>NC_090941.1:405267687-405572414 GCF_040938575.1 Ambystoma mexicanum
AGGAGGACTGGGAGTGGAAACTTGACCCTGTGGAGTACCACCTCGAAGTGGTGCTTGTCCTGCTTGGGACTGTAGTAATTGGTGTCCCAATTGATCAGTGCTTTCTCTGTTAACCATCAATTCTCTCCTGAGAGAATTGGTTTCTGACCTAGCTGCATAAACTTCTGCCCTTAACTCTCCCAGAAACTGGGATAAATTGTCTACTTCTGTGCTTCCCATTACACTCAGGTGGAGTATTTTAAGTACAGCTTTGTGTTCTGTAACACTTACCTGGACCCCTCTGGAGCGTAAAGCCTTCTCATCCTGTGGACCTGGTGCTTGACACTTTGGATTTTTGTTTAAACAACAATAACAATAATAGAACACTATAACATCTATTGACTAAGATACAACTGCATGAGAAGTGTACTCTTCTAATCCCTCCCTTCTCACCTGTGTTTATTTTGTGTGGAGCTCCCATCCTGCTTTTTTACAGGGGCGTGTTAAAATGAAGAAACATTGGTAACTTGGGTAGCTGAAGTATTCTATAGTCTCTTGTCAAGAATGTCTATGTTTTTTTAAAGAATGAATCTTGGAGTTAGTAGCTGGTGAAAATACTGTAATCTTTTAGGGCTTGGATTCATTCCTACTTTGGAGAGATCTCTCTTTCTAATAACTTGCTCTTTTTTCCCTTCTTTTGCAGGTTCTCTGAATTTAGGAAAAGGAATTATGCCTTCGGAGGGCTGTGAAGTTACTCAGGATGAGAAAACATTGTTAAACGTAAGTTCGCCTATACGGGGTAACTGCAGCCTTCAGGGAAGCGTGCGGAAACAACTGTGAGGTGAAAACTTGAAAAACATTCAGGTACGTAAAATGTTTAGTAAACGTCTTCTTTCTTTAACTATAAAATTTGTTTATTGTTAATTTAAATACCTTTTCTCTTGTCTGCAGGTTTTCGGAAAGCGGAGGAAAAATACCTTCGGAAGATGCAGTGGCTGCGGAAGCAACTTCTGACGGAAGATGCTGTGACTACGAGTGAAGACTGCTGACTGAAGATGCTGCGGCAGTGAGTGAAACGTCTGACTGAAGATGTTGCGGCTACGAGCGAAGACTGCTGACTGAAGACGCTGCAGCTGTGAGTTAAACTTCTGACGGAAGATAGTTGCATCGGAGATAACCTTAGACAGTTAAGTCTTTACTATTAACTATTGAACTCTGTAGTGTGCTGTAAAACTAATGTCTCCATTATCTCCTTTTACAGGTTCTGTGAGGAGAAACGCTCGTAGCGTTACCCGCTGACAGCAGAGCAGACTCAAAGCGTGCGTTCCAGCAGAGGCAGGGCTTAAATAGCTCGCTCTGCAATATGAATAGTACGTGCTGAAACTTATGAATGGACCTTGCGGCTGCCATATTAATTATATGAAATTACTGTAAATCATCACAAAAGTCTATGGAAGTGTATGCCGAGAATTATGTAAATGCCATGTGTGCCAGGCTAACACCCACCTTTGACCTGCTGTTGTACATAATGTTCTCTACCTAGCCTGAAAGCCTGATTGAGGGCTATGCCCACTGACGGGGATCATGACACTTTCCCAAAGATTAGAAGAAACAAGAACATGTATGGATGCCAAATATTGGACAATTAAAAGGTCATGGAGTTTTTATGGGATAGAGCGAGCAAGTCTCTAAAGGCCAAGAGGAGCAACTACACCCAGCATAATTGAATCAAATGATATTAAATGCACTGCCGATATGGACAATTTAATCGTCTCCTAACACGTGATGGTTGAGCTTGCAAACAAGTGCTATTCAATAAGTCTGAAGCTGAGATAATCGTGCGCCTACACTCCCTCAAATGTTCCGAGACCGGGCAGACTGGCATGGTCAGCCTTCAAACAGAAGACACTGGCATGAGGCCTACCGATGAGAGAGGGTAGACTAGTTGGGAAAACAAGGGGAGAGTTGACGTATCTCAAAGCACCTCGGTTTAATTTCTATGTACGTGCTGCTAGCGAGCCGAATATCCAAGGTTGGATTTTGGTTGCCAACAAATCAGAAAAGCCTGCCACTTTTACATACAATGTTGCAAAGTATTATTCTGCTGCTATATTCTCTGCTATGATAAGTATATTATGCCATGTGTATAGAAGTAGCTCAGGGTGTGTCTCACAGACAAGAGACCGACAATGAGGGATTAACAGGCACATTATTTATATGTATACATGTTCCCTTAATCCAATCCCACCCCTCAATAGGTTTTACAGTTTTCCACGGAGGATGACATCATAGATGACGCATCTAGCATTATATAAACTAAGTATAATCGAAAAGACATAGTGATCCTGCAAGAATCGACTTGATGAGTTTTTATTCGCCCGGCTTTACTTCTTTGAGATTAAATCAGTATTTTACCATCTCCTTTGAGTCTGTCCAGTTATTTGGTCTGAGATATTTTATTGATAATTCCATCTAGCACACAGTTGCTTCAAGGTGCTAGAGCACAATCAGTGCATCATGATTGGCTGATGCAACAAAGTGTGAACTGGCGCGGGAGGTGAGTAGGGATTGATCAGTGTGCGTCTTCTCAGCTTTGATACCTTGGAAGGTTACCAGCCCATAAGCAACAATTCAAGGTGATGAGAACAGCCCCAGAGATGCTGTCTGTACCAATAAAGTTACCATCTCTGATCATCTAGCCCTTGAGCTTAGCACAATTAGCTTTCAACCTGATACTACTTTGTATCATCTGTCCTAAGGTGGATGGGAACTGCAGTCTCTGTCTGGCTTAAATGAACCGGCTTTTCCCTTCACTATCAGATCACATGTGTTGAGACCACCAAGTTGATATCCCTGCTTAGTATTTATGAGGATTTTTAGCCTTTATACATGCAGGTGTCTTACCTTCCCTATCCTCTGGAGGCTTGTTCGGGCTATCTTTCAGTCACATCTGGTCTGATATGGTGTGTCCCTGCCCTTCAAGCAACATTTGTTTCTCTTCGAATCTAAGAAGAGTGCTCATTTTCTGCCTTTGTTTGCACCCTTGAGTGCCGTTGTGAAACTCTCCCTCCCTTTATAGCCGTGACCAAAACATGTACACCGGCTGCATGAACAGTATGGCCTATGTTTTCCTGCTAAATCAGTTAATCAGGCCTTTCTCTGTGTCTTCAAGCCTTCTCAGTGCTTTCCATTCACCTAAATGCGGCTGCATCGTCCATTTTGATTTTTATGGCTACCTATGTTAACCGCGTTCTGCATTATGCAAGCTTCATGTCTTATTCTCATGCGTCCTGCGTTTCAGCATAGAAAAAGAGTATATGTCCTCTATCTTAGTGATGTCAAAAGCAAATTCTTTGTGTCTAAGAGCAATTTGACTGAGTGTCTGAGTAGCTTTGTGAAGGGATGCATGTGTGCTTCATGTCTACTGCATCAACGTCTTGGTCGCGACGTCATTGGCTCCCTACATGATCATAGTCAGTCCAACTGCTCCATCGTCTGTAAGTTTATCTCTTCTACAACATCATCAAGGTAGGGTCTTTATGGTTGTCTGAGTGAGTAGTGCTTCTCGCATCTGCAGTACAGTGGTGATGGAGAGGATCAGGCCAGGAATGATGTAAAGCTTTCATTTCTATAACATCAAGATGAGGGAGGGACCGGCATGACAAGGGCCACATTCATCTGCCTCTCCTCACCAGAATGAGGCTTTTGATGAAAAGAAGAATAAGAGCAGTAGGGACTTCAAGTCCCATAATACTCCAGGTACTGGGATGAGGAAGAGGAGCTTAGATGTGCAGAACCGTGATGTGCAGACTAGTGGTTCTAATGACCCACACCTGAGCGGGACTTTTGAATATTTAAGTCCCCTTCAGATACAGACCAGTAGAAGGAGAAGTGTACAGCAGCAGTGGATGAATCAGAGAGAAGACACCAAGACCGCCGCTGTGATTTCAGCCAAATGCAGTGCTGAGAGAGTCGTACAAGCTGGGGGTTTGCCTTGCAGAGGAAGTGCAGCAGGAAGCAGTGAAGTTGAGGAGCTCTCCCTGCCCAGCGTCTTGCTCCGGTGGTTGGCGTTGGAGTACGCAATTAAAGTGACAAGCTCCTGTAGCAGTAAGCGCAGACCGTGGGAGTATGTCTGGAGCTGTCAAACACCCCAACGTGAGAAGAGATGACTGAAGCAGCAGCAGATCGAACTGACGTACAAGGGAAGAGCGGTGAGTTGGCCTTCATTAGGTGAACCTGGGGCGTTCTGCACTAGACCGCTGGCTGCTAATGATTGTTTTTTTGAATACCAAACTAATGAATTAAAGTATTTATGGTCTGATATACACATGTATTTATTTTTACATTTATTTCAGCGCACAAAGCCCTGAGGCATCTAGGCGCTAGTTACAGAAAATGCATAGTACATCCGTGAAATGCAAAAAATGCATATGAGTTAAAGACAGGAATGGTGTGCGTACACAGACTGGCAGAGCCTCGCCTCATGGTACGGAGGGGCTCCATCCGGCTTGTAGACTGGCATATGAAAAGCAGGTCATTACAGTCACGATAGGTGTCAAGCTGTGGATTACCCTCCCGAACCTCCTCCTCACCTTGACTTTCTGAGGAGCTGTCCTTGAGATCTGTTGGCTTCTTCTTTCTTATCTTTCTTGTGTCTGGGTTTTTCTTCTCCTTTGGTTTCTTATTGTTCTTTTCGTGTAAATAGGGTCTGGCTCCCTCAGAGGCCATCTTGACTGGATTAGGTACCAAATCACAGAGAACTCTGAGAAGCCAAACCCCCTAACCAGGGAAAAAGCCAATTGGCAACAAAAAACCCTGGTAGATGCAGTGGTAGTTCAAATCAGGGGATTTCAGATGTTTGCTGGGCAAGCAGATGGAATTATGTCTCCAGGAAGCAACTTCTGTAGTAGGGTACGTAGAATCCAAACCATAGTATGCTGGGAGTTGAAGTCCTTCCTTCACAAGAAGAAAGTCAGCACAGCGTACCCAAGCTCCAAGAGAGCGCAAATGCTTCTCGGAAGAGAAGGAAGTGGCGACCGTAGCCGCAATTGCAGAAAAGGGTCAAGAAAACAGGAAGATACAAGCAAAGTAGTAGAAGCAGGATCAGATGGAACCGCTGACTCACAGAGCGAGGCAGATTGCTTGCGGTGATCGAAGAATGGCATAGCCAGCACAAGTTCAGAAGGGCAGCGTGAGAGCAAGGACGCGGAAAAACCAGTGATAGGTAAGCGAGACAAAGAACAGCAGAAGCTACGGTAATAATCCGAGCGGAAGGAAAGAAAGAAAAAGGGTTAGCAGAACAAGCAGAGTGGAATAATAAGAAGATAGGGATAACGGCGTACACAGGTATGCGAAAGGGCTACAGAAGAGAGAACAGAGAGGCACAGTATCCTAGAGGAGCAGAGCGGAAAGGCAAAAATGAAGTCCAAAGGCAATCCATAGAGAGCAGGAAACGGGGAGGACTGTGAACAGACAGCAGCGCTGTCCAAGAAGTAAGACGAATACAACGCACTGTTCCGGGGGAAACAGTACAAAGATATACAGCTGGCAGCCATGTTGGATGAGGACAAGACGGCGTCCTACACTTCATGAGGAAAGTGACTAGTGTCTCCATCTCTGCCACAGCTTCAAAGGGCGAAACATGACAATAGGTTTCAAAGCAGCACAAGACTGCCTGGTAAACCAGGTAGTTTCAGGCAAAATACATAATTAGCACTACGCTAAGGTTCACGGTAGGTAGTTGCAGGCAAAATAAATATTTCACACTAGGCTAATGGTCAAGTTAGGTAGTTGCAGGCAAAGTATATGGTTAGCACTCTTGAAGGAAAGTGAGAGGAGAAAGATTACAACAACCATTGCCAAAGTAAAAAGGGGAAAATATATGATCAAGTGTGCAACCAGCATTGCCCACGTAAAGATGAGGTAATATTGGAACAAAACAAGAACCAGCATTTCCTAAACCAAAAGAGGGCAATTGCAAGTGAATGTGGAAATCGTTTTCCTAAGGAGAGAAATGTGAATAAAAGATGTTACCAACAGCTAACTGGCGTGGGAGTAGAAAACCAAAGGTGGCAGGAAAGAAGCCCTCCTTGTAGAAAGCCTCAAGGGGGAGAGAAATCTAACCGGCAGTGCAAGTGGCAAACGTACCAATGGAACAAACAGCATCAATGTTTATTGTTTCCCTATAAAAGAAGTTGTGAATTTAAATGTTGGTGAAAGGCAAAGACTTTCTTTAAAGTTTGAAGCAAAAGCCCACCGTAGAGTACTTTGGAATAGTGGCTGGAGTTTGTTTCTGTTGTCCTGGCTGCAGAATATACCAGGAAAGGGAATGTTAGTGGTAGTCCTGGCAATTTGGTGGACTAGGAAGAAGACATTGGAGTACTGCATTGTGGTGTAAGGTGGTTTTGGAAGAAAGTGGAAAGTCCCCTAATGTCTTCAATGAACTTTGTTAAAACCATTGTGACAAAGACATTGTTGTTTATGAAGAAGAAAGGGGAAGAAGTTGTATTTTCCAAAGATGAAAAGTTATAGTGAAGTGTGAAGACAAATACTTTTTGGTTTGACAAACAAGAGCTTGCGGAAAACCTTATGCTAAAAAGTGATGAATCTTGTCTGACAGTGGGACAATGCAAGTGCCAAGTGAAAACTCTTGGAATGAAGAAACTTTGTGTTGAAACCAAAACTTCGCTGTTGAGAGAAATGTTGTATTGCCTTTGAAGCAGAACTTGATTATTGCAAATAACTTTACTGACTGGAACTTTGAGCTGGAAAATCCTGCTGTAATCCTTGGGAATGGGGAACCGACCCAGTTTACAAGTATATATGATTCTACACTTCATATGTGAATCTAATTATTTTTTTGTTGAGTTTGAATGGGCATATGATACCTATATGATTTGTTCTATGTATAAGTGAGAGGAACAGATACCTTTTGATGTTAGAGTGTTTTCCTTTAGTCTTAGTTTCATAGGCAGGGAAATCCGTGTTAGGTTAGGGAAAGCGAGGTGTTTATCACACCCATATAATTTAATAAAATAGCTACTTGTGAAAAACCTTTATCAAGTTGTTCGCCTCCCATTGCAGACCCCTCACAACATTAAAGATCAACTACGAAGAGGAGGAGAGTGGTACAGAGGAAGTGGAGGAGAACCAGAAGAGGTAAAGTAATGTAAGATAAGTGGTCTTGTATAGTGCCTGTCTGCCTCTACTGGTTGCCTCATTGAGCCTGGCTCTGTAATGTGAGAAAAAGAGGGGTGTTTCCTCAGTGGGAAAGGCAGATGTGAATGAGACAAAAAGGAATAGAGGAAGTTGGAAAGATCCTAAAGAAGGACAGGTGAGGAGAAATTCTCCAGGAGGTGCTACATTAGAGCAAGGGTAGACAGGCATGTTTCCAGTCTGAGAGTCTGAAAGTAAGGAGGGGAGGAGGAGGAATGAACATATGGCAGAACATTGAGAGGGTTGGAGCCTTAGTGAGAGGGGACTAAAAGAGAGATCGGAATAGTGGCAAGGAAATGGAGGCCCCTTTAGGAACAAGACTTGGAGAAGGTAGAGGAAGAAGGGATGTCAGGGAACAGAGTTAGGTCTCCCAATCCATGTAAAAAGGTACATTACTGCACCCAGCCTACAGGCCTACATAAATGGCACTGAGAGTGGTGAACGCTGTAGGATTTAGATTGGTAGTGCTTATCACTTTCTCTTGCAGCTGTCTATGCCCAACGAGCAAGCAAACTCGGGCCCCAAGACACAGTAGGAAGGGTCTTAAAGTAGAGACACCACAATGAGAACCAGTTTAATTTTCTATTTTTATAAATCACATTAACCGTATTTTTCCTTTTGACATCACTATTTTACTGTAAAATACATGTAAATTATGGTTTCTTGTTCCTTTTTACCTTGTCATTTTTAAATTGTGTGTTAAATGTTTTATATGTAGACCATTGTAAGAGGATTCAATTCAACACTACAGCTAAGTCAACGCCTAGTCTAGAATACTGAATGAAAACCCTTATTGATATATCTTTATGTCCAGTTCATGCGTTCTGGATGACTACCCCTATATAACACCCCTCTCTTGGAATCCCCCTGACCCCACTGAGCCAAGAAGTAGTTCTGTTTTGCAAGTTAAAAGGTTTATTTGAGAATTTAAACAATACCTATATATATATGTATATATATATATATATATCACACTTTATGATAAATTAATAATTGGATATCACACTTAATCTGAGCAGTAATCAATAATGGATAGTCTGGCACTAGCACACTTGTGAATAGGAACAGAAGAATAAGGTGGTAGAGAATACTTTATATAAATTCAGATGGATGTAATGTTGAATGAAAATGCAATACAGAAAATACTCAATATGATTTCAACAAAACAATGTAATCACTTTTCTCTGGCAATCCCCTCCCCCCTTTATGCAATGCAAGGAAATGGAAGGAAAGCACACAGTTCTCAGAAATGCAATCAAATGTAATTCAGTTCACCCCAGCAAGCTTAGACTACAGAAGTTTGAAACACAGGCCCAAAATGCTTTTATATGTGCTGGCAATGAAGTGAAAAATATGCTAAAATGCTTTTAATTCCCTCTTGAGGTTCAGGGTGAGTGGTATCAAGTTAATATTAGTCCAGGCTCACTCTAGCAATGATTCAGGGATGGTTCTTAAGAGGCAAACAAATTTTTAGCAAGGAAAGCAAGGAAGCTGCTGTTTCCACACGTGGAGAAATTTGCAAATCGCGGCAAAATTCACGTGTGCGTTTTTCGCGATTGCGTCAACATTATAGGGGGTAGGAATGCGGTTCTAGGTTCGTTGAAAAGCCAAGATTCCCAGCTTTCAGAGGAAAGTTACTGCAAGTCTCTAAGACAAACGGTTACGGAGATATGAGAGATATGGTAAAGGTCGTTTTTCAGATTTGAAATTTTAAAGTTCAAAGTGACAAGTGACAGCTAGCAAATGACAGGTGACAGTTTTGCAAAATGACAGGTGACAGTTAGGAGGCAGTTCTACTTAGATTAAAATAGATTGAATTATATTATTTTAACTAAGAGATTGGTTCTGCACAGTTCTGCTAGGTACTCACAATATATTTAGAAATAGAATGGGCCTCGCCACGGATCTGGTCAAGTTTTCTTCACTCGCCACGGACGGTCTCTGCGCACAGCGTCGGGGTCAGCTCTACTCTGCTGGTCTGGTCTGGTTCTCTGGTTCTGATCAGGTCTGTGGGTCCGGATACAGCGGTCTCTGGTTCAGCTGGTCTCTCTCTGGATACAACACTGCTCTCTGGCAAATGGCAAGAGTTCTTGCAAAGAATTCAAACAGCTCGCCTGGCTGTGATAATGGCAATGATTTGAGGCCTGCTAAAGAGGGATTTAGCTTGTAGTTGACCTCTCTGCTACAAATTCTGAAGTAAAGTCTTGGTCTCTGAAGGTGGATAGATTGAAGTCTCTATGTTGGCTCTCTGGAGGTTGATGGAGGTAAAGTATGGATTTTCCCGGCAGAGCGTCCCGCAGCAGATGGAATAGAATGTCCCTATCTGTCCTGACTGTCTGCTTTTATGTGTTTTGAAAATGGGTGGAGAGGCTAGCTTCCTAGGCCCTACCCCTCTCCACTTGTCATTGGCCACTTCCTCCTCTTCCCCTAGATTGGGGGAATGAAATGAAGTGTCATCATGATGAGGTCTGTTTATGATACAGAGAACCCACCCCTGTCAAATTACACACAATCTATATTTTGACCCAAAAGACATATTTGCACAGGTACACATTTGTTTAAAATTACATGCACCCATCACATATCACATGAGATATACCCTGTTCAAATCTGCTCTTCCTGAGAGCTTGCATTGAGAAATGGCAACATATTTCACTTTTTGGTCAAGTTACCAATATCATATTCTTACTCAAATTTACCCAAATGTGTGCAAGGCATGCAGGCATTGATTGATGAAGTATCAGACTTTTCACATGCAGACATTTTAAGTAATACCCTCTTAACTGCTAGTTTGCCCCCAGATCATGCCACTGGTTCTAAAAACCTCTTAAAATGTGGGCAGAAAAATCACAAGAATTATGGTATCATTTAAATAATTATGACAAGTCCGTACTATGAGTTATTCATCTTTTTCTAAAACCATATTCTGGCTACCGGGGTGTGTCTTTTCAGGTCACATGGTACAGAAACCAGTCTTTCCACTTTCTTCAAGCTCAGCCTCTGTCTCCAGTTTCTCCCCCTCCCAGTTTCTGCCAAGCCAGCTTGCTCTCACATGCAGTGCTCCTCCCCTTTCCTTCCAGGAGGAAGCCACATTTACGATTCCCATAATAAAACATTTGCCTGGGCCCTGGAAGGCCCATTGTTCAAGAGGAAGCCATTTATGGCCACTTCAATAAACCCTCTGCCTGGATCCTATGGTTAGTCTCTAGCAGTCCCTTGGTAATTCAATCAGAGAAGTGTCATATCCCTTTTGGTGGGAACAGCAAAAGGCAGCTAGGCCTGGGAACTGCTGTTGTGCAAGTCTCAACTCCTGTCGGGGGTAGCTGGTGGGCAGAATTCAGTTCCTTAAGCCAGGCCCCAGCTAATGTCACTTTTAGTTACCCAGTTTTCTGCATTCAAATAAAACTACCAATTTTTACATATGCAGCTAAAATGCTGATTCTAAGTTTAAACTATGACATTTAAACAATTGCAACCTATGTGACACTCAAAGTAGGTCACTCATTTCTTTTAAGCATTTAGATTTTTAGTGTCTTTCAGTCCAAATTTACTTAAACTGCTGAAATCCACAGCTCAGCCAGTCTTGTTATAAACCTTCAAGTCACTTCAGAATATAACTTTACATTGGATCCACCTCTCAGTAAGTCTTTCTTTGGCCTGCTTTGGGTTCATTTATTCAGTTTTACACAAAAAAAGAAAAAAGTCTGGTGTTGTTTTAAAACGCCGGCTTTCTGATAGTGGTGAGTGCTGGTAATGCACCCATTTTTGGGATTTAAGAAAATGAATTCCCCACGATTCTAGGTTGCTTTTGGCAATCAGCATTGCCATTCCCAATGGTTTCAGGCTACTGTGTGGGTAGTCCAATGGGGTTTTAGGCAGTGCCCTTCTGTGCCCATAACATCGGCAAAAATGGGTGGCAGCCTATTCGTCATGCATTTCCCTGGGCATTTTCTGGGAAGCTCTGGCCATCAAGATGTTTTCAATGCCAGTACTGTACAGTTTTTGAGGTAGGGCTTGGATGCATGGGTAAAACATCCCACAAGCCCCCCTCTTGCGATGGCCATTCTGTTTCACTGATGGAACTCGCAAGACCTGGGATGTTTCCTCATCTTCTTCCAATAGATGGCACAGTTCAGCATCTTTTCCTCCATCCGGTCGGATCGATCGGTTCTCCTCGCCGGTCCTGATGGGAATATTGGGCGGTACCCTGGGCCCCCCGCGTCTCTGCTCCCTGTCTCCGGATCGTCCTCCTTGGCCCGTCTCCCGGTTTTCTTTCTCCTAGGACGACAGAGGAAGAGCGGCAATATCTATTCATAGACATTTTTCCCCCACCATTGATATAGTGGGGTGGCATATAAATTTATAGTCAAAACATATGGACATGCACATTTCTTTTTGCATTCAACAACGAAAACACCCACATTGAGAAACTCAGAATTTGATAGGCGATATGTAGGATATTTTAAGTTAGAACTGAATTAATCTGAGACAGTACCCTCTAGGATTCCAGAGGATTCCTCCAGTTGTTGCAGAGTGTGCCTGGGATGGCAACACTTCAACTGGTTAATGTGGACCCACTTGTCTTCCCCCTCTGCCAAGCCGCCTTTGGGGATGCGGATCTTGTAGGCCACAGGGGAGATTTTGTCTCAAAAATTTTCGCTGTTTGGCCTGGTTCCTTTGGAAATTGTATAGATAGACCCGATCCCCCACCTGATATTCCTTCCTGGAAGTCTTCAGGTCATAGTGGGTCTTCATGCTATCAGCTGATCTTTCTAGATTCCGCTGAGCATAAGCAAAAGCATGTTGAAGGTGTTTCCTTAAATTCTCCACATACTCGTGAGTTGTGGAGGCATTTATTAGGGTCTGCTCTTGGGTCCTGTAGAGCAAATGCTGAGGAAGCACCATCTTGCGTCCAGTCATCAACTCGAATGGTGACATTTTGGTTGCAGATGAAGGGGTAGATCTGATGGCCATTAGGACCAGAGGTAATCGGATATCCCAACTTGGCCCTGAATCTGCCACAAACTTCTTTAATATGCTCACAATGGTTCGGTTATATCTCTCTACTGCCCAGAAGAAGCTGGCCTGTGAGCAATATGTAACTTCCTTTTGACCCCCAGTATCTCCCACATCTTTGTCATTACTTCACTGGTGAAGTGGCTACCCCTGTCTGACTCAATCCTTTGAGGTAGACCGAAACGGGAAAAGATGTGGTTAATCATCAGGGCAGCTGCAGTTTCTGCCTTGCAATTTGGGGCTGGGAGACATTCCACCCACTTGGTAAACAAGCATGTCACAGTCAACATGTACTTATTCCCCCTAGCAGAGCGAATCACGGGGCCTACAAAGTTGATTTGTAAATCTGACCATGGCCGGGTCATCCCCCTCTTTTGGAGAGGCGCACGGTGTGTGAGGGATGATGGCTGAAATTGTGCACACACAAGACACCCCTTCAAGTATTGGTCGAGGTCCTGCCCCATGTGTGGCCAGTATGCAACCTCTCTTAAGATTTCCAATGTTGTGTGAAACCCCCTATGACCGGCGGTGGCCGCATCATGGGCGTGACTTAACATCAGGCTTCGGAATGAGGTAGGAACCACCCACTGATCGTGGCCCGCTTTGGATTTCCTTAACAGCAAACCGTCTTGGATTCGGAACATTTTTGGACATTTCATCAACACTCTTAGGTCCTCTTTCCCAGTGTAATCGGTATCCATCAGGGGAAAGTTCTCAGGGTCCTCAAGGTGTTGGTAAAACTTACCAATAATTGGATTCCCCTTCTGAGCTGTAATCAAATCAGCTCAGAAGTAAGGGGTCTCCTTACTCCACTGTGCAATTGAAAGGTCGTTGTGAGCATTTGTCTGGGACCTAGTGATAGCAGTGACCTGGATTTCCCCCAACAGGGACTCAATCTGAATTAGATCCCCTTGGATGGCCCCGGTTTTGGCCAGCTGATCATCTAGGTCATTTCCAGTTTTGTCTGGTCCCTCTACTTTGGAATGACCCTTGATCTTTTTCCAATAGATGGTCATCTCATTCGAGGTGACCAGATCATCAATGTTTTGGATCAACTTCCCATGTTTCAAGGGTTTGTTATTAGCACATAACATGCCTCTGGTTTTCCAATTAACCAGGTGCTCCACGAACCCATTCCGTACATAATCCGAATCTGTGGAGTTGATGCTGGACAGCAGTAAGGATGGCCTGATGCACAGCCATCAATTCTGCCACCTGACTACTTCGGGGACCAATTTTGTATCCAGCGGAGGGTTCTGGGGACTCATTCACCCATGCATTCCCTACGCCGGCCACCAGTTCTTTCTCCCCGTTGTTGTCAACATGGTAAGAGCATCCATCCACATAGACAGTGGGCATTCCCTCACACTTGTCCTCTTCAAAGACTTTATGTGGGGAATTAAGGTATGCCTCCGTGTTGCCCTTTATTTTTAGACTTTCGTCCTCGAGACAGTTTTCTCTGGCACAATCATGCAAGTCAGCCAGACCTTGCGCGAGGGGACTCTTCTTGTTTTGGCCATATCTGACCTCCACAGGAAAGCCTTGCATTGACAGAATCCAGGAAGTAATTCGGGAATTACTCACATTTCCGGCCCGGATTCTATCACTTTGGAGATATTGCAGAGGCTGGTGTGGAGTCTCCACTATGATGTGTTCCCCCTGGATAAACGGGCGGTAATTCTTCAATGCCCACACCGTTGCCAGGAGTGCCTTCTCACAATCGTTGAATTTTTCCTCCACAGAGGATAAAGTTTTTCTCGCATAGGAGATTACTTTATTGACCTTGTCATGCTTTTGGTATAATACTGCCGTCAAGCACGTATTAGAGAACCCCGTCTCCAGGAAGAACTCCTTGTTTCTGACAGGGTAAGCTAGGCAGGGCGCTTCTGAGAGGCTTCTTTTGAGTTGTCTTACTGCCTCGGCTTGTTCTGGACCCCATTCCCACTTGACCCCCCCCCTTCAGGAGATGAATCAGGGGTCTGGTGATTTCTGCGTAGCCCTCAATGAACTTTCTGCTGTAATTAGTTAGTCCAAGGAGGGTCCTTAGTTCCCGCAGAGTTGTGGGGTCTTTCAGTTTCTGAAGTGCTTCCACTTTCTTTTCCTGGGGACAGAGACCCTGAGGAGTAATCTCATGCCCCAAGAAATTAACACGGGTTCTACACCACTGTGCTTTCTGAAAGGAAAGTTTTGCTCCGGCGGCCCTCAACTGGGTCAGAACATAACAGATCTCCGCTATGTGTTCCTCCACAGATGAACTTTTGATGAGGACATCATCTACATAAGCCAGGTTACCCCTCGCACCCAGGTCGGGCATGGCCTTATGTAGGAAAATGTTGAATTCATTGCCGGAGTTGAGGTATCCGAAGGGAGTCCGGGTCCATGTGTATTGCTGGCCCCCAAAGGTAAAAGCCAGCTTATATTGGTCCTCCCTACTGACAGGCACAGTCCAGTATCCATTGGTCAGGTCTATTGCAGTGAATACCTGTGACCCCTGGATCTGGGCCAGCCCTTGGTCAATTTAGGGCAGAGGCCATCGGGAAGTATGGACCCGTTTGTTGAGCTCCCTGAGGTCGGCGCAGAGTCTCCACTGGCCGTTTGGCTTCAATATTCCTAGCACCGGATTATTGAAGGTGCTGTGAACTGGACGGATTATTCCCCGGGACTCAAGGTTCTTAATTATTTCAGTAAGGGACTCCATGGATGCGAGAGGCAAACGATATTGCTTCACAAACACTGGAGTCATACCAGGGTCCGTGGGGATTGTTGTTGTGTGGATGTCGGTGCGGCCACAGTCATATGAGTCTACTGCAAAGAGATCTTGGAAATCCAAGAAAACTTGTTTCAACTTTTGCTTTTGTTCCAGAGTCACACAGGCATCAGCTAGGTTGACTCTCTCTTCCACCATCTGCCTGAAGCCTGGAAAGACTTCTGGTTTGGCTATCTCAGCGGCCTCCTCCAGCTGGGTGGAGAAGTCCCTGGTCAGAGTGCTGATTTGGACTGGAGGCTTCAGGTGGGAAAGGCAGCCCTCATGGACCTGGAAAATCACCTCATCCCTCCTGAAGTCACAAGTCACATCTTCCTTACCATAAGGGCAAGAAGTGTACCCCAGGAAGTTCCCCCCATGCCGGGTAAAAATCCTGTCTGGTGTTGTATTGTTCTCACTGTCACTGTCAAAACAGTCCTTGGGGATTGGTCCTAACATTTCATTACCTAAATCGATGGAAAAATGACGGTCATCAACCGCCATTCCAATAATGGTGCCTGCGGCTAGAGTAATACTCTTTAAGTCGCTGTTATCCACCTCTATTAGAATGGTGTCATGTTCTATGTTGACTAATGGAGTTGGGTTTACCCCCAACCCTTGCTGTTGGAGAGAAGCGTTTAGATGTATGTAAGCATCAGGGTTTTGCAAATATTGTCCTCTTTTAACTTTCACTTCCAGGGAGAATTGTCGGGTTCTTTCTGGGATGTTGACTTCCTCTTTGATCTGAATTTCAACTGCATAAGGTAGCAATTGAGCTGACCTAAATGCTTTTTCTGGATCATCAAAGCCCATGGGATTATCCGCTAATCGGGACCAAGCTTTGAAGTTTATTAGGTCCAAACTAATTGCAAAGCGATTGAGAATGTCACTGCCTAAGTAAAAGGCGGCAGGGAAGTCTCGCACGACCCAACAATTGTGGACTATGCTCTTGTTGCCAATGGAGATTTTGAGCATACACCTGCTTGGCAGGAGATGTTTGGAATTAGGTGCTTCCAGGTCCATTTCCCATTTGTCTATCAGTTTGAAGGTGGGAATGGCTGGATCTTTTGGGAGTTGGCGGAACATGGCTTCGCTGATGGAGCGAGAACAGAGTCCTTCCCATCATTTAACTGGACAGGGATGAACAACTGCTCTCCAATTTGCTGAATATCAGCCAGGCTCTGAGCTGATTTCACATCTTTCTGGACTATAGGAGTGGGAGTTTCTGATTGTGGATTAGTATAGAATTTCAGAGTATTTCCTTCCAGCGTGGAATACCACTTTAGGCTGGAAGGAAGGTTGATTTTCAGAAATAGAGAGGACCCCCCATCACCAGTCTGTTGTCCTAATGCTATTACTGTCACGTCTGGAATTTGGTTGTTCTGGAAGTGAAATTCTACTTGGTCAGATTTTTGTTCAACCATGTGGCAGGTGCCGTTTAAACTAACATGGTTGACACTCTGTTTTAATTTTATTGGTCGGCTAGTCTGGGTCCAGAGGACCTTGTTTACGCAATCTATTAAGGGTGACAACCTCCTCAGGAGGTCATTCCCCAGTAAACAAGGGGTGCCCTCTGGAGTCACAACTATGACCGGGTGTTTCAACTTGTGTCGCCCAATTTTAATGTCCAAATCTGCCGTCCCCTCGACGGGAATTTCCTTCCCGGCAAAGTTCTGGAGTTGTCCAGGAAGTGAGGTGAGAGGAATTTGGTAATTCCCTCCCCTTCCTGCGTTCAGTTCATCAAAGGCCCTTCTGGACAGAAGGGTAGCTTGAGATCCCGTGTCCACCAGCGCTGAAATCGTACCCTGCCCCTGTACTTGTACCGGGGCATAATATCTTCCCTCCTTCTCCTCAAGGGGGCACAGATAATGCACATTTTTGGACAACTGGTGGGCTAACTTTCTGGTTTTGGACATTGCTAGAGAAGAGATTTGGGCAGAATTCTGTGGAGAGCCTTGGGAATCTGAAAGAAAAATTGGCAACTGGAGATCAGAGCCATTGTGGGTTCCCCTGGCTCCGGTTCCGGCCCCCCCCCCCTTTTTGGAGGCAGTCACCAGGATGGGTTTGAACCAGGGGATTTTCTTGCTGTTGGTTCTGGGATGAGATGGTGGGCGGCGGTAGCTCAGTCTCCACATCTCCCCAGTCTGGATTTGCATCCCTAGGGACCCATTTTTCTTTAGGAGGAGTTCCCCCCTCTCTGAAGGAGAAGATCTTTTTCCCAGGATCCTCTGAGGATCCCTCTCCCTCAAATTGAAAGATCTGTACCTCCTCCTCAAACTGAGTCTGTTTGGGTCTTTTGTTTCTCCTACCCCCCCTCTGCTCCTTAGGAGGCAGACTTTCAGGGGCAAGAGATTTTGTTTCCGGTTCCTGGGTTTCCAGGGGCTGTTTACAAGTGAGGAAGGAAGCTTCCTCCAAGGCTTTACACCCCCCTTCCCTTTGTGCCTCCTCCCTGGGAACCAGTGAGTTATCGGGGTGCTGCCCCCATCATTGTTCTGGAGCACCAGGTCCAGAGTTGGGTGCGTTCTGCGCTGGCATGCCGATCTGAGGGTTCTGCGGAGACCTCAGTATGTGACGCAGATCCCGCGCCATGTTTTGAACCTGGCGCTCTAACTGGGAAACTGCTCAGGCTGATACGGGGCCCTGTTTTCTCCCCTGGGCTGATCCCGGGAAGGGTAGCTTATCCCTTCTTTGGTAGTACCCCTGGTTGGGAAGATTTGGATACCCCTCCACCCTTGGCCTCCCCTCTCCCGGATTCGGTTGTCTGGGCTCAGGGAATTGGGGAAAGAAGGGTGGAGGATTTTGGGGCTGGAAGTTGGGTGGATACCTGGGGAAGAAGTTCTGCCCAGGGTTTGGTTAGTTTCTGCCCTCCTGTGAGAAGTTGGGAGGGAAGTTCTCTGGGTTTAGGTGCTTGTCTGGATCCCCCCCCTTGGGCTGGAGGAGTCCACACATAACCCAGGATGGGTCTGTTTCCCTTGCAACGGGGGCTTACATAATCAGGAGAGCGAGGGACCCCATTTGTGGGGCTGCCTCCCTGGCTCCCTGTCTGTGACTGGCCCGAGGACCTTCTGGGCCTAGCATTATTAGGTGCAGGTAGGTTTTTAGGCCCCCCCATCTCCAAATCTAAAACAGGGGTGACCTTTACCTCTGCCACCTTGGCAGCAGCAGGGGTGTTGTTGGCTTTGGGGTTTTTGGGCGCATTATTTTTATTTTCTATTGGCTTCTGCACCTCATAGATCCGGGTCGCCTGTTCAATGACCCAGTCTAAAGATCTTTTCTCGTGAAAATCCCTCACGAGCTGGGTCATTATGTATTTGGGCAAGGCATGGAAAAACGTATTAATAAATTCTCTGCTATCCGTGCGCACCCTTCTTGTGGTCTGTGAAAAAGCACGCTTTAACTCCTGCACAAATTCTTGTGGGGCCTGATCCTCCCCACATTGTAAATTGTAGGCTGCCTTGCGAGCCTCTTGAGGATTTCTATGAGTAGAAAAATGTTTCAAGATGGCCGCCTTATAGGTGGACCATCTTAAATGATTTTGGTCCTCCAGCCCCGCAAAGAAACTGGAGTATTCCGGGGAGAAGGTCCACTTTACATATTGAATACAGCTTTGGCTGTCTTTCAAATGGAAAGTCTCCATCATTTGCTCAAACAACTCTAAGTGCTCCCAAACAGAATACTTGGCGTTCTTATGATAAGGCGTGATGACGCTCCTGATTGCCTTAATCTGCTTTAAGGGGTCCTTAAGCAAGGCCCTTTTTGTCTTATTGGCCCTTTTGGTCCGGGTAACCCTGGTCCATTCATCTTCTGACTCAGAGGCACTGCTCCCAGAGGTTCCCGTCTGTTCTTCCAGGTTTTCCCGGATTCTGCAAGCCTGGGAATGGCTGGCAGAATGTGGGGACCTGGTCTCCTGTGTCCTGTACCGCTCAGAGGAGTCTTCAGATCCCTCCTTGCTGCCAGGATTTGATGGGTACCCCCCCACTGACCTAACTGGGCAGAGGTTTTCAGGATGCCCTTAATGGGCCTACTCACCTGGGGTTCCCCATCAAATTGCACTGTGCTTGGGTGCCCATACCCGGATGCCCGCCCCTCCATTCCTGGGTGGTACTGGCCTATGAGCCCCATGCTTCTGGCTGGATAGTAGTCTGCCGTCCCTGTGGCCCTGTGCTCATGTGCGCCAGGGGACATGGGGGTGGAAGAGTCCAGGGACTAAGAGAAATAAAGGCCTCTGGTACTAGGGCTCCTGGGGTTATGCTCAGGAGTTTCTCTTTCCCAGCGAACCTCATCTCTATCTGCCCCTGCTCCCTGTTGCAATGCAAGAGCCTGCGCCTTCAGTTCCTCAGTTAAGGCCTTACTAGACTCTATCAGTCTCTCCTGCATCGCTACCTGTTGTTGGAGTCTATCATTGTGCTGGCAGAGAGCCTCATTCTCTCTCTGCGTTTCCTGATTGGTCCTGGAGCACTTGGCCAGTCTTTGCTGCAGGAGGGTTACCTCCTGAGCTGTGTCCCTATTGGCCTGCTCCTGTCTTGCCAGAGCCTCCTCCACCCTCCTGGTGTGCTCTAGCAAGTCCTGGTGTTCTTTTTGGAGGTCACCAAGTCCCTGGTGGGCCAGGTGATTTTCTTCCATTTTTCTCCTTAAGTGGCAGACTTCCTGGCCTAAGGTGTCCCTTTCCTGACCAAGAGCTTGAATTTGTGACGCCAGGTCGTCCCTTTGCCTTTGGAAGGCACCAGCTTTCTGGCGCTCCTGATCAAACTCTGCCTGGGTATCCAGGTCTTTCAGGATCAGTTTATTGCTCTCCTCTTTCTCTCTGTCTAGTTGGATTTGCAGGGTGGCTATCTGCTCTGTGCATGCCCTGTTGAAATTGATCTGTTGCTCCAGCTTTTTCTGGCTCTGCAGTAGGGAGTCCAAACTGTCTTGGCGTTCATTCTGCAAAGCCAGAAATCTGGTATCCGGGTCTGTCTTTTCCTGTTGCAGTATATCCATGTCCGCTTTTATTTTAATGATATACTGCCTACTATCATTTTCTGACTCCTGGCTCCCCTGCAGCCTCTGCTCAGAAGAGACCAGGTCAGATTGGACCTTCTCTAATGCCATCTGTCGCTTATTCGCCAGATCTTGGCTTTCAGTACATTTGTCTCCCATATATAGGTACAGGTATGCCGCTATCCTAACCATCTTGTCTTGTTCATCCTTAGCTTTAGGAGCCATGTATAGTTCACTCAGGGCCACATGTAAGGGACCCTGATCTCTCCATATATCTGACCCTGTTTCCGTGATCTGGGGTGCGATTGCTTGCAACCAGACCGTCTGGTCCTGATGGGTCCACTCACCTCTCACAAATAGCTTATGTAACAAGTGATCTCTGGCTATTTTCATATCTACCAAGGTCGTCATTCTGGAATTTGAGTTCCTTCCTGACTTACAGAAGTTTGTATTTTATTTTTGCAAAACAGACCTTTTCCTTAGAGCGTTCCTTTGAAGAGTGCTTTACAGTGTAACACAGCGTGGTGATCCGACCGGATATGTGTATCTGGTCAGCTGGCACACTGTATTAATCTGCACAAGTGATAGATCTAACCCAAACGTCCCGCTCGAGCCCCCAATTTGTAAGAGGATTCAATTCAACACTACAGCTAAGTCAACGCCTAGTCTAGAATACTGAATGAAAACCCTTATTGATATATCTTTATGTCCAGTTCATGCGTTCTGGATGACTACCCCTATATAACACCCCTCTCTTGGAATCCCCCTGACCCCACTGAGCCAAGAAGTAGTTCTGTTTTGCAAGTTAAAAGGTTTATTTGAGAATTTAAACAATATCTCTATATATATATATATATCACACTTTATGATAAATTAATAATTGGATATCACACTTAATCTGAGAAGTAATCAATAATGGATAGTCTGGCACTAGCACACTTGTGAATAGGAACAGAAGAATAAGGTGGTAGTGAATACTTTATATAAGTTCAGATGGATGTAATGTTGAATGAAAATGCAATACAGAAAATACTCAATATGATTTCAACAAAACAATGTAATCACTTTTCTCTGGCAATCCCCTCCCCCCTTTATGCAATGCAAGGAAATGGAAGGAAAGCACACAGTTCTAAGAAATGCAATCAAATGTAATTCAGTTCACCCCAGCAAGCTTAGACTACAGAAGTTTGAAACACAGGCCCAAAATGCTTTTATATGTGCTGGCAATGAAGTGAAAAATATGCTAAAATGCTTTTAATTCCCTCTTGAGGTTCAGGGTGAGTGGTATCAAGTTAATATTATTCCAGGCTCACTCTAGCAATGATTCAGGGATGTTTCTTAAGAGGCAAATGAATTTTTAGCAAGGAAAGCAAGGAAGCTGCTGTTTTCACACGTGGAGAAATTTGCAAATCGCGGCAAAATTCGCGAGTGCGTTTTTCGCGATTGCGTCAAAAGTATAGGGGGTAGGAATGCGGTCCAGGTTCGTTGAAAAGCCAAGATTCCCAGCTTTCAGAGGAAAGTTACTGCAAGTCTCTAAGACAAACGGTTACGGACATATGAGCGATATGGTAAAGGTCGTTTATCAGATTTGAAATTTTAAAGTTCAAAGTGACAAGTGACAGCTAGCAAATGACAGGTGACAGTTTTGCAAAATGACAGGTGACAGTTAGGAGGCAGTTCTACTTAGATTAAAATAGATTGAATTATATTATTTTAACTAAGAGATTGGTTCTGCACAGTTCTGCTAGGTACTCACAATATATTTAGAAATAGAATGGGCCTCGCCACGGATCTGGTCAAGTTTTCTTCACTCGCCACGGACGGTCTCTGCGCACAGCGTCGGGGTCAGCTCTACTCTGCTGGTCTGGTCTGGGTCTCTGGTTCTGATCAGGTCTGTGGGTCCGGATACAGCGGTCTCCGGTTCAGCTGGTCTCTCTCTGGATACAACACTGCTCTCTGGCAAATGGCAAGAGTTCTTGCAAAGAATTCAAACAGCTCGCCTGGCTGTGATAATGGCAATGATTTGAGGCCTGCTAAAGAGGGATTTAGCTTGTAGTTGACCTCTCTGCTACAAATTCTGAAGTAAAGTCTTGGTCTCTGAAGGTGGATAGATTGAAGTCTCTATGTTGGCTTTCTGGAGGTTGATGGAGGTAAAGTATGGATTTTCCCGGCAGAGCGTCCCGCAGCAGATGGAATAGAATGTCCCTATCTGTCCTGACTGTCTGCTTTTATGTGTTTTGAAAATGGGTGGAGAGGCTAGCTTCCTAGGCCCTACCCCTCTCCACTTGTCATTGGCCACTTCCTCCTCTTCCCCTTGATTGGGGGAATGAAATGAAGTGTCATCATGATGAGGTCTGTTTATGATACAGAGAACCCACCCCTGTCAAATTACAAACAATCTATATTTTGACCCAAAAGACATATTTGCACAGGTACAAATTTGTTTAAAATTACATGCACCCATCACATATCACATGAGATATACCCTGTTCAAATCTGCTCTTCCTGAGAGCTTGCATTGAGAAATGGCAACATATTTCACTTTTTGGTCAAGTTACAGTGACACGAAATCCCCAAGGGACCCCAGATTGAGAGACTTTCTGTTGCACAAGCTGTTTATAGCATGTAACATAGCTCAGTCTGTTGAGCACTCATCGCTGAGATCTGTGTGTGAGCTCCAGGTTACAGGTTTGAATGCCATCAAGGCCAACTAAGCCTTTCATCCTTCTGGGCTGATCAAAGAGTACCAACTTTGTCTGGGTGATAAAAATTGTATGTAAATGTTCTATGTAAAGCACTTTGTCGAAAGCGCTGTATAAATAACAGATTATTATTATCAAGAGAACATTTTACTTTCACTTAATGACTTTTGCTGTATTGGAAACCACAGAAACATTATTCTATGCTTATGTTGGTTGCTTTTAGCTAAACCCAAAGGAGGGGGGGGGTGTCTATGAAATGATTGAAAGCCACAAAACCATAACCCTGGAGAGACTACTGGCAGAAGAGCTGTCCAGGAGCTAAGGGAAGAACAGTGGGTATTTTGTGTGCACTCTCCAAATACAGCTAACAAGTATCCCTAATAAATAATTGTGTAAATACTGTGAACAGACATCTGTGTGTGGCTGATCCCAATCAGAATAATGTCAGTATACATCGGGAAATGCACAAACCAAACTAGGATGGCCTTCTTTGCGGTATACAGTGATCAGGGACTGGTAACCAAATCATGTGAACGAGGCCCTTTCCCTTGACCTGGGAGAGCAGTGTCAGGGTTAGGGTGAGAGAAACTCTCTAATATGTGATCTTTCATGTACTGGGTGTTAGTCTTAGCAGTGCACAGTGGTGGCGTAAGTTATGGTTGATTAGCTTACCATAACTGGTGAATTTCTGGGGGGTTTCAGTTTTACTTGTAATTATAACGTCCCTTTAACCAAGTTTTTTTCACTGAATTTCATAGGTTTTATTAGTGCAACTTAACCATAACATCCTTTTAACAAAGTTTTTTCTGTGAATTTCAAAGCTTTTTACCAGTCCACCCTTAATTTCCAACAAGTTCCTTTTATTATACTCACCCCCAATGTAGCAGCTGTAGAGTCCGCAGACAGAAGAATCATTCACAAAGCCAAGAAGCACAGGGAGAACGGAAAATGTTCTGCCCATCAACCAATAAACACATATTCATAAAACAACATTACCTATATTTACCACATGCAAATATAGGTTTTTGTACAAATGATTACTTCAAAATGTGCACATCTTTTCTTATTTATAACCCAATATAATGAAATGCATCAAGCAAAAACTATAACTTTACACCTCATATTATCAGTTGAGAACCACTGTTCATAGAGACTCACATAAACAAAGAATTATTCTAAAACAATCTCTCACCAAACAGTAAGCACACTGTATTTCTTTCTTTATTATAACCATTGATTATGTACAGATTTGTTATAAGCATATGTTACTTTCTTAAATTTGAACAGAAATAGCAAGCACACTTGAGTGGTTGAAAGAAAACTTGATAACATGTCTGATGGCAAACAATACATGATTTAATATAAAAAAATAATGTAATTTACTACAGACCTCAGTGAACAAATAATTTCTTTTTTTCATATAGTACATAATTTACATGAAGTAATAACACCCCAGTTTAATCATGGAGAATCCCAAGAATCACTAGTCCAAACTGTACATAATGAAATCATGATGGTGTTTGCAAAATTGGATAAACTTACTGATGATTTTAAGGAACTTTTAAATGTTGATTATCACGGTCCTTCTTGCACCTGTCCCTCTTGTCCCCAACAATCATCGCCATCAAATTCCCAAAATTTAAACGAAATACGCTTTGATGAAACTTCTCTCCCTTCCTCCCCCATCATCATTGTCCAGAAATTCCAAATTCTCGTATTTGTTTCTCATTCTGATACCCCATCCCTTTCATAAATAAATCTATTTTTATGCTATAAATATCTTTTATATTGTTCTGTTATACATATTGTTTTTAAAACCCCAATTAATAGTCTGCGGACAGCGCACTTGCATGGACATGTCCAGTTTCGCATGATGCACTTTTAATTAGTCTGCGGATAGAGCGCCTGTTCTACGGACAGTTACATGCATGCGCCCTATGTCTCCCGCCCCATTGGTATCCACCATCAGCACCGCAGACGTCCCTGGAAGTCATCATGTGACTGTGCCCCTGCGGCATGATGGTCTGACCGTGGACACTGTCCATGCTCCGCGGACAGTTCAAAACTGCATTTTGTGCCAATCTAGGGTGTTTCAAGTTGAAAATGTACCCTTCCAGAGATAATAGACCCATTCTCAGTTGATCTGGCAACTTTTTACAACTTTGCAAGGCCTATTTGCATCTCTGTTGTCCACGGACGTGTGGTCTGCGGACTGTTCCTCTGAAGGAACCCACCCATTACTTTCAGTCATTCTCAATCTAGCAGTCCAGGAGAGAGCACCTGTTTTGCAGAGCTATTTAGGAGACCTTTGTGGAGACCTTATCTGGCATGAATGGCATGTATTATGGCCATCCCTCTTCCCCAGCAACTTCCACCACCACCATCACCATCACCATCTGGAGGACGTGGAAAGAGGAACAGGCACAAGGATGCAGAAGAGGAACAAGTTCCCTCCAACCAGGTAATCCTCCATGCACAACCACCGCCATGGCCTGGACCCAAAAGCGATGGCATTTCCTTAGTCACCTGAGAGGAGGATTTATATATTTATTTTATTTATTGTGCGTTTGTAAGGTGCTTATACATCAAGTAAAGTGTGTTTCAAAGCGCCCACAGGGCAACAGGGAGGGAACAAGGGAGTGAAAATAATATAACAATGAACGATAAGAGGCAGACCTACTAGGTCTTGTGAGCATTCAGAACGTGCAAGTGCAGGGAGAGAGAGAAGGGATGAGGGACTGGGGGGGTGCCAGGTGTACCAGGAGGAAAGTGCTAGAGAGCGAGCAGCTGTAAGTGCATTGGTGATTGGTCAGCTGTCAATAAAGAGGTAAGTGCAGGCCTGTGGTGGCACAGGTCCATGGGTGCAAGGCAAGTGTTGAGAGTGGGCGGAGGCTGAAGGCGATTGGGTGTGGGAGGCCAGGGCCAAAGTGGACACATAAGGGCCCTGGTCAGCAATCTCAGCAACTGTGGGTTTTTAGCAGAGGAGAGAGGAAGAGAAGGAGGTGGTGAAGAGGAAAGTCTTGATCAGCTTCTGGAATTTGAGGAGATCCTGTTCAAGCCGAAGAGGATGGGGGAGGCTGTTCCATAGAAGGGAGCCCGGTGAGGAGACGGATCAGCCACCTGCTCTCTGTTTGGTGAAGTGCTTGAAACACAGATTTAGTGCCAGAGGAACTTAAGGAGCTGGAGGGAGAGTATTTAGTGAAAGCAAGTTGTAGATAGTGTAGTCCCTGACTCCAGATAGCCTTATGGATGACGCAGATGGATTTGAATGTGATCCTTGCAGCAACTAGAAGCCAGGGGGGAGTTCTTAGGGCTGGAGGGATGTAGTCCCTGTGTTCGAGGCCAAGGATAACTCTTGCAGCCCTATTCTGGATTAGCTGGAGGGGTCGTAGAGAATTAGAGGGTGGATTAAGGAAAAGGATACTGCAGTTGCCTAGCCTGGAGAGAACCAGAGCTCTACAGACATTGAGCTTCTGGGGGAAAGTGAGGAAAGGGAGAATTCCTTTGAGGAGGTAGAGTTGAAAGGGGGCCTACTTGGCAAGGTCCTGAATGTGAGGGAGGAAGGAGAGACTGCTGAGAGGTTGGTTTGTTTCCTGCAGATTTAAAATAGTTCAGCCGTGTTGTTGGATGCACACGAGACGCTGGCCTGAATGTGGGCCCTTTTCTTGGTGCGGATGGAGATTCTGTATTGCCTTTGGAGTAGGCAACAGGCCAGTTTGTCAGAGGGTGAGCCTGAGGTCTGCCACTTCTGTTCCGCAGCTCTGCACTTGCGTTTCAAGGCTGTAAATTGGGAGTCATACCAGGTGCTACGTTTGGAGGCATGTTTCAGGCAGATCCCCTCATGATTGGTTAAAGAATGTCAAGGGTATTGGTAATGGCAAGATAGAGGTTGCTGAGAGCAGAATCTGCAGAAGAGTCTGCAGTGGGGGGTGAGGGAAGTGTGAAGGTGGATGCAAAGAAAGCAGCTGACACATGTTTCATCAGACAAATGTTCATGAATGAGGATGGCAGGGCTGGGGGAGGTGTGGTCAGAGGGCCGAGAGGGCCCAAGTGAGAGGAGAGGATAGAATGACCATTTTAGAGGGGTGATCAGTGGGGAGGAGAGTGAAAGATCAGTGTGGATGAATGCATCAAGAGTGTGTCCAGCCGAGTGGGTAGGGTTAGAAGAGAAAATGGAGAGGGTGAGCGAAGTACAGAGGTCACAGAAAAATGTGGTTGCAGAGATAGGTGGCCTGTTGACAGTGGCAATGGTCAAACAGGAGGTGGGAGATGACCAGCTTGCAAACCAGGCTCTCGAAGGAAGAATGAGGCTGGGTATGTATGAAGGAGGAAGGGACCCACTCAGGGAAAATCAGAGCAAGCCCACCCCAGCATGGTTAGGGTGAGACTTGGAGATGATCTTATAGCCATCAGGGAGAAGGGATTCAAAGGAATTGACGAGCTGGCATTGACCCACGTCTCAGTGAGAGCAAGGATATTGATATTAAGATCAATGTCTTCAAGGAGGAGGCAAATGTCAGCATAGTGTTTGATGGCAGAACAAGCATTAAGTGTGGCTAGATGAAGGAGGTCTCCACCTTTGAAGGTTTTCTGAGGAGGGGGACAGGGGCGTGGTGCACCAGTCGGTGGACGGAAAGAGAGAGTGGACGAGGAAGTAGCAGAAGTGGGGAGGAAGTTGTTGAGGGACGGCCGGCGCCGGTCAAAGAAAAGGAGAATGGGTTGAGGACCCTGAACCAAGATAGTGCCAGTGGGGCGTGGCCAGCTGCAGAGCAATGTGGACATGAGTCGCTGACGCTCCCGTGGCCGCCGAACATATCCTGGGAAAATAGCCTGCTTTCAGTGATAAAAATGCACAAAAACAACTTTGCTAAGAGCCGTGCACTTGGAGCACAGATGGGCGAAATGTGACTGCTGAATTTGGCCTCCTTATTGATTCCCAACCACCGGAACAAGCACCGGTAATGCCGAAAGAGGAGACAAGATGGCCACGAGCTGTGGACCAAGCCTGTGGTGCCGGGCATAAGGAAGATACATCAGAGAGGCAGCTGAGACGCGGTCTCTGGCAGGCTGGAGGAGACCAGTGGTGTCTCAATGTACTGCGATTCGGAGAACTGCCAGACCACCTATTGCTCACTGTAGTGTAATCCCACGATGCGCGACAACCCCGCCTGCACACACCACAGGGGCCGCTGACTGGAGGTGGCGGACAACTGTGCCGAAACGCCTGCAAGTGGGAAGAACGGAACGGGAAAACCGCAACCTGCAGATCGGGCTTGAGGAGCCAAACGTAGCTCTAACATGCAGAAGGAATGACTGGAGTGCTTTCCACGCTCAGTTAGAAGCGATCGAGTGTGCTCCAACTGACTCACTTTGGAGAGTTGCCCGGTTGCTAACCGACACCCATGGAGCGATTCTACGTAGCACAGAGACCTCATCTACAATCCCACGAAGGTCTGGCCCGGAGGTGGAGTACTACATCAAGGGGACTGACCCTCCTGCATGCCGAGACTAGGGCGAGAGTGAAGCCTCTACCGCCCCCACCCGAGGTTATACTGCAGGCCGCACGAACGGATCCCTGAAGAACCCGCAGACTGCCCAAACACTGTTGGGCAAACGAGGAGCTGAAGGAGCCCATCCTGCCCTGGGCTCCACACGCGTGAATAGTCTGCGAAGCCAGGAGGTCATTGGGGCCCGATCCCGACACACACACGGATGAG
This sequence comes from Ambystoma mexicanum, assembly GCF_040938575.1. NCBI lineage: Eukaryota > Metazoa > Chordata > Amphibia > Caudata > Ambystomatidae > Ambystoma > Ambystoma mexicanum. Next base: position 405,296,040 of record NC_090941.1, read on the forward strand.
AGCGCACCCAGCGAGCCCCGAGGAGGCGCCAGACAACAATGATTTTAAACGTGGGGGGCGCCGTGACACCTCGAACTGCCAAAACGTCCACATCTAGCATACTGCAAGCTGATCAACACTGACCACATCCGCAGTGCCAGCTGACGGATGCCCTGCCCAGACTCTGCCTAAGCCACATGCACTCCGACCAGCAACACAAGCTGAAGAGTTGAATAGAGCGGGAGGAGATCGTAGAGCATGCCAGAGGAAACACTGCTGCAATAATGAGGGAGCGGAGGTGCAAGAAAGGAGGCAGACCCTGTAAGTGCTCTACCCACAGACCCAATACCCCCTGCTGTGGTACGGCCTCGTGACTTTTGTGGGAATCCTGCTTGGGTGATGATGCCTGGGAGTAGAGGGGACTGAAACTCTAACCCCCCCCCCTAGAGAGCTGTACCCCAGGAACGGTGACTGCCTGGACTGGAGGTACACATGAGCATCTGAAATTGACCGAGAACCTACTATCGTCAGTGCAGGAAAACCACAGAGCTAAGCCCAACAGTACAGACTGCGCTCTTGACATTCTTAAGGCGGGGGTGAGTGAGGTGCTGCATGTCTGGACCAATGAGATAGCTGTTGGGGGGGAAATAAACAATCACTGTGGAACCCGACACCATACTGATAGGACCCAAGATCCAGGCCAGGGCCATCCACTCTACCATGCTTGAGCTGTATAACACAAAGGATGAGACTTGTGCAAACAACTCGGTGACAGAGAGTACCCCTGACTAAAGAACCGTCCAATGGCAACCGAGGGGTCACAATATCACCCCCACATGTGAAACGCGCAGAGGTGAAACTTACCACTCGCGATTTGGACACTAGGTAATTACCACAAGCCTAAACAAGCAACGTGGGGACGCCACAAAGACTAGCACTGCTCAGGACCAGCGTATCCTACAAGATACCAAACCACTATTCGGTTCAGTGAAACAGACTCTTACATCACAGCCGGATACCACCAGGTGCCTATCATGGGCAAAGAAAAATGACCACCCAGTGTAGGATAGATCAATTCACCGCACCTGCCACAAATACCCTAGCGGAACAAGCTCACCCGGATACCATGGCAGAAACGGTGACACCAATTTCCCTATGGAACGTAATGGCAGCAAATGCGATTTGCGTGCCTCCATGGAACAAAATGACGGCATCAGCATGGACGTATCACACCTCCGGCATGACCTACCGAAGCTAACATCGCGCACTAGGGAGGCAGAACAACGAATATCTGGAACGGAAGATGGGCTACGGAATCTAGAACAACAACTGGCCCGAGTTGCAACACGATTGAAAACAATGAGGAAAGGGTGGACGAAGGCGAGGGGAGGTCAAGACGCAACAACGTCCGAAACCTAGGCCTACCAGAAAAAGAAGAAGGGCCAAACATGGAACGGTTCATGGAACAATGGCTCAAGGACATTTTCGAAACAAAAACATTTTCCAAATTCTTCTCAGTGAAACGGGCCCACCGAATGCCTACTGGGCGGCCAGTGCCCGGAGCACCTCCACGCACGTTAATAGCAAAACTATTGAACTAGAGAGACTGTGATGCGCTGCTCCAAATGGCCCGCGCCAAAGGCACAATAACCTATAATGGATCCAGAATTGCGTTCTTCCCAGATTACACCAGGGAAGTCCAGAAGGCCAGGCAATCATTTGACCACTCAAAAAGCAATTACAAGTCCTAAATGTGAAATATGGCCTAATGTTCCCAGCTCAACTCAAAATATACCATAAGAGCATAACGGTCCACTTTACAGATCCAAAGGATGCATGGAAATGGGCGGAGCAACACACTTAAGGATACTGGAAAACAGTATGGAACAACAGAAACAGAAACCCTCGAGCCCTGCCTGAGAGAGACCCACCGGCCCAGCCACCACCGGTGCTAGAACATGAACCACTGAGGCAAGCAGAAGAGGAGTAAAGACTAGAGAAACAAACTGGGTATACCCTCACACCTCCACATTTGAAAAGCATGGTAAATGCCCCTACATGGCACAAAGTGAGTGCCCACGCCAATCACTGATAGACACAGAATTGAGCAGCCGGCGCAAACGGAAGCCCCCCACCCCTGGAATATCACCCCAGCACTGTTGGGATGGATGTGCTTCAGGGATCCGTAGGTACCGGGTCTAGTTATTTGTTAGAGTGGTTAATTGTTGCTTAACTGTTATTTGATGTTTGGGCGACAGATGCTTCAAGTTGGGATGGAGTATAGGGAGGGGGGCATTGGGAAATTATGTGTGGCCCGCAGATCCACTGATAATGTCACACTCATACTCCAAAAGTGCACACTGCCACCCTGCATTCAACGTACAAGCTATGTTTGAAACACAACGCTACACACACCTGTTTCCAATATACCCGATATGGCTGTGACAGAAAATAGTATCAAAACCCTGAGTTTCCTAACATGGAATGTTAATGGAATGGGCAGTACAATTAAAAGGCGTCTAGCCACACAGTTCCTAAACAGGTACTCACCCGATATCGTGCTTCTTACTGAAACACACTTGGCAGGTACATCATGCACCTTGTTTAGATGAACTATCGCTTGGCGATGCATTCCGGTTTCTCAATGGGCCTGAGAGGAGTGCTCATACTTCTAAACAAGAGACTCCCCTTTAAACCTTCCCAGGTGACACAGGATATGGGGGCAGATTTGTCTATGTACAGGGAACGATATGGAACCAAACCCTCGATATTTTGGCAGTCTACTCCCCGCCCTCACTCATAATTGACCTAGTTCACAACATTACGCCTATGCTTACTAATAACATGGCTGACTTCCTGGAAATAGGAAGAGACTTCAACAAGGTCATGAATGTAGAGATAGACCGTACACATCTAAGAGGGAGGAACCCCAGAGCCAATACCAAACTCTTCACCTTCACCTCTGCATTTGGGTTGAAGGATGTATGGCGTGATCTACATTGAAGAGATTGCGAGTACTCATACCACTCTGGGGCCCATGCCTCACTCTCGAGACTAGACTATTTCTTCCTCCCCGCAACAGACACGCATAAAGCGATAGAAGCGACCCTACTCCCACGCAACATCTCTGATCACTCACCCCTTTTAATGGTGCTCTCAACAAATAGACCACTCCCTCCTCCCTCATGGCGCCTTAATAGCTACTACTTAGGATTCCCAGACTTCATAGAACACATCCAAACAACCACTACTACATATTTTGAACTGAACACTGGGTCAGTAGATAACCCTGCGATAGCATGGGAAGCATACAAGCTGGTACTCCGAGTGAGATCCTCTCCTGGACGATGGCTCATAAGAAAGCACATCAGCTAGCACTGGTGGAGGCAGAGCAGGAAGTGCAGAAATAAGAAGCAGCATATGTCGCAACTGGCTCCCCAGAAGCGCATTGAACCACTCCTACTGGGCCAAGAATGCCTTCACAACATCGCCCTAGATTGTGCCAAGCAGGCGCACAAGGTAATGCGCACAACACTATATGAATCGGGTGACAAAGCTGACAAACTGTTGGCATTGTTGGAATAAAGGGATGAAGGTCACCGACAAGTGAGAGAAATTCGAACAGAGAGTTCAGGACTGTTACAAGCCGATCGCGATATAGCGTTAGGTTTTGCAGACTATTATGCAGAATTGTATAAACCTCCGGAAGAACCCACTGACACTTCAGTGATTGATGAGGTCAGGATCCCCTCCCTAAGCGCCAACCAAACAGCCCTCCTTGAACAAGACATCACGGAGGAAGAACTAGTATTAGCCATATCACAATTGCAATCTGGAAAGACACCGGGACCAAATGGTTTCCCGATTGACATATGAAAAAGGTTGGGTGGAAATGAGATGGCTCCACATCTGCTTAACATGTTTTTACACTATAGAAAACAAGGAACTCTGTCTCCCGATCTGAGAAAACCCAGTTTAATTGTAATACCTAAAGCAGGCAAGCCCGCAGATAAATGCAGCTTGTACAGACCAATATCCCTGATTAACAGCGAGACCAAAATCTTAGCGAAAGTGCTGGCGAACAGATTACAAAAGGTGATAACCTCACTGATCCAACCGTATAAATGCAAATTCATTCCACAGAGGTTCACATGTATGAACCTCTGCAAGCTCTACCTAGCACTAGAAAGGGTTCCCACCTTTCAAGAAACCCTAGCTCTGCTGGCGATAGATTTTGAGAAGACTTTCGATTCTGTGTCCTGGGAGGCCCTTTGGGAAATCATGTCCAGAATGGGATTTGGGGAACAATTTATGGGCTGGGTGCGACTCCTGTATAGCTCTCTAGAGGTGAAGGTCAGGGTAAATGGTTGGCCATTGAGAGTCTTCCAACTAGGAAAGGGAACAAGACAAGTTTGCCCCCTATCTGCGATGCTTTTCGTGATGGTAATTGAACCCCTTGCCATAATACTAAGGAACACACCATCATGGAGAGGCTTCCACTGGCGAGAGAATCGGGAGGACAGAGTCTCCTTATATGCCGATGACCTGTTAATATACCTGGGGGACCCGCTCAGATCCTGCCCGGTGGTTACGCAACTATTAGAACAATACGGGTCCATCAGCGGCCTGAAAGTGAACTGGTCAAAATCCATATTTTTCCCGGTCAATGATGCGCAGAGGGCTATTCCGGATAATTGCCCATACCATATTGAAACAGAACAATTCCTATATCTGGGAATACAGATCATGGTCAACCTCACAGAATACATTGTCAGGAACTTGTACCCGATCACGGACAGATTTATAGAAGACATGTGTCACTGGGTCCTACTTCCTTTAGCCCTAATGGGGAGAGCGGCACTGTTCAAAATGCTAGCCTTACACCGGTTTTTGTATATTCTACAAAACGCCCCACTCCACGTTTCAACCTTAAAATTCCAGAAAATTGATACCACCCTTAGGAGGCTCTTTTGGAAGGGAGAGCATCTGCAGATAGCACTCCAAACTCTTCAACGTTCCATCTGGGAAGGAGGCATTGGGCTACCACACATTTGCAAAACTACTACTGGGCTGGTCAAATGTCAGTGGTTAATGACATATTACACGGAGATAGAGAACTGCCCCACATTAAAGCAGAGATTGGTGCAATGCAGAGCTGTCCCCTCTATGAAGCTTCTATCAAACACTCAAACCCCCACTTCCTCACACCATGACAACACATACAGAACTAATATGGAAAGAAACTCACAGACATATTGGTTGGGATGGCAGAATTACCCCAGTACAAGTACCGTGGGGGAACAGAAATCTACCTGAAATAGGCAAAATCTCGGCATGGCCGGTTTGGGAATCAAAGGGAATAACCAAAGTTGGGGATGTGATTGTGGAAGGCAAACTGGCGCTCTTTGAAGCCCTGGCTGCACGATTCGGTCTCCCCGATACTGAGCGATACCGGTACACACAACTGAAACACGCACACCTACCCAGCTTTCTGATATGTCTGAGTGTACACCGATAGAGAGGAACATAGTCCTTGATCGCATTACCACAAAAGTCACCTCTGTGATGTATAGTGCCAATAACCTCCTTTGCAACATTAGAACTTTGTAGCTTAAAAATTAAATGGGGAAATGGCATTGACCCGATACTGCCGGGCGACTGGATCATGATCCTGATGTACCCGCGAGAAACGGTTATCTCAGCCAAGCTCAGGCTGATACAACTTAAAGTACCACACAGAGTGTACTATCCAAGGGTGGCTCTCTATCATTGGAACAGAGCGACAGACCCCAATTGCCTATGCTGTTTACAAGAGGAGGGTACCTTTTTCCACACTATATGGGACTGTCTCCGGATACAGGTGTACTGGCAAACTTGTTATGATAAACTGTCAGCAGCACTATCCCTAGAGACCCCAAACTGATGTTACTTGGCGTTGAAGAGGAGGGAAGTATGACACGCATTGAGAAATTGTTCCTGTCAATGACCACGGGTTTGATTAATTGCAATATAGCAAATCTGTGGGGCTCAGCTACAGTACCACAATCTGAACAGTGGGTGACAGATGTTGACATATGTGTAGCAATGGAGCAACGTATTTACACGGCGAGGGGCTGCCCCGGTAAGGCCCAGAAAATATGGCAGAGGTGGGAAGATGCACTGTGAATTGAGAACCGCTGTATAATACCTGAATTGGAAGATCATAGTAGGGGAACAAAAGGAAGTAATGTTTTTATTGAAGGTGATGGATCTGTGGCTTTTGTACTTTAGTTATTGTTTATCTTATTTTGCGTATTGTGTATGTTCCTATGTTGTATAATGCAAAATGTACAAAATCAATAAAAAATGTGTTATCAAAAGAAAAAAGTTAGTACCAGTGCGATAGACATTAATAATACCTCTGGATGATGTGAAGCCAGTCAGGAGGACTTTGCATTTAGTGCCACCATTAATGAGAGGGGATGTGTGAGGAGAGAGGGCAGAGATGAGATGAAGAGTCCATACATCTGGAAAGGGGACAGAGAAGTGGATATCAGTGAAGGCCTGTCTGGACATTGCGCTGACAAAGGTGTCTGCAATGGGTAGGCCAGGGTTCGAGGTAAGAATGTCTTATTTATGCTTTTTTCTTCCAGGCTTTGTAAGAGAGGGAGGATAGGTGATAGCGTAGCAGTTAGAGAAGATAGGGGAGATGGCGCCATAGGGTCGCACAGGATAGTTGAAGGAAAGAGGAGCGGCTGCACAGCACAGTCCTAGCAAAAACTCACCAGGCGGCCTAGTAGTTGCAAAAGGGCACGCAATGCAATGCAAAATGGTGTGCAAAGATGTTAAAGAAAATGCACACATCAGGATTTGAATTTTCAAAAAGGGCACAAAATGCAATGCAAAATGGGGTGCAACAATGTTACAAAACACACACCAGAATTCGAATTTTCAAAAAGGGCACAAAATGCAATGCAAAATGGGGTGCAAAGATGTAAAAAAAACACACGCCAAAATTCTAATTTCCAAAAAGGGCACAAATGCAATACAAAATGGGGTGTAAAGATGTTAAAAAACACATGCCAGGATTCAAATATCCAGAGGGAAAAGAAGTGAGGACGCCCGCAAGTTACTCACAATGCCCCTTCTCCTTGAGAAGCCTGCTGTAGCTTTCGGTGGTTGGAAGGATCCAGTTTAAGGTTGCATGTGTGACATACAGGACCCCAAAGGGTGTGGGACCCCAGTTTCTTCAAAAGGTGTTATCCTCTTAAAAGGCCTCTCGGATCTTCAGGTAGAAACCTCTTTGTGGTACCAAGCATTAAAACGGAGAGAATGGGCAGTGTGAGGGGTCAGTAATGTGTGGCGGACAACTGCTTGATGATTTGTTATCATATGCCATTTTATTCTTAACAAAAATGTCTTAAAACATGCCTCACTATCCCTATGCTGCTGAGGATTTCCCTGCCTAACCAAATCTAAGGGGAAACTCTTTAACTTGGGATAACTGGCCCTCACACTAAGCAACAAATACACAAAGAAAATGTATGGCAATATAACATAACATGAACAACATTCACAGTCTCTGATTAACCTTCTAATGTCATGGGCATTTCCCTTCTGCAGGATTCAACGACAGTTCTGTTAGTGTTCAACCAAAGAAAGAAATGTCTCAAATCAGTTCTTGATATTTCAAAGTCAATGCAAATGTTTGTTAACCAAAGTTCCAATATCAAATCTCGTCTTCTCGGTAAAATATCCACTTTCCACTTTCTCCAAATAGCACCAATGGCAATACCAGCCATGATGCGTTGTCACCTTCCTCAACTTGCCACAGTTCAAAAGAAATGCAATATCCACAACTACCAGTGATACACAGTTCTTGGGTAAAAGTTAGTATTCTCTTGGTTACAGTTTTGAGCTTCGCAATGGTATATTTGTCAGGATGACCTCTTAGTACTGCTGCTTCAACTTTAACAATTTCGCTTCTACTTCTATCACTATGAGAACCGTAACCTTTGTCTCACAGTGCTCCTCTTTGTTTGAACTACTACAATATTGTATCCACTGAAAACCAAATATATTGTGAGAAACCTGAGGGTATCCTTCCTCATACCTACTCCCCTTGGATTCGCTTCACAGGTGGCCAGCGACAGGCCATCGCTTTTGGATCCTGACCCTGGGGGTGGAGAAGCAAGGGAGGATCACCTGGGTGGAGGGTCCTTGGGGGTTGGGGAGAGGATATCCACGGGCGAGACATGATATCCCCCCTTTGTCCTATGAGAACCAACCTCACCCTCGCCCGGCCTTTGTGGGCTGTTGCAAAACATCTCCCTCATTTACCCTCATTCAACCCACTATAGTACTGGGACGAGGAAGAGGGTACTAGGACTCGTGAACACTAGTAAGTCATTTCAGCACACTAGTACTGAGACAAGGAAGAGGCCTGCAGTGTGTTTTAAAGATCAAGCATGTCTGAAGTGCCCCACTATTTCAACCAGGCAATTACAATTTGGAACTAACACCTGCAACCTGTCAAGTGGTTGCAAGTGTATAAAAAGGGACTAGACCAGCAGCAAAGAGACCAGCAGGGAATCATGTATGCCAGGAAACCGGCAGATGACCTCAAGAAACTGTAGAGCCAAGGGCCAGGCAAAACATGAGAATGCCACAGGTGTGGGATCCTCATTGGTAGGAGAAGAAAGATGCAAAGTGACCAACAGCGTCCGCAGAGACAAAGCAGGAGCTTCCGGCAGGATACAGACACAAACTGAAGTGTAAGCGAAGCTAGCAGTCGAATGAAAACGTATTGGCGGAGCCAAAACCAAAAGCAGTTGCCCAGAGGAGACATCTGGGACTGGTGAGTGAAGAGGGAAGGTCACACGAACAAAGGCGCTCCTGGGGGCTGTGGGGAAATAGATGCCGAATGAATGAAAAAGCATGTGCAAGATGAAATGGACCCAAAGCAATGGGTTGAGTGAAACATAAGGACAATATAACATGCAAAGGGCAGAGTAAAAGATCACAGATATTGAATAACAAACTGAATGAAAGCTTTTGGCAAAGTTATGACCTGATGACAAGTATGTGTGAAATTCATATACTGCCTATTTGAAAACAAACCCCGAGCTGTATGAAACACAGAAGAAAGCAAGTATGGAAGGTTGCGAGAGAGCAGGAAAGCAAGGTGGTGAAGGAACAAAACCACCACGAAGAAAACTATATGCAAAAATACCGTGTGTCAAGGCCAAAGACTTGCAAATGAAAGAACACATTGTGGCAAAGCCAAGAGGCTGATATGGAGAAACCAAATAAGTGTGAACCAAACCATCCCACAGGTACAGATACAGAACAACCTGTGTGTGTGGGCTGGCGAGCTTAGGGTTCCTGGTTGCACACCTCTAATGGGTGGACCATGTGGTCTGACAACTGTGTCTAAACCAGAGGAACCCCGATTTTGAAAGACAAAGAGGTTGCTGAAGTGAAACAGTACAAAGAAATCTGATTGAACTGTTAAGAGACTAGTAGGAATTTAAAGTTGATCTGGAGATGTTTTTGAACATTGAAATATTGAGAATAAGTACAAGTTCAGTGTCTTGAACTTGTGGGAAGGGAACCTTGAGGATTTGTGGAACTGTCCTGAACTTGGGGATGGGAACCCTGAGGGTTTGTGGAACTGTGTTGAACTTGTGAAGGGAATCATGAGACGTTTGTGGAATTATCTTGAACTTGGGGAAGGGCAGCTGAAAAGTAAGCCAGGAGCTGGAAGAAGCTCAGAACTTTATTTGGAACACTATTTATTTATTTGTTGTCAATCCTACAAATTGTTTAGCTTTAGTTGTGAGGGCAAGTATAGGTTTTGGACACACACAGACTTTTAAGTTGAACTTTCTGACTCAGACTTTCCTTAGTTTCTTTAGGTAGGGAAATCCCACCTTAGTATAAGGCAAGGTAGGTCTTCACAACCATCCGGACATTTGAGTAATAAAACCATTCTGTTTGAACCTTGAGTCTGTTGTCTGTGACTTGCTTCATGATGCCTTCACAATTCCACCACAGCTTCAGTACTTTTGACTATTACAACTTCAGTGATTTGTATTTTTTGGACAGGCTTCGACAAGATATACTTCAAACTGCTTCAACAACTTTCAGTAGACAAGGCACTCTTCCTCTGAAGAGCAGTCAGTTTTCCTTCCCCAACTTCACCTGTACCTTTCTGCCAGTTATCAGCCCAATCAATTACCCAGAGGCCTTGATGCCACTCTCTTAGTTTTAGGTAACGCTGGTGTAACCCCCCCGGCCCCCGGATTGGTGTGGGGTTCCCTTTAATCATAGACTGGGTTGTGGGGCCAGCACTTCCTGGTGTCCATCAAAAAGCATGTGTCACAGCTCACTAAGGCTGAAGGTATGAAATGCATTTTAAATGCACTGAAAAGGGTAATACACTGTTTTCATGTTATATTTATTAATTATGTGAATTGTATGTGAAATGTAAGTGGATTTAGGTTTGACGCAGTATGTATTATATGTACACATATGTATTGTTATAAGCAATGGAGCATCCATTTTAGGTCTCCTGCTGAGGTCTTGGCCACTACAATGATCTGTGCTACAAAATGTCCTCCATTTGACCTTTGTGAGAACCTATCAGGTCTCATGGAATGTTGAGGGAGTAGCAGAGGGGTTGGAGAGAGAGCAGCTGTGGCAGCCCGTCTTGTAGTTAAGCTCTCCACAGGCTATATAAATATCTCAATTTATATATACTCATGGGGGAGAAAAAAACCTGACTTTTAACATAGGTTGCTTTAAACCTTTTTTCTATCATCAATTTAGCCCTGCTCATTATATCACCACTCACCATTTCCTGAGAAGATGTGTACATGGGGTAAAGTGTGTGGCTCCTCTGTCACATATCTTTATTTCAATCTGACTTCAGTTGTGATGAGGTAAGGGTTATCTTTTAGATTTGAAAATGTGCAGAGTGTTCCAATCTCTGACAGTCTGACTAGACTTCCTCGTGAGGAAAGCACCATTTGATTTGCCTTCAAGTCATGTGATTACAGAGAAAGTAGTAGTCCTCCTCCTCCTCCTTTTCTTCTTTCTTTCTTTCTTTCTTTCTTTCTTTCTTTCTTTCTTTCTTTCTTTCTTTCTTTCTTTCTTTCTTTCTTTCTCTATCTCTCTCTCTTTGTCTCTGTCTCTCTCTTGTTATTTATAAAAGGAATACAGACGTATCAACCCTGTTTATACAAGGTATGAACATTTCTTGGGGATTCCTCTAAATGAAAGGCTGGCAGAGACTTTTGATTATGCTTGTGGAAGTTAAGGAATATTTTTGTTTGCAAGGCAACTGTACCTCGATCCCCAGCACTGTGATGTGAATTGAGTTCGAATTGTTTTTGTCTTTTGAGCCTACACACCACCCGTCAGCTGTATAAACTACATTAACAGTGTTCATATTTTCCCGGAGCAGCCTGCACTGCCTCCCATACATTTTTTTAATGTATTTCCTGACTCCCTTCTGGCACCAGAGAGTATGTGATATGGTGACTGATTTATGTACTATGAGTGCTGCAACTACATTTCCATTTTTTAAAACGGCCTGAGGAAAGGACACTTTTATAGGGAGTAATACACTGCAAAGTAACACATTGCTCTGCTGATTCCTGAATCTTAAAGAGACTGGTATTTAAATGCTGAATGTTGCATCAAATTTAGAGTCCTGGAGCACAAGTGGCAAGAACCCCATATGAAATCACTGAAGTTGCTCCATGAACTTCAAGCTGCGCTTAACCCAAGATAGTGGGCAGTGAGCTATTTCATCCTTCGCTTCCAGCAACTAACTGTAAGGCATATTATTTCTTACTCAGAACTGTCTATATCACATAAACTGGGGCATTATTACTTGTTTTTGTCTACATGGACTTTTTAATCCATTTTATTATATAGGTCCAGTTTTGTTTCATTACTGATAATTCAGATGTTAATATGTTTTAGTCAGATTGATATTTCCATGATCCATATTTGTGTTTCTCAGAGTATTATCCCTCTAAGGAGGGGACAGAGTATTATATAAAAGCACCATTATTATACTTGTGTATGAACAATTTTTCAGAGTCATCCACGTGAAACAGTGTGAACGATGCATATTACCCTTAATGTGGAGACGTGATGATTTTTATTGATTGGGCTTTCCACACTGTGTCAGTCCAGAGGTTTGGTAATGCTCTCAGAGTTTATTAAAATAATGCAGGCTATTAGTCATGTCTTCTAGTCAAGGTTAGATATTCGGTAACAGTCTTAGCAGCATTCCCTCTCCTTAATTAGGAACACACACCACTCCTTACTGTAATGGAACAATGGGTTCAGTCAACGTTCGCTTTGTACACAAGTAAAATGTTTTTCAAGCTATACTTGAGTGCTACATTTCTATTCTTCAGGAACTTTTAACTGCAACAAACAACTTCTACTCGATGAAAGTCGGACGCAAGTTAATAGGGAGCTGCATACTGTTACTGGCAATGTTCATGCAATATGTTAGAACGCTGTGCTTCACTCACCGGCTTCTTATAAGCTTGTATTGCTTTTCCGACTTCTGATACAGCTCCTACTGCTTCCGGCTTGCTGGGGATCCACACCCTTTGCCAGTAAAGGTGTTTCTGGCCCGGCCACACATTCTGGGAGCCCCTCTCACTCCTGGGACCCACGGCTTGGTGATTGCTTCTAGCCTCTGTCTTCTGCACGTCTGCAGTTCGGCAACCACGGCAATCAGGCTCACATGGAGAGAGACAGCTCTCCTGCACATCTTCTGCTCTGCAGCCTCTGCACTTCAGAGTTTTGCGGAACAGGATGCTCTCAGAATAAGCAGGTGAAATCTGCTGTCTCCATGTTCTGACATCCCTCTTGTTCTCCCACTTCTGCTTGGTTTGCCAGCCTCATGCCTTCTTCCTTCTGCTACAGCTCGCATCCTAGTCACAGTTCAAGCCCGTTCTGCTCCTTCCAATTGCCTGCACATAAGGGGGCCTTTTATGCCTCCCAGATTCCTTCAGGTGTGGGCTGTTAGGCTTAATTGCCTGACTACTGCTATAGCAAGCCGCTTCAGCCCTCTTCCTTGTCCCAGTACTTGTGGTATTCTGGGACTTGTATTCCCCTTCAGTAAAGTTAGTTTTTTTCCACAACTGAGCTCTGTTTTAGGGTAGATTTATTTCCCTTAAACTCATTAAAAGATGGACTGTTAGGATTGGTTGTTACAGAGGAGGATATTGATTTTAAGGCATTTTCCCTAGATCATTTTGTGTTTTACCTTAGGGAGTAAGGAAGGTATTTATTCTTAAAAGGTCTTTCTATTAACAAGATTAGCTCAGATTTAAAAGAGCTTGTACCCCCGGTCACATATCTTATAGGTGGGTCAGGACACTATAATGGCAATATTCCATTACCTGTTATGCAACTGAGAACAGCACTTCCTTTCAGAGGACAAATACTGCGTCTCATTCCACGGGATCTCCTCATCTCCCTGGGCCCTGTCTCCTCCCATGTGATCCTCCCACAGTGCACCTCCCCCAAGGTCAGAATCAGGAAGCGTCTGCCTTTTCCTGGCCACCTAGGAGGAGACTTTAGTCAGGGTTCAGTGAGGGATCCACAGGATTCTTCACAGCAACAGAATGTTTGCAGTAAAACTCACTGACAGTCTTTGTCTAATTGCGATCTTGGGTTTATGAAACATCTAACAACCCACTTGTACATCACATAAATCTCACATTAATACTTTCAGGTTTCTTCCCAAAGTCCATTTATCCCTCCCTTCATCCACAGCACCATCAGGCCTCTGAAGCATGCCAGGGTTCTATAAAATGTAAATACACCTGTCAACCATTCCTGAAGTCAAAAGGAGGGAAAGCCAGCACCATACTTTGTACTAAGTCAAATAATGTTGTGCAGGGCTCAGAATAATGGAAAAGGGGATAAGAAGGTCTTGTACCAGTTATTAGCCCCCAAGCCCTTCCAACAGACAGTTATAGAGATCGTTTATTCACATTTGACAGCCGGATATCAGGGGGATAATAAAAAACCAGGATCATTTCTTATCATGATTCCTTTGGCCTGGCATACATAATCATCTTAGGGACTATTGCACCACTTGCCAATTCCACAAGAGGACATACCCCGCTGATGTAGCTAAAGCATCTCTTCATTCCATCCCTCTCACGGAGATGGATATAGTAGGGACATGGAACCCTGGTATTCAGGCACTAAATCTATTCTTGTCATTCTCGACTATGTGACCCATTGCTCAGAAGCCTTCACCTTCAGCCCAATACAACACAGCAAATCCTTAAACAGCTGATTCTTTACTTCACCAGGAATGGATTCCCTAAGGAGACTCTTACGGACCTAAGGGCTGTTTTCATGAAATCAAAGACCTCCTTCACATTAAGGCTTTGCATGCCTCTTTGTACTGATCCCAGACTGATGGGTTGATTGAGAGATTTAAACAGACTTTGAAACATCATTTGAGGAAACTATTAGATAATTAGATACGTGTGGGAAAAACTGGATGATTTGGTACTCTGGGCCTTTTTTGCCATACACAAAACCCCACAAACGTCCTCTGGCTTTGCCCCCATCACATTTTCATATAGTTATAAGTCTGGCAATGTCCTAGACGTGGTAAGTGAGGAGTGGAAAAAAAACACGAACAACAGGCAGTTAAATCCCACCTAATTTGTTCAGAAATCCTAAGCATATGCTATATATGATATGAAAAGTCGTTTATAACGTGCCTGTACACAAGTGTTGACACTGGTTAGGGTGTTGGTGCATCAGAATATGAGATAGGGTCAAGGAAATCATATGAACAAAATGCTAGAATAAGGAGGGTAGAGTAGAGGAATCAGGTAAAGGGCTTATTACATACCAATGCTAACCAGCTGCTGATTCATATGCCATCAAAGAGTTTCCTGGCAGTCAGATCTATAAGGTATAACACCCAGAATGCCACAATAAAGAACATGTTTACCAAATTAATTGGTTACAATCATGGAAACAAAACAGCAACTCCAGTGATGGCCTCCATGCGGACAAGTGCACCACACCACACTACCAGCCCCGACCATTATCCTGATACCTGAAGAACTGAATCCTGCTCAAAAGAGGGGTGTACAAGGGTAAGCCAGTTTACAGATATTACATATCTTCTCTGAGCTGCCCGGTAGAAAACAGGTGTATTTCCTCTGCATCCAAGTGCACTTGCCTTAGACCCGTACATTTACCAGAAGCTTGGTGTCAAATCATAGGAGATAGTAAAGATGTTGGACCTGTAAGTAATACAAGGATCGTACAATCAATGGTCTTCACATATTGTCCTTGTGGAAAACCCTGATGGCAGTTGGGGACTCTACACTGACTTCAGAAAAGTAGATAGAGTCCAAATATGATATATACCCAATGACTAAGGTTGATGAGTCAATATAAAGAATAGGGTCCTCTACCATCACCTCTACCCCCAACCTCACAAACGTGTATAGACAGGTCCCACAGGTGTTCGGAGAAAAGGCAAAGACCCCCCAATTCCACCAAAAAAGGATTTCTTTAGGTTATAGTACTTCATTTTGGGCTAGATGGTGCCCAAACTGCTTTTTGGAAAATCATAGATACCACATTAAGTCTTAATAAGGAGTTTGCTGGGGCCTACATCAATGAAATTATGATCCAGAATCAATTAAGGGAAGAACACATGAGCTAATCATATTTGGTCGGACAGACCTTGCTAAGGTTGCTAACAGCTAATCCTGTAAAATAATTGCACTCCTATGTACAAAATGGGCCCCATACATCAATGAAGTTCTGCTTGATTTTGTAGGCCTCTGTCAAGATGTATTTTCTTTTTTTTATTTCAGTTTATTACAAACTTTTAAAAACAGAAACAGATATTCACAGAAAAGAGAAAAAAGATCATATGAAAATGAAAAACACAACATCTTCATTACAACTCGCTCCTTCAAAATTCCAGCAAAATTCCTTGCTTTACCTTCATTAGTAAATTCCATAGAATGCCTTAGATTGATTCGTCAATATTCACGTAAGTTAGTCCCTGGCGCACAAGGTACTCAGTGTTGGTTTATTGCATTATGAGTTCGATGTTCAATGATTTGTGATTTGTAGTGCATCTCTCTCATGAGCTAAGAAATAGATCAGAGCATATATCAGTTTATTATTCGATCCTTCAAATAATGCTACCCACTAATCTTCACAGCTCCAAGCCAATCGCTTTTCAATTTCTTTTCCAAAAGTTAACAATCTTTTTTCTCGTAAGGCAGGGCAGAAAGCTACAAGATATTTCAAGGTCTCTATGTCATTTTTACAAAGCCTACAAGTTAGATCATTTGCTGGTATTTTATTTCTTTGTCTTAGTATTTCCTTGGTTTCAAATTGGTTTAACCTGAACCTTAGAAAGACATCACAATAGGTTTTATCAGGGAACTGTATTATATAGCTAGCTAGCTTATTGTAAGCTCTAGCTTCTATCGGTACAAGTTCCATGCATTTATGTAGGGATCTTTGCTGGCAGGTTTCTAGCCAATCCCATTGCCAAAGTTTTAACTTAACCTTGTTCGGATTGGTCAATAGTGTTTCTTCAGATATGTTCAGGATTTCAAGAATCATCTCAAAGTTTATTGCCCAGAGGTTTTGAATAGATTGATCATCTATTTCATTGTTCATTTTAAGTATTTGAAATTGTGAAGCGCAGTTCGGATCCATTATTTTACCATAAAGTGAGAGTGAGCTCCAAATGATCTTCGCTGTGATCGATGTTAATCCCAGCTCAAACCTTATGCAAGCTTTTGGGACTCCATCTCTCAGGTGTAGGATTTTTTTCCAAAAAAGATGTTCACATATCTCCCATACCCTATATGTGCAACCAAATGCAGTCTCTGCACCATATATTAAAGCTGGTACCACTTTAAGTTTGTAAAAATCAATGACCGGCTTTAGGCTAAATTTGCCATATTTTTTATTAATAAGCAATCCTTGCGCCATCAATTGTTTACTTCTTGCCTTTATTGCTCATGCCATCGGTTCATAATTAATATTTGCACTTATTATGGCACCAAGATATCTTATTTCACTTGTTCTTTTTAAGGTATCAGATCCGATCTTCCATTGAAAGTTCACTTTCCGACTTCTTTTTTGACCCTGAAATTTCTTCAATTCTATAATCACAGTTGTTTTGCTGTTGATAACCATACCATTCTCTTTGATGTATGACTGCAGGGTTGTTAGTTTCCGTTGTAAACCAATCTCTGTTAGGTCAAAGAGAACAATATTGTCTGCGTAGAGCATCCACTCAAGTTTGATGTTGTTGATTTTTGGTGAAAACGATCTTATGTCATGAAAGGCAGTTCCCACATCTGCAATAAAGAAATTGAAAAGGACTACTCCCAGCGGACAGCCCTGTGTCACTCCTCGTTCAGTTTTCTATTGCACTTGAGAGTGAAGTCTTTCTATCCAGGCGAATTCTTATATTAGTATCCGTGTACAGTTGTTTAATCGCACGGATGAGGCCTTCTGGACTGTGTTTGTTTTTCAATTTTTCCCAAAGCCGATTGCGATCAACTGCATCAAAAGCATCAGCAAGATCTACAAATGCTGCAAAGATGGTAAAGTTCTTTCTTATTGCTTCCATTTTGAGTGAGTTGATCATGAATAAATTCAGGTTGCACCCGACACCTTTGATGAATCCTGATTGTCTTGTGTCGAAAGCTCCTGAGTTTTTAATCCATTCTGTCAGTTGTTGTTGGATCTGTGTTGTAAAGATCTTACCCACAACATCTAAGAGTGCAATTGGCCTATAGTTTTTAGGATCAGATCGGATTCCCTTTTTAAAAATCGGAACAATTATGGCACTCTTCCATGACATCAGTATTTGTTTTTGTTTAATGATGATATTAAAGACTTTTTCACAGAAATCAGCCCACTCATCCGGGTTTTGTTTTAACATATGGTTTGTTAAGCTGTCAGCGCTACATGCCCGAGAAGAGCTTAGTCTATTGACATTATCCCAAATGTCAGATCTTTCAATGATTATGTTCCAAGGTAGTTCTTCGTCAAAAATATCTTTTTTTGTTAGATCCTGGCTCTTGAACAATTCAGTGTAATGTTGGATCAATTGAGCTTCACTAACCATGTTGCTTATTAGCGCCTCTTGTTGTACTTCAATGTTATTTATTAGTGACCAGAAGTCTCTTCTTGTTTTTTTGGATAAGCATTGTTGCATTATCTCAGCATCTTTTTGTAACATTAGACTTCTGTGACTTTTTATCCAGTTATTATAGGATCTCTTGATTTTAAGTATCTCATTTCGATTGTAATCCCTTTTTGTTAGTTGTCAAAAAACGTATATTCTGTCACAGTGCATGTTTTTTCCTGATAACTTCTCTATCAAAGATATGACATGGTGCAAATTTGGATTTTCCATTGTGTGTCCTTACTTCTCTGTATTGTTCTAGGAACGGACATAGTTCATATCATCATTTTCCACATAGTTTGTCAATTCCTTTATGTTGTTGTTATTTAGTCTCAAGCAATTGCGACCCGGGGCTATTTCAAGAGTGGGGACGAATGAAATTTGATCTTTATATGAATGATGATTTCGAATCCCATTCTTTACCAAATCATGATCACTATTTTGCATTTCGTGGACCTGTAAGAATCCTATATTTTCGGATTGCCGCCTGGATACGAATATGTAGTCCAACACAGAACTTTGGTTGTTCCTTTTCCAAGTTGGCTTTGGAGGTATATCTCCTGGGGGGCATCCATTCGTTCTCTGAAATTCTCAGATGTTCAACTCCTCCTGTATGGGGGTTGCAAGTTTTGCTTTTCTTGAACAATGTAAAACTTTTTGCGAGTCCATGGTTAGATCAAGTAAAGCAACAAGGTCCAGGTTCCAATCTCCACACACAATGATGTTAGGCTTTACAACTACTGACATTATGTTATCAATTTCATCACACAACATGTCAGTAAAGGCCCAAGTCCCTGTTGCTTTTTGTTGCCAATAAATGTTTGTTATGTGTAGCCTCTGATCAATATCAAATTATTTTCCAGCTCGATCAATTACTGACACCTGAATATAGGGCGATTTGTTGTAAGACTCAGTGATCCGGAATCCACATCTTCTGTGTACTAGGGTTAACAAACCGGCCATCGGTCTACCCTTTTGAGGTCTGCTTGCTGGGTTCATTGCTATTTCATACCCATCAACAACTGGGAGGATTGAGAGCCATGTTTCCTGTAAATACAATATGTCTACTGCCTTAATTTCCAACGTTTGCTCTTGAATAAGTGGCGGAAACCTCTTGTGTTCCAGGACCCCACTTCCAATTCTTCCTTTTTTGGCTGCTTAAGGCATTAACTTGATTTGTTAGAACTCAAAGCGCTTGCCAGCCAGCTCCATTTGTCTAAGTAAGAATTCAAATCTTTGTCGTCCACTTGGTCTGTCTCAGATTTTTCCAATTCTACACGTGGAACTGTTATTTTGATTTGCTTCATGTTTGACTTCATTTCTCTAACATGAGTGTCACATTCCTGTGACTGCCGAGTAACAGTTTTTGTCACAATGGCAGGAGACACATTTTCTTTTCCATTTTATGTCATGGTTCGGGCCCTGTTTTCTATGATTTGGTACAGAGCTTGTGTAGATCTTTCTTCAGTCGATGGTTTCGCCATTTTGCCAGTCTCGGGGGTTACTTCAGCTATTTTGAAACCCAGGCATGTTAAGGCATACTCGCCATCCAAGATTTTATCTATTTTGTAGTTAGAATGTGTATGTAGTATTACTCGATCTGTTTGGGTTTCATTGGCAAATTCGACTGTTTTAATGTAACTAGATATTATTGATCGCAACTCCGGGATGTGTTGAAATAAAGTAATTACATTTGTCCTGTTCAATATCAGACCATCATTAGCGCTGTGACTTCTTTTTAGCTCAATGTAATAATTTGATTCTGCCTTTTTCTTAGTATTTTACTTAGATTTGTTGTGTTGAATCGGTTTGTGTGAATCATTTCTCCCATTTTCACCATTAGTGTTCATTGACTTTTTCCATTCATTTGGTTTAGTAGTTTGATTAGAAAATAATTGTTGTGTCACTTTAGAGGAGATTGTTTCTTCTCTCGATCCTCTTTCAGATGTTTCCTCATGGTCTCGTGAGACATCGACCCCGTTCCGTAGTTTTTCATGCATGATCAGTCTTTTTTCTTCCAATGTTAGAAAACAGGAAGAATCATCAGTTTCGAAATGTTTGGTCTCAGTGGTTCGGTGAAGCTACGAGTTCCACTGTTCTTGTCAAACAACCTTTTTTTAAATGTTTTATTTGTTTTGAATTTAAGTTATCACTTGGTTTATTACAATTTGGCTGCTTGAGCTTTTTCGATCCTTCTGTTTCGTCTTCCAGCAACTCCTCACTTGCACTCTTTTCTGCATCACTTATTTCATATGTAGATAGATTCATAAGCTCTGCTATTGAATCCATGGAATTCTTGGTTTCAGAGGTAGAAGAACTTTCAATTCCATTCACTTCAGATGTTACTTGTGCCTCATCACAGACTACATTAGCCTCTTTTGTCGGTCCTGCTGTCATGACCGTCAAACTTAAAGATTTTAAATTTCTCCAAAACGTTCTGGATCCGTTTCCGCTCATTTCTTTTTCACAAGTCATGTTTTTTGTTTTTTCGTACATTTCCCATGTTTTGTTCTTAGGCACATCACACTTTCTGATAACTTCCAGCAATCTTCGGAGTTTGCCCCTTTGAAGTATCATGATCTTGTATATTTAGGATTTCGTCATTAATAGGAGGTTGTATCACAACAGCAATAGGTTCTGCCTCTTTTGGAGAAGAAGCACTTTTATTTATTTGTAGATAGGGCACTTCCTCTACAGATACTAGTCATGGTCCTTTACAAAGTATGGTTTCCACACAAGAATCCAGATTAATAGTGGTTTTCACCTGTTTTTTTGGCCATACCAAATTCGGAACTGTCGTAGGCACCTTTCCCATAGGTGCATTTTGTTTTGATGAATTCAAGTAGGAAGGACTGGGCAATTCCAGAGAGTTCATATTGATAACAATAGATTGCATCTCACAGTTACCTGGTATATCTGTAGAGGCTTTTTCAGACACCTTTGGACCAGGACAGAACTCTGGAGCACTGTTCCTATAGTCCTGGATGCTAGTGAATTTTCCACACTCATGGTTAGTCTGTTGTGACTTTTTCAAAATTAGTAATGCTTCTCGCGCAACCTCAGCAAGAAGTCTTTTATCTTCAGCTGAGTTCCGTAGATGTTCTCTCAAAAGCGCATTGGACGCTTCCAATGAGAACAGGTCTTTATGTGATTGAAATTTCTTTTCACGCATTTCCAAGTCAATGTTTGCCATTTTTGTGTTTAACATTGCTGACAGGGTATTCTGATCCCTGTAGCTCTCATTAAATTGTTTGTACATTTTAGAGAAAGGGGCTGTAGCTATTGTCACCGCAAGTGAGATTTTTGGCACCAGCTCAGCGCACAACTTCTCTATTGTTACATTTATTGAGTTGTTAGAAGGCTTCAATGTCTTTTGGCTTATCCCTTTTCTCACTTTAGGGAATGATCTTTCCACAAAGAATGAATTTGAGGAATTCTCATCAGAAGACGTTTCCACATCATCATCCTCGCATTGGTGTTTTATGTTGGTAGCATTAAGAGACACTTTTGCCCCTTTCTGTGAATTATGGAAATCTTTGGGCAATCTTTTCTGTGATCTCAATATATCATTTTGAGGGCTCACACCCAGGCGTCTCCTCTTAGCTGTACCAGAGATTAGGTATTTTGCTCTTTCTTTGGATTGGGGTGTATTGGATCTTTCGTGTGACTTTTCCCCATTCTTTTGTGTAATAAATTCACAGTTGTTGTCACTAATTGAACTGGAGATTCTGGCCAGTCTTCGGGATTGCATTTTCCTGTTAAGTGTCGCCAGGTCCAGAAGTAGTTGATCAGCAACAGCCAGTGACAACCTTTTATTATCAGCAATCGGAATTTCCTCAAGCAATCCATTTAATGTTGCATTGTTAAGGGGACAAAATTGATCATTAGGATCTATAGAACAGCAATCAGATGTTGATGCTCCTTGTGCTGTTAGATTGTCGCCCGGAGGCATTTGGAAAACAGATGGATTGAGTGGATCCTCATTCACCCCCATTTGCCTTGCTCCTTTCCCGTTTTCCATGATAGGGTTGGGGGCATTGCCACATAAATGGCCATCTTGCATAAGCAGCTCTTGGTGAGTCTTTGTCTGGGCTGCACTTGTATGGACGAATCAGGCAGAGATACTTGAGATACAGAGCCCCACAGTCACACGCCTTTTGCGTTGCTTTTTCAAACAACACTTCGGATCTCCCCGTGAGATCCTGTATATCAGCGGGGACTTCATTGGGCATACCCTGCTTTTCCTTCACTTACACTCGAGCAGTCATATGCTCATTAGACAGGGTATTTGATGAAGCTGCCACCTCAACATCACTCCCGACCAGACTCCCACAGGCTAAACTATGCAACTCTTCCAGGGAGTCACAGGTAGAGCCCGATCCATCTTGCTCCTCCTCCAATTGGAACGCTGCTGCGGGAATGACCGGCTCCCACTCTGGTTGCAGTGTCACGGCGGCACCCTCGCCCGAGCACACAGCCGTCTGTTCAAGACACACCCCCACATCGCTGCTCGACAGAATATCCCGGTCTACCTCCTCTCGCCTGACGGATCCTCCCGCCTTCACCACAGGTAAGGGGATTAAGAATGAATTGTTTTGATTTGAAGTTGTATTTACAGTTTCTGGAGAGGTTAATTTTATTGAGTCATTGGGACAAGAATCACAAGTGTTAAGTGAGGAGCGCCGTGTCTGCTTAGCAGGGAAAGAGTGAGTACTCAGTGTTTCATGACTGGGCATGATCTCCAACCCCCCCATTTAAGTGACGCTGCTCAATCGCAGAATTGCATCGCCCATGGTAAAGACACGTCTGCGGGTACACAGTTAAAGCGGAGTTTGAACGAGCTATTCCAAAAGCTCCGATTGCACCGTTATTTGTTGTCATTTTGAATTTTAGAACAGGAGAAAGTGGGGGGAAAGACAGTCGTGGGCGTAATAGGGGATCCAAGGTATCAAAGTGATCTTACCTTCCTTCCTCCTCACCCTGCCTCACCCCACAAACACCACCAACACACTCTACGCACTCTGCGACGCTCCGTGTCCGGGTGCAATGTTTTATGGTGTGCTCCGCCTCTGCTTCAATGGAAATGGTAAACAGTCTGGAGTTGGTGCAGCTCCTCCAGTATAACCAACACCACCAACACACTGTAGTAAATGGCTATACACGAATATACTTAAAGTGTAAGCTTTATTGAAAGGCCCCCGAAGCACAACCGCACCGGGCAGATCTTGCTACAACATTCCATCTTGCTCACATTAGAATTCTCCTACGCATGAGCGTTCTATATATATACATTCCACTGACCTATTTGTCAGTAACTACATAACATCTCCCTTCCATCAATCAGTGCTTTAGGGCGATGTGTAAATTAGTAAGGATGGCCTCGAAACTGTAGTCTCTTATCGGGAAAAGTTATGGCATCCTCGGGTCCTGGATGACATCAGGCGATGGTACTTCTTCACGCCTGGCTGGTCAGTTTCCAGCTTTTAGTGCATTTAATTCTGTTTCAGCCTCGCCACCTGCATGGGCCCCCCTTATCTTGACCTTCATGAGGCAGGCTGGTACACTCTGAAGTTGGAGTCTTGTGAGCTGACGCTCTCCTCCCCTTCTCTGGTTGACCTCGATTTCCTAGGCATGAGCCACTCTTTGTTGATTTTCGATTCCGCTCCTTCACTTGCCTTTGGCTGATTTACGAATCTTGGCCTGTCAGGCCTCTGGCAGCCTGGGTACATTTCTGCTTTTACAAAATGGAGTCACACTTGTATAATGTGCCTTATTGAGGTAGATATATGGTTGGCGCTTGCCGCTCTATCTTCTACTAAGCATTGCAAGCAGTATCGATTTCTTAGCATCTTGCCTTTCAAGCCTATTTACACACGTTTAACAGGTTGGTTGCTTCCATCTTGTCTCGTAGCACCGTTTCCTCACGTTTTAACATTGTCTCCTCTCTGTGTCCATTCCATTTATTTTCGTAGTTACTCGCACTGGCGTGTTATCTTCGATAGCTGCTTTTGTTCATTCAAGCGTCTGTTCAGGCCCTTGTGTCATTTCCACTGGCCTTCCATTAAGGCCTTTGGGGTCTCTTCGTGGACCGTGTGTAGGTACTCCTCATTTCGTATCAGCGGCTGGTATGGGTGTCTGATAGGGTACTGTGCTGCCCAGGGTTGTCTGGTTATGGGTGCTTCAACCGGTATAGATCTTCTGATGTATACTGGGCAGAGTCCCAGTGCAGCTCTTTGTAGGTTCATTTGCTCTTCATACGTCACATACCTTGGCGAGTACGCTCCTGGTACCTCGAAATGAGGGGAAGGGGTGCAGGCCATGTCTGGGACCTCCTCTACAACATCTATTGCTAACTTGGACCACACATTGTTTGGAGGCTCTACTGGTTGCAGTGGCGTTTTCCATAATACTTTAGATTTGTCACTTGCGGCACAAGCGGTGCAATTCTTGACAAATTCCTCCACCTCTCTCCATATGTTTGGCCACCAATAGTTACTCCTTATTTTATTTTTTGTTAAACTTCTTCCTATGTGTCCCTCATTTGCCAGGTTGAGTAGTCTCCTAACTGGCACAGGTGGAATTATGCGATCACCTCTATAAATGGTTCTAGATCCATAGATAATTCTTCTTTGATTTGCACAAAATCTGCAAGGCCTTGTCCACATTGCTTCTAATCATTTGCTATGGCTTTCCTAATTTCCAGTTGTTCCGGATCAGTATTAATCATATTCTTCCATTCGTCTTTACCAATGGTCGGATTTATGGTGGCAATGATATCTCCTTCTATGGATTCTATCTCAGTATCATGAATGGTAGATAACCTGGAGAAACAATCAGCTACTTGATTTTGTGTACCTGGAGTATGGCAAACATGAAGATTATACTGCATAATGTCTAGTATCCACCGTCTAATTCTGGGCGATATCAGAAGGGGAGCTTTAGATTAGAGAACATGCACCAGCGGTTTGTGGTCTGTTTTAAGCAAAACAGGTACATCTGTAACACAACAGCTGCTGCCAGGCATTCTTTGTCACTGTCGTTATGTTTGTACCAGCCACATTTTTGACAGCGGCTTTGACCTTGATTTCCATATCCTGTGCCTCTGCCTCTTCTAGGGACGGCTCTTGAATTGTTAGCTGACAGTCTTCTCACCATCACCACGAGAGACTCTTCCAATTCCTCTTCAGGTTTATCTTGAATCGTCTTGACCTCCTTAACCTCAACTTTGTCAAACCTTTCCCTCATGGAGCGATCACCTAGTTCCATGCTTCTGGCTATCGCCATGGTTTGCTCTAATGATGGGTTTTTTGTTTGCCACAGTCTCTGTTGTATGCGCGAATCGGCTACATTTAACACAAGTTGATCTCTTAAATATTCATCTGCAATGCCTGTAAAATTGCAAGTTGACGTAAGTCCTCTGAGAGACCCCATATAAGTGTCAATGGATTCACCTTTTAACTATTTCCTAGAGAAAAACCTGTACCTCTCCAGTACAACATTAGTCTTGTTGTCAAGTTTCCCTAGCACACTTTCAAACTTGCGGTTCGCCAGAACCACTCTCTTCATCATCCAATTCAGGTAGCGCCCTGAAAATTCTTAGAGCCTCTTCCCCAACACAGTTCAACAAAGTGGCCTCCTTAAGATCATCATTAAATTTGTTTCCACCAATAGCCCTCAAATACACTTGGAAGCTATCAATCCATTGTTCCCAAGGGCGTGTGGGATTTCCAGGACATGGAAGGAACTGCACGGGAGCCGGGACATGCTGCATGATGCAATATCAATTAAAAAAAATAAATATATTTTTATTTTTTTATTTTTATTTTCAACCTTCGATGAAGGTGGAGTTCTCACTTGTAAACTTGCGGTCCGTGATCACATTGTATTTGGGTTGCGTTACGTGGCTTATTTTGTTAGTGTCCCAGTATTGTGCCTTAGAGACACGTTCCCATTTGAAGTCGTTCCTTCTGCCAAGTATCAATAGTTCTAAGCCTTCCCTATTCAATCTTACAGATCCATACAGGCCTGCAGTCCATTGGTTTATCTCACTCCTGGATAGGGTAATACTCGGGGGTGGATGTTGGGGGCGGTACAAATGCATAGAATTCATCCCCCTGAACTGTAATTTCATTTTAATCAGCCAGAGAATTCTTCAATGGCATGGGAGGCTTACAAAATATGGTCTGACCGGTACTATGGCAGTGGCCAAGATTAAATCAAAACCTTCTGCCACCAAACCTTCATTTTTGTAGTGCCACCCCAAGTGGGGCTAGTAGGCCTAGACCTGGGAACCAAGCCTGCTGTGCCTAAAGACACAAGCTACACCTCGCTGACGTGGCTCAATGATACTGAATCATTTCTCAGGTTGCTTGTGCTCTAGTACAGAAGATATGTGACCTAGCAGTTCAGGCTGGTCTGTCCCGTTTTGGTGGGTCGTATCCTCATGCACATATGATATTCCCCTTCTGTAATGGCATGGCAGGCTCAATAACTATGGCCTGTGGTATTGCCCAGAGCAATGCAACTAGGTAAGATTAATTCAAAACTTACCAGCCATTCAGCTTCAGTTGCGGAGATTCATAACTACCAGAAAGAATACAGCTCAATTGTCCCTATTTTCCAGACACCCTCATTAGCAGAGGCTCCAAGGCTCCAATATAAAACACACTCATTGTTGAAGTCACATTTTCCCATATCGGTAGGGACATGTTTTTATTAAAGTATATAATGGTTGATAAAAACCGTATACGCAACTAAATGAATACATCATCACATTCACATAATAACTGCAAACATACATAGAATAACGTTTTTAGTATTATAAAAATCATAACAGAACGTATTCCCATTTAAAGCCATTAAAACATAGTCGTGATATGAAAGCAAAATGCCATTGCTGCCATAAATAAAGAACTGTTGTGTCTTTCATAATTCAGAGCCAAAAGTCTTTGGTGTTCCGCTCTTGATCAACATTGTATAAATGCCCTGATAATTCAATATCCTACATCTGCAAGACCTACATATTTAACAAATAAAAGTAGAATGGTATCAACTGGTTTACTACTAAACAATCAGCAAAACCTTAATGCTCAGTGTGATGCGATCTTGTAATCTTAAATGTTTATAGTAAATTAAATCTAAAATATATTGGACATTGCTGCAGTTTTTTTAAGGAAACAATTCAGGACATAGTGGTTGATAAATAACGTAACTCTGGATATACATTTAAATATGCCACAGAGTTATGTTTCCCTAATAGATAGCTATGATTATTCTAAGATCCCATGCCATAATTTTAGTTTGTAATTCAGTTCTAAACTCATTACAATCCCTACAAGTATTGATAGAAATGTTTAACTGCATCAAGCTTGCACAATTAACTGGAATTCAAATGATAATTTTCCTCGTTCTAAATCATGTCATCCCTTATTATAACCATCAATTAATGTTCTTGTGAACAACTAATCTTACCACAGTAACATAACACTCTCTGCTTCGCTACAGACACCAATCAAATGATGTCCAAATCATTCACAATCTTTTCCAATGGTAGGCCACATACAGCTCATTTCCAATAAGTACCATCCAACTTTTTAAACCAGTTTAAATGACCAATTCTCCAGAGATCTAATCCAAAGAGAGTCATGGACACACTTTTACTTTGATAAGGCCTAATTAAAGCTTTTATTCAATAACCACCCCCATAAATATCAAAATAGATCACAGATTTCCTATATTGTTATGTTAATGTATTTATATCACGCACCACCAAGACCTGGAGCCATACAGGCGCTGTCATTACAGATGGTTACACATAACATACAGGACAAATTAGGAAACAAAAACTAAAAAAGGTCAGGAGGACTGGATCAGAAAGGTAACCAGGGCAACGTGATATCTAAACAGGTAGGTTTTTAACCTTTTCTTAAACAGATCTTGCCATTTGATCTCTCTCAGATCTGACGGGATTGCATTTCATGCTCTGGGCGCAGCAGCAAAGAATGCGCTTTTACTGACCAGGTTCAGTTTCAATCTTGGCAACACCAGTAAATTGGTGTAATTGGATCTTAATGCTCTTAGCACTACTTTTCTCCTCAGAGTTACAACTAAGTTCTCTGGATTGATCCCTGCCAGACATTTATGAGTTATCATAAGCAGGTGATAATCTATTCTGGCTTCAATAGGAAGCCAGTGCAGCTTTTTTCTAACCTCCGAGACATGGTCTCTTCTCATAAATCCTTCATTTGCTCTCACAGAACTATTTTGGATTACTTGTAGTCTGGCACAGTCCCCTTTGCTAATGCCAACCAACAGGCTACTGTAGTAATCTATTCTAGTGCCAATGATTGCTCTTGCTACTGTTTCACAGCTTTTTTAGATAAGTAAGGCTGAATCGGTGATAACAATATTTTGTAGTAAGCTGATGCAGAGATTAGACTATTAACCTGGGTCGGCATATTCAGGGTATGATCCAGGTATATGCCAAATGTCTTCACCTTCTTTTGTACAGCAATCCTACAACCTGCTAACTCAAAATATTGGTACTATGGACTCAATTTGTGTATTCTGCTCCCTAAGCCAACCACTATCAACTCTGTCTTCAAATCATTTAAGGCTATGCCGCTTTCCACCATTCAAGTCTGAATCATGCAATATACATTATTAATGTTGCTAACATCTTCCTTATACACCCCTGATAAGGGACTGACGCATTGTGTATCATCTGCATATCTAGTAAAGCGCACTCCCTTATCTTCAAGCATTCTGAATAGTGGTACAGTTAATATGTTGTATAGTGACCCGGAGAGGCACGCACCCTGTGAGAGACTGTACTGCATCTGATCTGGGGCTACTTCTGCACTATTGTAACAAACCCTAATAAGTCTATTTTCTAGAAAGGACTTCACCCATGCTGCTGAGCCATCTTAAAACGCTGCCACCTTCTGCAACCTCTCAATTAACAAAGAGTGATCCACCAAATCGAAAGTGATTGACAAGTCCAGCAGCATGAGCAGTACAACATGTCCTTTGTCAATCAATTGTAACATACTGGAATCAAAATCCAGCAGTGCTGTCTCTGTTCCACACCCTGCCCAAAATCCAGAATGCGACTTGTTCAAGATGTAGTTGTTCATCAAGTGCTCTAGGGTCTTCTCATATGCCACCCGATCAAGTATTTTCAACAAGAAGTGAGGCTTTACACCCAACCTCATCTATGAGTATCTAGAACCTCACTCTTAGTAAGATGAATTTAACAAGTGGACTAAGTAGCCATTCTTCCTTTCTTACAACTCGTCATTTCTGTTTTCTTCAAATTATTTTTTAATTCATGGGCTGTGGTATAACCAGACAACTTAACTAATGCTCATGGCAATCCAATCCTTAAATCATCAGCATAGCGCAACCAATGTAGTAGGTATTCTCCTAATTTCGGAGAAAATAAATAAGCCTCATTAAAGATATTTTTTATGTCTGCCACATATATATATAATGTAGGGGCCATGTCACATTGTTGTTTTAGACCACTAGTAGTTCAATATCAGTGACAGGTCAATTTCCTAATAGCCTTGATTTAACAGATGTATTATGATGCAACAGTAGTACCATCCGATCCATACCCCTTTCCCCCAGGATGCCCCAGTCACACAGTTCCTTCTAATGAATGGCATGGCTGACCCTATCAAAAGCAGACTAAGTATACATAAACTGGGTATAGTGGTCTGTTATACTCTGTTAGTCCTTTACAAGCCATAAGATAAAGAGCCAAAGAAATTGCCATTATCAAAAAACACAGCCCAAAGCTTGTCTGATATCAGCAAGAATCTGTTGGTTTCCTGCTCAGTTGGTTAATCTTTTACAGTATTATGGTTAATGTTAAGTGAGGCAATCAATGAGTCATTATTATGTTCCAACATATAATACCTTTTTACGGTAGGAATAGTAATACTTCTTGACCATGATTCTGTTCTATGCCCCAATCTGCTAATTTCAATAAAAAGATTATGCACATTGCAAACCAAGCTGTTTCCAGAGGATTCTACAAGTATATTGCATATACTTTTGGCCAGGAGCTCCTGAAGACTTTGATCCACCAAGGATGTGTTATATTCTATGAGGAACCTGTGGGGGTCCTCACCTCTTTTCCCCTGGCATCCTCTGCTCAGGTAACCAGGGAATGACCATCGCTTTTGGATCCCAACCCTAGGGGTGGATATGCAAGGGAGGATCACCAGGGTGGAGGGAACTTGGGGAGTAGGGAGGGGACGTCTTTGGGTGAGACATGGTATCCCCCTTTTCCATGTCAAGTGACTCTAATAGTTCCCCCTGCCCTTGTAGGCTATTGTCAGCCCATGTCTCTTTATTCTGACCAAATGTCTCCCAAGCATTTTTTCTTAAGACTGGGATTAGGAGGAAACAACTAAGAGTTATAAACTCTCCCCTGCATTCACACCACTTTGATACTGAGACGAGAAAGAGGGCTTTTGAAGGAAGGCACTACAATAGCCAGGCATGTCCCACTAATCAGCTTCACCAAAGTCAGGGAATTAATGTGGAGGACTTGCACATACAGCCTGTTAACAAGCCTCATGTGTATAAAGGTGACAGGGAGAGATGGTATGGCGAAAAGGAGCTGGTGTATGGAGACGGAGCAGGCTGGAGAGGACCCAGCTGGAGCGAAGCTGATCAAGCAGGAGCATGAGGGAGATGCCAGGGCCAAGACTGTCCGTGAGAGGGTCAAGACTCCTGCCATCCTTCCTCCCTGGTGTCCATAACCGAAGCTGTGGGGCACTGAAAACTCTGAAGTGCTGCTGACCGCAGGGAGAGTCCTATTGAATACCAAACTAAAGGCTATATTGAGTATGTTTTCAATACGCCAACATAGTAAAACAAGAGCTGAACCATTATGAGCATTTATGAATGAAATGCAAGCAAGAAGTAGTGAAAGGAATGAAATGCAAGCAACAAGAAGTGAAAGCAAGGTGGTGAAAAGGGCTGAAATCCACACAGAGAATTGTATGACATACAAGTTGCGGCAAAGCCAAAAAGACTGCCAAGAAGAAAGTGAAATAAGTATTGATACAAGAGTCCACAGGACTACAGGTTGAGAGAGAAAAACCTGTGTTGACCAGAGCCTGAAGAATACAGAAGTACAGCAAAGTGCACAAGGTTATCGGTTGCGTGACGTGTGGACCGTGTGGTCCGATAACTGTGCCTAGACGGAGTAACCCCCACATGAAAAGAGCCAAGGAAAGCATGGCTACTGGTTGTGCGACCTGTAATGGGTGGACCGGGTGGTATGATAACTGCACCTAGACTGAGTGGCCCATTGGGAGTGAATAAGAGGTTGAACTGATATTATTTTTAAAGCGAGAGGATTTTAATTCACATTTGATTTCTGCAAGCTGGAGAAACCTGCATCTTGCGGAAGGATCCCCCAAGACTTTATAAACTTTGCTGAACCCTTGGGGAAGGTAGGCCCAGAGGCCTTTGAGAAACTTTTAAACTGTGTTGAATGCTTGAGGAAGGGAACCCTGAGGTCTTTGTAAAACTGTTTTGAACATGAGGAAGGTGAAGCTGAGAGAAAGCCAAAGAGCTGGAAGAAGCTCGGAACTTTACTTTTGAACACTATTTCTTTTATTGCTGACATCCCTACACATTGTATAGATTTAGTTGTGAGGGCAAGTACAGGTTTTGGACAAAGACAGTCTTCTTATTTGAACATACATACACTGACTATCCTTAGTTTTCTGTGATTAGGGAAATCCCACCTTAGCATAGGGCAAGTTAGGCCTTACTCCATCCTGAAATATACTTTGATAATTGTGGAACCATTAAACCAGGTCAACGTTATCAGAGAAATGTACCATTTTAGTTATGTACAATTCTCAGGGTGTAGCTGATATCTGATTATCCATCAGTAGGAATTTACCATCCATATAATTGTTCATTATTTGCCATAATCTTCTAACATCCTTATTTCGGATACTTGATAACTTGCCCTTCAAATTCCTCCTATATTGTTCCCCCTTATGAAAGGTACACGAATTGCGATAACGTTACCTCATTTTCTTTATCTGCAATAATTGATGAGTGGATAATAAAGTAGCATCAGATAATTTTTCATGTTATCCTTCTCTTTTCAGCATTTGTTTCTCTTATTATGGGGTCTTAAAGAGCAAGAATAGTAATCTGTGTTTGTGCAGGCAGTGGATTAACCCTAGCTCGTTCTGCGAGTTTTTACCCATGCTTTTTATGCAGGTATTAAGCCGCTTCTAGTTTCATGGCATACATTTGTTGATGATTAAAAATGTTTCCCATTTACCAGCAAACTACAATCAAATAATGTATGATCAGTCCATGTAGTATGATTACCAGCAATATTAATAAGAGGATCCACTGGAGCTACTTTCTGCCTATTACAGTTGACATTCATTAATGTTAATATCAGTGGGAGCTGATCACCCTCTTCTCTAAGAGCAACTTTCAAGCTTTCAATTAAATACAAATAATTTCCTGTTAAAAACATTAAACCAGATTCAAGATGGCCGCCGGCGCAGGGAGACGCGAGTGAAACTCGCTCCGGCCGGGCCTTTAATTAGCACCTTCTAAGCGTCGACCCTGAGGGTACCAACCCCACCACCCAGCAGCCCTACCCCCCCAGATACGGAGGGCAAACACGGATACAGAAATCCCGACCGAAAGACGGGAAACGGCGGAGGGCGAGCGAATCGCCCCTCCCCCACCGCGGCACAGCAACTACAGCGCGGCCCAGAAAACAGAGGACAACAGCGACAGGGAAGCCCGGGACGGAAGCGGACCATCTCCGCAAGCGCCCAGGACACAGTGGGGCCGGCACAGAAACCAGAAGCCCCCCCCCCGCCACCCCCCACGGAGGTACCGTGGTCGGAGCAGGAGCAGGCGAGAACCCAAAGAGGCAGGACCAGGGAAGATCAGAGGACGCCCGCGGGACGCGGCCACCACGGAAGGCGCAGAGGAAGCGGCGGAGTGGCAGCACCGGCAAGACCCGGAAACACAGACAGCCAGGTGAGAGGCTCCCCCGGCCCCCCCCCTCTCTAGCTCCCCCATAGAAAGAAACGGGCACCCAGAAAGAGGGTATCCCCTATAAACCCCCCTGCAACAATAAAAGGAGACCGGCACATCCAACCCCACATCACGCAACAACGAATTAAGAGGAAGGGGCAGGGGGCACGGTGAGGGGGGACAGACCAAACTAATCCTCACTACCCCACACAGGGGAACCTCAACAAGGGCGAATCCCTGGCACACCATAAGTGACTGGAACGCCGGCGGCACAGCGGAGGCATTCTGACCTCAAACCCCATGTCCAAAGGGAAAAGTAAAGGGGTGGGAACCCAACAGAACCCAATCCCCTCCAAGCAAGACTCGAATCTCCTACAACTCTGGGCAACGGACTCCACGGTGACAACCAGAAGTCGATCACAGGAAGACCCAATAATGCCCACAAACGATTCCACCCAATCCACCGACGCCAATCAACCACCATCGAAAGCAGATATGCACGCCTGGTTCACGGAGCTACAGGACAAATTTATGTCGACAGTCCATGACCAATTCGCCTCACTAAAGAATGAGTTTAAACAAGCAGTCCAGGACTGTAAACTCGATATTGCCAACCTCGAAGAAAGGACAGACACACTAGAGAAAATAGTGCAGAATGTAGAAGACGAGGCAAGGCAGAGCAACGAAACACAAGAACATCTAGTCCGAGTAACACATAACCTGGAACTGCAGTGTGAGGACCTGGAAAACAGGTCCCGTAGATCGAACATTCGCATAAAAAACATGCCCGAATCCGTCATGGACAAAGACCTGAAGAAAGCAATGCAGGAAGTATTCAGGGACATCATCGAAGCACAAGACCAGGACGACATAGGGATAGATCGCATCCACAGAGTGGGCCCTAGACGTACAGGGGCACCAGGGGAGAGACCTAGAGATGTGCTGGCTGCTATCTCATCGTATCCTCAAAAGGAACTCATCCTAAGGAGAGCCAGGCAAATGGACCAGATCAGAATGAATGGAGTGGACATCCAGCTATATCAAGACCTGTCACCCACCACACTCCTAAAGAGAAGAGAAATGGCCCCACTGATAAAAGAATTGATCACGAGAGAGATAAAGTATAAATGGACATTCCCATTCGGTCTGCTGTTTGACTTTAAGGGGAAACAATGGAGAGTTACCACCTGGGGAGAAGGTCTACAAATAATGGACATCCCAACAGAGGAGGCCCCCAGCAAACGCGAGCAGGCGAAAGGGGACCAGCAAAGGAGACCGAAAGGCTGGGATACGGTCCGACAAAAAAAGAGAAAGGGCGGAAGGGGTTTCAATCCGCCGGCCACAGCGGAATGAAGGTAGAATCACGGGGGGAGTAGGAAAAGGACTAATTTACACCCAAGGAACACGGAGGGGTACCCAATGAAGGGCAACGACACCAGTGGCCAGTACAGGCCCGGTGGGAAATCAGAACGACTTGCATTAAAGTCAAATCAAAATGCGGGGTTTAGGATCCCCCGCAAATTCAGTCTCGAGCCTACAGAGGGCAGGGAGCAATAGGCGGAACGCCAGAGCTACCTTAGGTACCCGGGCCCTCCTCGGGAGCAAATGTTGTTACAAGGGTAACAGTTGGGGCACAGTTGGGGAGTTTTGGGGGGATGGGAGGGTAGGTTTACCAGGAAGAGAGCGAGGTCCACCATCCAGGGCGCAGCAGAAGTCCAAGAAGGGCAATCCGACATGGGGAAGATAAGATTGCTCACCCTAAATGTCAGGGGCCTAAACTCCCCGGTGAAGAGGAAGAAAGTCGAACATATGCTCAGGAGGGACAGGGCTGAAGTGCTTCTCCTACAGGAAACGCACATTAGAGCAATGGACAAGGGGAAGGTACGCCTTAGAGGATACGATATTCTAACACAGTCAAACGCACCAGGGAAAAGAGCAGGGGTAATGATAGCAGTGAAGGGGGGACAGAAGGTAACAGTGATAGACAAACGGACGGACAAGGAAGGGAGATATGCGTTTGCCAATATTAAACTACACAACACAGTGCTCACCCTAGCGTCCATCTATGCCCCAAACACGGGCCAAGATAGCTTCCTGCGGGATACCATGGGGAGACTAGAGGGGTTAGCTAAAGGGGAAATCATTATAGGGGGAGATTTTAATGTGGCATGGCACCCCCAGTTAGACAGGAGCGCAGGAAGACACAACAACCAAGGTGCTCCATCCGAACATCTTAAAAAAGCGATGGAAAACATGGCACTCTGCGATACATGGAGGGAACTTAAGGGCCAACAAAAGGGGTACACTTATTACTCGCACGTACATAATTCAATGTCTAGAATTGACTATTTCTGGGTCTCGGCAGGGCTTCTGGGCAAAGTTCAGGGAGTGGAACTGGGCACCATAGCACTGTCCGACCATGCCCCACTCTGGCTAGACCTAGCGACCCCAAGGAATGAGGGAG
The DNA here is from genome assembly GCF_040938575.1 of Ambystoma mexicanum. Lineage (NCBI taxonomy): Eukaryota > Metazoa > Chordata > Amphibia > Caudata > Ambystomatidae > Ambystoma > Ambystoma mexicanum. Next base: position 405,331,745 of record NC_090941.1, read on the forward strand.
GCCTTTGGCGCTGGAAACTCCCGCAGGAGCTACTCACGGACCCGGTAATGGCCGAGGCCATTAAAGACAAAATCACAGAATTCTTCGAACATAATGACACGGGGGAAGTCCCCCTAGGCACCGTCTGGGAGGCATTCAAGGTGGTAATCAGGGGACACTTGATAGCACTGAAGACCTCAAGAGATAAACAAAGGCATGGGTGGGAACGAGAACTGGAGAAGAAATTAAATGAGATCAGAGAGGAACTTCTGACCCACCCCACCAGAAACTTAAAGAGGACGTTAAAACATACGCAGGGCCAACTGGAACTCCTCCGCAACAAAAAGGCAGAGAGATCCCTCCTATACCTGAAGCAAAGATTCTACATTAAAGCCAACAAAGCGGATCGTCTTCTGGCAAGACAACTCGCCGCAAAGCAAAAATCCATGACCATCCTCAACATCAGAAACGCACAAGGGGACACACTGACGCGTACCAAAGACATAGGGGAGACATTTAGGGCATTCTATCAAGAACTATATGCCACGAATCACCCGGACGAGGAACTCCAGAACGACTTCTTGAAGTCACTCCCCATCCCAAAAATAACAGAAGAGGCCAAAATGGCACTGGACACCCAGATAACCGAAGGTGAAGTGAAAAAGGCGATAAAAGATCTCCCACTCAACAAAGCACCCGGCCCAGACGGGTTCACGGCCCACTTCTATAAAAAATATGCAGATATCCTATCCCCAATTCTAACAAGACTCCTAAACTCCTTCAAAGACAACGGAAATGTAACCCCATCCATGAATGAGGCGAAGGTCCTGGTTTTCCATAAACAAGGGAAGGACCCCTCCCTCCCAGCCTCGTACAGACCCATTGCATTGATAAACCTTGATGCTAAGATATATACGAAAATTCTTGCTGCCAGGCTTTCCCCACTGCTACCCTCTCTAATAAATCCGGATCAATCGGGCTTCATCCCGGGAAGGCAAACCCATGACAATCTCAGGAGATTAATACACCTAATTGAGAAAATAAACATTACACACACCCCAGCAATCCTACTATCACTCGACGCCGAGAAGGCATTTGACAGGGTGGAATGGACCATACTCTTTAAACCCTGGAACACATGGGATTTGGGAACCACTTTATTAACATGGTTAAAGCCAACTATACATCCCCATCAATAAGAATCGCGGTCAACGGAGAAGTCACGGAAAAGATATCGATCACAAGGGGGACAAAGCAGGGCTGCCCACTTTCCCCCCTCCTATACGCGATATTTCTGGAACCACTACTAATCAAGATAAGGGAAACTACACAAATCAAGGGGATTGAGATGGCGGGCAGTCAACACAAGGTGATAGCCTACGCAGATGACATGCTACTCGCGCTAGAAGACCCAACGAATACACTCCCTAATGCAATGCGGGTCTTGGAGTCATTCGGGGATATCTCAGGCCTGAAAATCAACAAGAAAAAATCAGAGATCCTACATCTAGCAGGGAATAGAGAACTACTGGATAAAGAGGCGGGAGCATCAAACCTGATTATAGCAGAAGAAGGCATTAAATATCTGGGCGTAACCTTGACGCATAAAGTTGAAGCACTTTACAAAAGAAATTACCCCCCTCTGCTATCCAAAATCAAAAAAGACCTGGAACGCTGGAGCCCCCTAAACATCTCATGGTGGGGGAGAATTCAATCGGTGAAAATGAACACACTACCCAAACTGTTATATCACTTCCATGCCCTCCCGATCACAATCCCTAACGCGTTCTTTAGGGACCTGGCAAAATCAATCTCAAGATTCATTTGGAATGGGAAACCTCCTAGAGTGGCCAGAACAGTCCTCACGTCCCACGTCAGGGAAGGGGGACTCGCACTCCCACACTTCAAAAACTATTATCACGCAGCACAACTCTGGGTCCTGAAAGAGTGGCTGGGGGACAACCAAAGAACAATCTGGGTGACTCAAGACAGAGCAGTGGCACGAACCCCTCTAGAAGACCTCCTGTGGAAACTCAAGCAACACAGACACCCAAACCTGCGAATCAGCGAAATCATGATAGCCACGTTGAAAACTTGGGACGAGCAAACGCGGAAAGGGAATTTAACTACAGCTACCGCCCCATTTACACCAATATGCAGGAACCCCCAGTTCCCGCCGGGACAAGAACAAGGGGCCTTCGATAAATGGGAAGACGCAGGATGCAGGAAAATAGGGGAGATGTTCCAGGACAGTGAAATTAGATCATTTGCAGAATGCAAGACCATGTGGAACTTAACGAACTCTGACAGATACAAATACGAACAGCTCAGGCACTGGCTAGCAACACCCGAGATGGCCCAGGCGGCAACCAGGGAATTGACCATATTCGAAAAATATCTCCTCACCAACCCAGGGGACAAGAAACTAGTCTCCACACTCTACAACTTTATAAACAAACAAGCAGAGGATGTAACTTGGGCATACATGAAAAGATGGGAACACACACTGGGGGAAGTAATTACGAAGCAGCAATGGCAAACACTCTGGGCTAACGTCCCCAAAGCTACAAGAGCAATCCAGACTAGGGAAATGTGGATAAAAATATTCACACAGTGGCACTATACCCCAGAGAGACTAAATGGCATGTATCCAGGAACGTCAAACCTATGCTGGAGAGGCTGCAGAGAAATAGGCACGTGGAGACACATTTGGTGGGAATGTCAAAAGGTCAAAGGCTTTTGGACAGAATTGATATCAGAAAGGAAAAAGATATTCCCAGACGCGGACCTAGCAGGAGAGAGGGTTTGGCTGTGCGGACTGAGAGACCAACAAACCCAAAAATATACCAAGGCACAACGAAGAAGTTTCATGGGCCTGGTTATCGCAGCATGGGCTACAATCGCGCAGAATTGGAAGAAGCAAGACCCACCATTGATCTTCACTTGGCTACAAAAATTCTGGTCGCAAATAACCATGGAAAGAATCACCCATAACCTGCAGGGTACTCGGGACTCCTTCACGAAGGAATGGGGGGGGGTAATAGACTATCTACAGTCGGACTATATGATGCAGTGGTGCCCACACACCATAAGAATAACGGACATCTTCACATCATAGAAGCTGGATGACAAGGAACTCAGCTAACTCTTCCTGAAGGGGGTGGGTATGGGAGGGGGGTGGAGGGACGTTTGGGGGGATTGTTGACACCTTGTGTTTAAATGAAAAAATAATAAAAAAAACAACTTTAAAAAAAAAACATTAAACCAATCATGGTGTGGTGGAGGAACTACGTGAAATGCATGTAAAATTACCCAGAATATCTAATTTTATTCATTTGTTACTTTTTCTAAAATTACCATTATCATTAGATGCCGAATATCATCCAGTTGTTCCTTGTCTGCATGATTCATCAAAGTAACCTGGCATTTGGAATTGAACTAACCCATGATTTTTATAGGAACACTGAGCATAATTGATAATCTGCGATTCAAAAAGTTTCTGGATGGAATTCCATGTTGCATCCATACATACTCTACCAGGGACAGCATTTAATGTAATCAGTAATAACATATTTCGGTGGATTCCACTAAGGATTGTCAAAGTTCCTGCCAAAACATTTGGGCTGGGGATACTGAGTTTGCAGTTACTGAGATGGAAACATTTCTAACTCTGATTAAAAGGCCCCCCCACCCCTTTGGCCGGTCTTATAGTAAAATAATAAAACCATCAAAATATTGGTGCCAATTCACAGAATTCAGCGCAGAATTAGCATTCATGGATTTCCCTACCCATTTGCAGGCGTGGAGCAGGGAACATCCACCAGCGCTAGTTATGCCCCCAAGAACGGCCGTTGCACCAGAAAAAGCCTCAGAAATCCCCAATACGGCGCAAAGGACCGGTCTAACCCTGGACCAGCATACAGCCCCCCTACACCGTAATAGCAGGAAAAAAATTAGTGTACCCCGGTCCTGCCAGCCAAAATGCACCAAAATCTGCCTGCACACCCCTTCAATATGCGTACCCCGCTCGCGGCATCCAAAACGCAGGAAAATTTACTCACACACCCCCTTCAGTATGCGTACCCCGTTGCACCAGCAAAATCGCGTGGAAATTGCTCTGCGTGTGGTGACAGGTGTCGGAGTGTCCCCCCTGTGGTGTGGGCTTGCTGGGGGGAATGTTGATGGGGGATGGGCTGCTTGCGGGGCATGGTGATGGTTGATGGGCTGCCTGCAGTGCATGGTCAGGGATGATGGGTGGTCCCCTGTGGTGTGGGCTGGCTGTGGGCATGGTCAGGGGTGATGCCTGGTCCCCTGTGGTGGGGGCTGCCTACAGGGCATGGACAGGGGTGATGGTCTGCCTGCGGTGCATGGTCAGGGGTGTAGGGGGGTCCCCTGTGGTTTGGGCTGGCTGCAGGGGGTGCATGCAGGTTCTGTGGGTATGCGAGTGTGTTTTTCACGTGATTTGGCCGGCATGAGTGGAGTACGTGTATTCTGGAGTATGCAAGTGTGCTTTTCACGCGATTTGGCTGGCGCAAGCGGGGTACATGTATTCAGGGGTACACAAGTGCACTTTTCACGCAATTTGGCTGGCACGAGCGGGGTACGTGTATTCCGGGGTATGCGAGTGCGCTTTTCACACAATTTGGCTGGTGCAAGCGGGGTATGTGTATTCCGGGGTACGCAAGTGTGCATTTCATGCAATTTGGCGTGTGCGAGCAGGGTACATGTATTCCAGGGTACGCGAGTGTGCTTTTCACATGTTTTGGCTGGTGCGAGCAGGGTACGTGTATTACCGGGTATGTGAGTGTGCTTTTCACGCAATTTGGCTGTGGGGTGGCCCCTCGACATACCCCGCAGGAAACCTACACCACAGGGGACCCCCTACACCCCTCCCCATGGCCCGCAGGCAGCCCACACCACAGGGACCACCCATCACCCCTCCCCATGGCGCGCAGGCAGCCCACACCACAGGGGACCACCCATCACCCCTCCCCATGGCCTGCAGAGAGCCCACACCACAGGGGACCACCCATCACCCCTCCCCATGGCCCACAGGCAGCCCACACCACAGAGGACCACCCATCACCCCTCCCCATGGCCAGAGGCAGCCCACACCACAGGGGACCACCCATCACACCTACCCATGGCCTGTAGGCAGCCCACACCACAGGGGATACCCCCCCATCACCCATGACCATGCCCCGCAGGCAGCCCATACCACAGGGGACACCCTACACCCCTCCCCATGGCCCACAGGCAACCCACGCCATAGGGGACGCCCCATGACCAATGACCATGCCCCGCAGGGAGCCCACACCACAGGGGACCACCCATCACCCATACCCATGGCCGCAGGCAGTCCACACCACAGGGAACCCCCTACTATCCTGACCATGCCCTGCAGACAGCCCACATGGCACCATGTACCTGCAAGCCCCGACTCATGTCCCCCTATCAGTGATGGGCACCTGCCAGCAGGCCCCGACTCATGACCCCCACCAGTGACGGGCACCTGCAAGTAGGCCCCGACTCATGTCCTCCCAACCAACACATTGTGAGAACAGACATGCATGTAGCGAATGTTGACCCAAATGGAACCCCACGATGTCCCCCCACAGTGCAACTCCACACCCATCCATTGTCCTCACTTCCCAGTACAGTCCCCATGGCATATCATTCACAGAAGCACACATTCATGCAACCAAAGACATGCCCCACATGGCCACACAACAGCGTAAAATGACTGAGGCAATGATGACTGACACATGCACCAAACAAATGAGAGCAGACAAAAGAAATATCTGAACAAATGAAAATGTATTAAAAAACTGTCATGATCTCTGCTTCCAAAAGATCAGGACCTGCCCAACTCCCTTGGAAGCAGACACATAACCCCGGTTCCGAGTGCCAGCCAGTCCCAATTGGGACCTTTTGGACCCTGTCCTGGCGCCAGTGGCACCAGGCTCATAAAGATGCCCAGTCCCAGCGCTGGAAGCGCCGGGCTCATAATGCTTGGGTGGACTTACCTGCAGCAGACCATGCTGCTTACTTACCTGCCAGTTGAACCCCTGATCCTCTTCTGTTTGGGACTACTTTTCCTGTTGGGTGGGGCAGGAGCCACTCCCTAGGTTCAGAACACTGGAACTCTTCTGCAAAGCAGGAACTCTTTTCTTACCTAGGCGAGGCTGTGGAAGGAGACACCTAAGCACTACAGGAGGCTATTTAAACCACACCCGATGGATGAATCTTGCTTTGCGTTATTCTGCATTCTCTGCAGCAGAACGCTCATCGTGTCTTCAGCTTCTGATCCTGGGCCTAAGGGAACAAAGGCTTATCATCCTGGAATCCAGTCTTCAGCAGCACCTGTAAAGACAAAGAAAGAACAGGCTAGCACTACGGTCTTCAGTGGCAGCGCATCTCTTACCTGGTCCATCGGCTGTCACCAACGCCTCGCGCTGCATTCCGGCATCTGAAAGACAAAGGCTTACCTACTCTTCGCATGCTCCGGAGGTCTTCGCACTGCATTCCGGCATCTGAAAGACAAAGGCTTACCTACTCTTCGCATGCTCCGGAGGTCTTCGCACTGCATTCCGGCATCTGAAAGACAAAAGCTCACCAGCTCTTCACACGCTCCAGAGGTCTTCGGCGCTGCATCCCGCATCTGAAAGACAATAGAAGGTGCGTTTAAAGACATTGGGCAACTTTATTACTCACGTGCCATTTCTCCTTCCCACGCCGAATCCAGTGGGTATTCCAGCACCCTTCAGCTTCTCTAAAGCTCCGAACTTGTACCTGCAAGATAAAAGGGACAGTTAGTGCGCATCGTGAAGCAGGCTACAAGCGCTTACTTACGTGCTTCCAGGCGCTTCTATTCCTCACGCGGGTTCGATCCTCAATTCTCTTCAGCCCGCCATCCGCCATCGCCGGTACCCTGCAAAACAAGAGATATCATTACAAAAGACTTAAGACATTTGAAGTGCCCAGAACTTACCGTTCGTGCAGTTAACGACGGACAGCAGTCCTCTGAGGTCAAGAGGCCTGCACCCTTATCCAGTGAAGAAACTGGTTACGGCACCCTGCCCCGAGGCAGATGGAGAGCTCGGCGTTCACTTACCTAAGGTGAGGGCGTTAACCTTTGGGGTTCTATGGGAGAAGAGAAAGGGAAGAGGAGAGAGGCACCCAATAACCCCAGTTCATTAATCCCATATTTTCTATCTGCAGACATCTTACTCTTCGAGTCAGACATACAGTGCACAGAGGTCCAGCCCAAAGAGCCAACCGTGTGTTACACATCACCTTTGAAGATACGGCATTCACCCAGTCAAGACCGGCGCCTCTGCGGGAATCAGGTGAGCGTTACAAAAACAGAAATATACCAAACGCAAAACAACCATGACAACAAAGAATGAATGAATGTGAACTGAACTGAAATGTAAATGGCAAAAAAATATGTGATCGACAAAGGAAAAAAATTCTCAAAGTGGCCCATGTCCAGAGTTCAGAAATGAGAATTGAAAGGGCAAATAAAAAAAAAAAAACATTCCTTCATAGGTGTCCAAAAAAAGATGAAAACAATCCACAGAACCACAACTATTTACAAGGACATTTTGAGGGTCCATGATCCCAAAAGAAAATGAAACTTACCAAAAACCCTACAAAAACACAACTATATACAAAAAGTGCAGCAATGTCCGTCCGTCAACTCCAAAAATAATAATAAAACTAAAGGAAACCTAACCCTAAAAAGCTATTTACAATGGCAGCGGGCTACTCCTACGGCTCACCTTCTTCCCAAGAGTCTTGGCCAGGGCATCATTGAACTCAGAGTCTATGGCCCAGAGGTGGGAATGCCCTCTATCCTCGAGGCCTCGCAGGGACGCCGCCATGCTCTCCTCCAACTCCCTGCAAGTCTCCATGAGGAATTATTCCCGCCTGAAGGCTCGCCACATGGAGTTCTCTGCCCTGACCATGGTGAGCCATGCCCTCTCTGCCCGCCACCGCTCTGCACCTATCTGCTGGCCCAACCTCTGCCACACAGAAGACACACTTTGTCCAGGGTCCTCCTACCCTTCGGCCGATGCCTGCCCCCGTGATGTAGTCAGCCCTGAGTCATGACGCCTCCCACGTCGAGCCTGCTGCTGCCTTGATGACATCTGTCTGTGCCACCATGACTGCCTCCAGGAAGATGGCAACACCCAGGGCCATCGTGCACGTGCCCTGCTTGATGGTGCCTGCACAACCTCTGTTGCCAGTGGTCCAGTTGCTTGGGTGACCACCTCTACTGGACCCCGACTCCCGACTGTGGCAGGGATGGTATCTCCATCAGCCTGGCCGTAGTGGCATGGGCAGGTCCACACGGGGCCCTAGTGGCATGTGAGCCAGAAGATGGCATGGAGTACGACTGGTGCATAGTGTGTAAGGAGGAGGAGAGGGTCCCAATAGTGCCCAGCACATGGTGGAAACCCCCGACAAAGGACCCTCCTAACCGGTTCATGTTGGCACGCACCTGTTCGTGATGACGTGCGTGGTCTCCCCAGGAAGCATGCACATCATCACGAATCGAGCATGTGTGCGATGTGATACCAATTAGGACGGGCTCAACCCTGTCATTGATCGCCACGTCCGCAGGTAGAGGAGTGACAGATGATGTTGACCTCCCCCCTACCAGTGGACGGGCCTGGGACGGGGCATCCCTGCCGGTGGATGGTGATGCAGTCTCAGTATCAGGGACAGGATTAGGCACAGGCCCCTATGCAGCGACCTGTGCTGCCTCCTGCCCCTGCCCCTGGACTGCACCACTTGCACCAGTGTAATCACCCCCACCAGGCCTCATGTGTGGGTCTAATGCGGCGTCCTCCTCCTCCTCCTCACCCACCACTAACCTGGATGGCTCCACACCATCTTCCGTTCTGTACAGCCCCTGTGGGGGCCCACCTGCCCGTACCACTGCCGAGGAGCCCACTTCCAACCTCCACCTCTTGGGCATCCCCTCGGCAGGCCCGGCCATGGACACGGCACAAGTCCCCTCGCTCCTGGAAGATGACATGTCCTGGGAGGGTGACCGGGCCATGCGTCCCCGCCTGGTGGAGGCATCCCCGCCGCTCTGCTCTACAGCGCCGTCTCCGCCCACTTCCTCAGTCGCCGCTGTAGATAGGGAGATATTGAACACAAGCATCAGGGTACTGAACAATAGTCTTCTAGACACAAAGCAATTGCACATGAGTGGCACTGTGAAATATAACTTCCATCATCACCTTCCACAACACATGGGTCAGTGCAAGCAACACACATGCAGAAACAGGCATGGCACATGCAACAGACATTTGCATTCATGTCCAAGGCACCGTTGGAACATCCGATGGGGGACTGAACGTCACATGCATCATGGGACATGCTGATCACATGCACACACACCACCGGACAGTCATGCATCTGGCCATGTCTACCTCCCGACACAGTGGATTCATGGACAACTAGGCCGCATCAGGGAATTCACACATCATGATGGTCTTGTGTCATGCATCCATGGCGTTTCCCAGTCTCACACACACTACTCAGACACACGCACATGTACACCATGCATGACCATGACGGTGACATCAGCATCCATGTCTCACACCCCAAACATGGCCAAGTCAAGACACAGGCATGCAAACATTTCTGCATCGTCACATGCTGTTGCACATCATGCATTGCAACACAAACACCATTGACATGGAACAGGCTTCAGGAGACTCACATGCAGCACTGTCATGGCCCTGCACACAGACATACATACATGGGGCATGCTAGACATGAGGCCAAGGTGCACACTCCTGCCACACCTCAAAATGCATTACGCTGGACAAGAACACCTGGACACTTACCACTCAACTCCAGACGGGTCTGCAGCTCGAAGACCTGGTGGTGAAGCACTGGGTGTGTGCGCTCCAGGACCCACATTTGGATGTTTGGTCCCGGCGCCCCACTTCTCCACAAGCTGCTATGAGGCACCGTGCCTTGCTGTGGGTCCTGGGCCTGAAGTCCTCCCAGCGCTTCAGGACACATTGGTAGTTGCGGGATGCCACCCCCTCTGCATTGATGGCATCTACAATGTCCAACCAGATCCTCCTCTGTCCTTCCTTGTCGAGGCGCGATGTTGGTGAGAAGAGGGCATCATAATGACCCAGGACTTCCTCCACCAGGATGCCAACTTCATTTGCAGTGAAGCTGACAGCCCTCTGCCTGTCTTTCGGGGGATTGCCACTGGCCCTGGATGGTGTTTGGTCCGACATGGTAACCCCCGAGGCAGGTGTGGGTCGGCAACTGGGTCCTGGGGCTGGGCTGTGGAGCGATGGTACACCAGTCGGGAGTCTTCTGGGTCAGCAAAGGTGGCCTCAGGAACAGGATCCCTGGCAATGGCTTCTGCGCAGGCACCAAATAGCAGGGCACGTTGGTAGCAGGCAGGATGGCAGCAGCAGATGGCTGGTAGGAGGCTGCTCTGGGCTCTCGGGGGCAGGTAAATGGCCTTGTGGCCAGGAGCGTGGTCTTCTGTGTGTTGTCACGTGGCCAGCTTCATGCAGAGTGAGTCCGCACGTGAAAAAACAGCATGTGAGCGTGTAATTCGAGGAAAAGCACTTAGCGCGTAAGCACGTAAGTGACGTGACGCGTGTAGGAGTTGCTTTCTGCATGGGTTAAAGGTCCACGTAGGACGCCATTTTGCTGTATGTGCTTATTGTGGAGAGCGAGCGTGTGATTCTTCTACTTCTTGTGGGTTCACACGTGATTACTTCACAATTGTTGCAGTGCGTACTTCTTGTTTACTGCGGCAGAGCTTACGTCTTGTTTTTAACGGGGGAGTTGCCAACTCACATGTTTTTTTAATACTTTTTCCAGGCAGTTGGTGAGTTGCACACGTATTTTTCCCACTGTGGTTGCCCCCTTGTGTCGCGTACCCCATTCACGAGGTCATAGTGGCCTGCGTGTTCCACGGGTATGCAGTTATTGTGTTTCTGGGTGCCACCGCGTACTCCAGGACCTTAATTCCACACATGTGGGCTACCGAGGGGTCGCCTGCACGTTTGTTTTTGGGGTGCCTGAGCATTGCGTGACCCGTCATTTTTCCACAGGGGTCACAGACAGCCTTGCAGGAGCACAGGGGTACTTATTCAATCTATTATCCTGCCCCCTTCACCCCAATTGATACCCCCCATTACACATGACCATGCCCCGCAGGCAGCCCACACCACAGGGGACCCCCTACACCCTTCCCCATGGCCGCAAGCAGCCCACACCACAGCGGACCACCCATCACCCCTCCCCATGACCCGCAGGCAGTCTACACCACAGGGGACCCCCCTACACCCCTGACCATGCCCTGCAGGCAGCCCACATGGCACCATGCACCTGCAAGCCCCGACTCATGTCCCCCCATCAGTGATGGGCACCTGCCAGCAGGCCCCGACTCATGTCCTCCTAACCAACACATTGTCAGAACATACATTCATGTAGCAAATGTCGACCCAAATGGCACCCCACGCTGCCCCCCCACAGCGCAACTCCACACCCATCCATTGTCCCCACTTCCCAGTACAGTCCCCATGGCATATCATTCACAGAAGCACACATGCATGCAACCAAAGACATGCCCCACATGGCCACACAACAGCAAAACATGACTGAGGCAATGACGACTGACACATGCACCAAACAAACGAGAGCAGACAAAAGAAATATCTCAACAAATGAAAATGTATTAAAAAACAGAAATATACCAAACGCAAAACAACCATGACAACAAAGAATAAATGAATGTGAACTGAACTGAAATGTAAATGGCAAAAAAAATTCTCAAAGTGGCCCATGTCCAGAGTTCAGAAATGAGAATTGAAAGGGCAAATAAAAAAGAAAACATTCCTTCATAGGTGTCCAAAAAAAGATGAAAACAATCCACATAACCACAACTATTTACAAAGAAATTTTGAGGGTCCATGATCCCAAAAGAAAATGAAACTTACCAAAAACCCTACACAAACACAACTATATACAAAAAGTGCAGCAATGTCCATCGACTCCAAAAATAATAATAAAACTAAAGGAAACCTAACCCAAAAAACTATTTACAATGGTGGCGGGCTACTCCTATGGCTCACCGTTCTTCCCAAGAGTCTTGGCAATGGCATCACTGAACTCAGAGTCTATGGCCCAGGAGCGGGACTGCGCTCTATCCTCAAGGCCTCGCAGGGATGCCGCCATACTCTCCTCCAACTCCCTGCGAGTCTCCACGAGGAACTCTGCCCGCCTCAAGGCTCGCTGCATGGAGTTCTCTGCTCTGACCATGGTGAGCCGTGCCCTCTCTGCCCGCCACCGCTCTGCACCTATCTTCTGGCTCAACCTCTGCCACACGGAAGACACACTTTGTCCAGGGTCCTCCTACCCTTCGGCCGATGCCTGCCCCCCTGATGTAGTCAGCCCTGAGTCATGTCAGCCTGCTGCTGCCTTGATGACATCTGTTTGTGCCACCACGACTGCCTCCGGGAAGATAGCAACACCCGGGGCCGTCGTTCACGTGCCCTGCTTGATGGTGCCTGCACAACCTCTGTTGCCAGTGGACCAGTTGCTTGGGTGACCACCTCTACTGGACCCCGACTCCCGACTGTGGCAGGGATGGTATCTCCACCAGCCTGGCCGTAGTGGCTTGGGCAGGTCCACGGGGGGCCCTAGTGGCATGTGGGCCGGAAGACGGCATGGAGTACGACTGGCGCATAGTGTGTAAGGAGGAGGAGAGGGTCCCAATAGTCCCCAGCACAATTGTTGCAGTGCGTACTTCTTGTTTACTGCGGCAGAGCTTACGTCTTTTTTTTACGGGGGAGTTGCCAACTCGCATGTTTTTTTCATACTTTTTCCAGGCAGGTGGTGAGTTGCACACGTATTTTTCCCACTATGGTTGCCCCCTTGTGTCGCGTACCCCATTCACGAGGTCATAGTCGCCTGCGTGTTCCACGCGTATGCATTTATTGTGTTTCTGGGTGCCACCGCGTACTGCAGGACCTTAATTCCACACATGTGGGCTACCGAGGGGTCGCATGCACGTTTGTTTTTGTTTTTGGGGTGCCTGAGCATTGCGTGACCTGTAATTTTTCCACAGGGGTTACAGACAGCCTTTCAGGAACACAGGGGTACCTATTCAATCTAGTATCCTGCCCCCTTCACCCCAATTGCCCAGGACAATTGATTTCTGCACCTCCCATTCACACAAGTACATCAGTGCCATCGTTGGGAGGCGACCAAGTGGTAAGGGAGGCAAAGCTGGGTGACATCCAAGAGGTGTCCACGGTAGGGGACGTGGCCAGGATGACCAGGGTGGCCAAGGTGGCAGCGGTGGGCGATGTGGGCAGGGTGGCAAAAGAGGGCAGTGTGTCCAGGACCATTCAGGGACACCTATGCCCCACAGTGGGTCAGGGAGATGCAGCTGACACCATCCCAGCTCCGGCCCTGCTAGCCTGGCCCGGATTGGTCACGGAACAGGCACGGGGTGACTCACATGCTGACTTCCGTGTCACGAAGTCCAAGCCATGTGTGGCGGTGAAAGTTGCTGTCACCAGGCCACATGGATTTAGGGCAGCAATGTCATCTGCTGCCCCGAGCAGCCAGGTTGTGGAGGCTGCAGGGGCAGCTGCAGCTGACACCACCCCGGCTGTGAGTCACCCAGCCGGGACAGTGTTGGTCCCTGCCCCTCACAGCAAGGCAGTTGTGGCACTTGGTCCTGGCTACAGCACCGAGCAGCCAATACCTGCAGTGAGACCTTTGGTCATCATGCCATTACCTGCTTCCAGTGGCCAGTCCACCTGCGCTTCAGCCCCTACAGACCGGAGTGGCGTAAACCACTCAGGGTCTGCACCACCTCTCAAGAGGAAGAAGCGTGCTCTTGCGGAACAGGCTGGGACCCCAGACACGGCTCTGCCCTCCGGCACGTCAAGGAAGCAGAGTTTCCATAATGTGGAACTGGACGCACTTGTGGGCTACGTGTCGGAGCACGGCCGTGACATGCTGGTGATGGCAGGGTGCAAAACTACACCTGTTCAGCGTAGGGCCCTCTGGCAGTGCATCGCAGACCACATTAGTTCCTTGGGATTTGTGAAGCGCACAGCTGATGATTGCTCGAAGCGTTGGAATGACCTCAAAAGCCGAGCTAAAAACAAGCTGGCTTCTAATTACGCCTTTACTCTGCTGACTGGCAGTGGGTCACCACCAGAGGAGGATGAACTCACAGAACATGAGACAATCGCTGGAGAGTTCATCGCAGAGGATCAGATCCAAGGCGTGGGAGACCTTCCAAATCTTGAGACAATGTCTGGTTAGTGTCCATGCGTGTGTGTCCAAACCATGTGTATGTTGCTTGGGTGATGTGTTCTGATCGAGTGCCAGGTCAGGCTATGTAGTCATAACTGCCATATGTGACCCATGTAATGCCTCCAAGCCATCCCCCGCCCTAGGGTTTGGGGTTCACTGTATCCCTACTAACCACTGCAAACACTTTGCACATGATGACTGCACTTGCCCTTAAACTGCCATCATGGCACAAAATTGTAATAACGTGTTTTTTCTCATTATTGACTCCTGAGGACCTACACATGTACTGCACCCGCTCACTTCTGAGCCCTGTTTCAACCTTCAACATGGCAATTGACTTGTGTCATGTCAAAGAGATCTACCATTGATATATCCATGTGCCTCCCATCACTGTATTCAAACACACCGGCATTGTTGCAGCTTGTGACTCATGCGTGTTTTGTCCCACTCTTTTGCATGTTCTGTTTGATCTAATGTATTTTATATGGATGGGGGACAGTAGTGCTTAACTCCCATCTAGGGGTCATTGTCATTTCTGCCATGGCTATGCTATGTGCCATCTTTGTGCTGGCATCTGTCATGTTTGTGGATGGTCCATGCCACTCACAGGCTTATGGGTGATGCAGGTGCTATGAACCATGCAGCACATGTGTTGCTTTTCCATTTTAGACTAATCAGTGTCTGCGTTCCGGGTCCCCTTCCACTTCATTGCCACTGCATGCATGGCTGAGTTTGTGTCATGTTTGACATGTCTGATTAATGTATTGGATGTCAACATTGTGATGCCTATGTGTGTGGACTATGCTGTTCACGTGTGTGTTTATGACTTCTTTTTCATTTTGCGCAGGTAATGAGGCACTGGAAGCTTTGGAGGAGGAGGAGATGGTGCAGGGGCAGGAGTACTCAGAGCCCCAACCAACCACCAGTGGAGGACGTGGGGTGGTGCCGCACGAGAATACATTGCTCCTACAGTTACGCTTACCTGGTCTCTGCGGGGACGTTGGGGCACGGTTGGAGCCCTCCCTGGATTTGGCTTCTCTGGATCTTGCTTTACCCCCAGCTGTGGCGATTTGGTCTAGTCAGGTTGCTGGCAATGCCCTTGGGGGAAGGTAAGAGGCAGTGAGAATGCTGTGACTGAATTGCGATCCCCCTCGAACCCCTCGTGCCAGAATGAGATGCACAAGCATTTTGCCATAGGCTCTCACCTGTTATTTTGCAAAGATGAGCCCTCCATCCTGCTTCTCTTCAGCAGGGGCGCTATAGACGGACCCAGTTGCTTCACTGACCCTTATGCGTAATGGCCCAGACCAGCTGCTACCAATCCTTGTGGGAGGTGAGTGATTATAACAAGGATTATTGTCTGTATGCTTCTGTAAAGTCTTTCCCAATGATTATTGTCTGTATCCTTAATAATGTCTTTCTTTTCCCCAATAGGTGTTGAAGAATGCTCCGCTGAGTCGCGTTGCTGACAGTGTACCTACGCGGTGTCAGAAAAGAATGGAGCAGACCCCACTAGAAGGTAAGTAGGTTTTCTAAATGAAACGCAAGGCTTAGGTGTTTCGCAGCCAAGCGTTAAATGTTTATGCGGTATCTAACGTTGTGCTGTCTTTATTTCTTGCAGGGATGGCCTGGCGTCGGAAAATGGAGAACGGCTATCTGGGATGCACTTCGCGGCTGCAAGATGGAAGAACCGCGAGGATGTTTGACGAGAAGAAGACTTCTGTGTGAATGAAGACTCCGACAGATAAGGAAGAGGCACCCAACAGAAGATGGATTTCGAGGAGACTGGGAAGGTGCGCGGTGGAAATACTGGCGTGAAGCTCGTAGTACTTCAAGCGGTGGTATGGCTGGCTTCAGGTAAGGTGCGCTGCGGATGCCGGATCGAGGTTGGATGCGCTGCGGGCGATGGTATAGCTGGAACCAGGAAAGGTGCGTGTTGAAGATGTACAGCTGGAATCAGGTAGGTGCGCGCCGAAGATGTGAAGCTGGAATCAGAAGATACAGAGCTGGAGACAGGTAAAAGCTTCAGACGGCGGTAAGTGTTACGCTGCATACAGCAGATTAACACAAAGCCTCAACATACGGGTGGGGCCGACTTAAATAGTCTGGCCCTAGCCACTCCCCTTTAGCTCAGCCTTTGGGCCCCACCTCACCACTCCCATAGATGATTGTATGTGCCTTCCAATGCTTTCTAATGGCCACACCCGGCCTGGATACACGTGCCCTGGACCCGACGTGTGCAGAGCACACTTTCTTATGAGCCTGGCGCCAAAGGTACCAGGACAGGATCCATTTGGACCCTTTGGAAGGAGAAAATAAGGGCCCTTGGTTAGTGGCCATGACACCTACAGACTGTCCTGTCCACGGGTGTCTGAGGATCTCTATGGCTCAGGTGCTGAATCAGACATTGACACATATGTCCCGTCGCAGGTGAGTGTTTCTGGCAGGGATGCTGTTCTGTCCAATGCACCTGCACTGGGGTAGACCCCTCAATGGCCCATTCAGTGTTGGATTGTCCGCCTGTGGCGGTGACAGATGCAGGCTCACACTCTGCACTATTTGCACCTGTTCCTGGGGCAGCATATCAAAGGAGGAATGCAGTCCTGCAGCCACAGGCAGCACAGTAACGTGCACGTCTCCTTGGGCGTGACAGGTGTTGTGTGCGGCAACGCGGTGGCCGTGCGCCACCGGGCAATACTGTGTGGGAGAACTCCATTTATGCAATTGCACAACAACAGGGGGCATCATGTGAGATGATGGCTCAGGCCGTGGAAAGGGTAGCCACTTCCATTCTCCCCCCGAAAGGCAGGTGGAGCTCCAGCAGCAGGCAACGCGGTCTAGGTGCCGCTCACACAGGCAGGACATGTTGGCCACCAACAGGACCGACGGGCTGAACTGGGGACTCTGCGCACAGCAATATCTGCAGAGGCACAGGCCACCTAGGGCATTCCATCAACGTGCAGGTGGTATGCGATGCCAAGGGAATAATCACCTCTGTCTATGCAAACTATCCAGGGTCCACCCATGATAGTTTCATATTCAGAATGTGACCCCTAAACCGGGACCTGAAAGCTGGGAGGCATGGCGACACAAGGCCCGTTGGTGAGTGCAATGCCTGTGCACATACATGCATGTCACACTCAGAGAAATGGCAATACCCAACTAATCACAGCCATTATCACCTCCCCAGGGGACAGTGCCTACCCTCTGAGCACCACCTACATGTTGACGCCAATACAGGACCCCACCCCACCACACCACCCTGGGTAAGATACAATGCAGCACATATTGCAACCTGGGGCAGCATAGTGGAGTGCACATTTGGAGTGCTCAAGTCACGTTTCCGCTACCCTTGACCGCTCTAGTGGCCAGCTGCTATATGCGCCCCCAGTAGTGTGCAGGATCATTGTGGCAGCATGTGTCCTGTACAATGTTGCAACCCAGCGGGGCGTACTGGTGGACATGGCGGTGCCCTCACATCCCCAAACACAGCACGGCCTCTGCGCATGGGAGGTGAAAGGGCACGTGACGAGGCAGCCCGTACCCAGCTTGTGCTACATTTTTCACCTAAAATCGAACCTCTGCGGAGTGCACACAGGCCTGGCACATACCAGGTGACAATCAATGATGAGAAAGGGACAAACAACTGGCACAACATTACCACCCTGAGAATGTGTCCCTGGAAGTGGCCCTAGGTGGACGTAGAGCAATCAATGGCACCAAGAACTTTGGGGAAGTGTGCCACCCTGTAAAAGTCCTGGACCACAGCCTGCCTTTCTGCGGGTGTTCTGAGCATGTATATGTGCTTGCTGACTGAGTGGCGTGCAGTCACGATTGCTAACACCTAGTGTAGGCAGCGTGACTGCCTGGGCTGAGAGACACCCCCAACTATGGCAGTTGTCCGCTGAAATGACCCAGTGGCCAAAAAATGCAGTACATTGAGCACCTTTTCCAAGGGGCTCAGTGCTTGGGAGCATAGGGTGGGTGATGTGAGGTCATCCTCAAACCCAGCAACCAGGTCTAGGATGATATGGGGTGGAAACCTGTACCTGGCATACACCTGGTTATCAGGCATCCCAAAAAGGCTGGTCCTGGGTAAAAAAATGAGGGGCCTGGCTATCCTCCTCCTCCTCTTGCGGTGTCCCACAACCACTGCTGTGAGGAACGGTTCATTCATCGTAGCAGTAAGATCTTGTTTGTTGTTTGCACGCACTTTTAGGCTGCACAGGGGCACTTGCGCCCGCTTTCGCCTGGCGTACTTGTTTCCGGCTAAGCGCGTCTTTTGTGGCGCATGGGTTTCCCCTGTTCGATTTCATGAATACGTGTTGTTAGCGCGCATGTGGGCGCTGCGAGGATTTTGCAGCGGTACTTCCCCTGTAATGTCCATATTTTCGCGTGTTGTTCCCCATTCTGCGTGATCCACCCCCTTTTTAGGTGTGTGCGCTGGGCGGTGTGCGCCTTCACTGGGCGTCTCGCGCACAGCCTTCGAGATGTCGCAATGACGTCTGCGCCACACGCGGATTCAGTGCAGGTCACAGGTAAGCCACTCGTAGCATCTTCCATAAATCGCCTAACTGGCACTTGTGCGGCTTTGGCACGTGTGCGCTGCGATTTTCCTGATTGCGCCCCCTTTTTCGGCGCACATTAATTCCATGAATTACCACCATAGTGTTTTCATCTCCCAGAACACTCGAAGCAACTCAGTAGTATATATATTTTTGTCATGCCTGTATCTACAATCCCTAATCTCACCTTCCGAGACAAACTCACAAACAAACCCCAATTTATATAAGAGTTCAGAATAGGTCAAGATGTAATCCTCCACAAGACTTTACTGAAAGGTGACTTTTGAATGCGTTACTATTTTGTCACCTGCAAGGTCCACTAACTTAAGCTCTACTATTGGTATTACTCTTAATTGGGGTATCACATTAAGTAACTCCAAAATCATCCTCTTGTTAAATGGCCTAAATTTCACCTCAGGAAAAATATACAAGATGTTCAACTGCGTAGAATGTAGTTGTTTGTGATTTCATTTTAAATGCTCTATACAATTATGAAAGTTGATCGCTGGACCCCCAAATGTGTTCAATGTCACATCCTCAGCCATAGATCATATATCTTGCGGATTCTCAACAATAATATATCTACATTTTCATTCCTGTATATAGTTTCCACATTCTGCAAGCAATTATTATTTCTATAATTAGAACTCTTGCCTTTCTACTTAGCAAATGCTTCCTTAAAGTCTGAAGACATGCCCCCCCCGCCCCTTCCTTGTTTCCCCACTTTACCCAGGGTCTGAACTACATCAAACAGGCCATGTTCACTAATAATTAAATTCATATTCTGAGTTCTGAACGCTTGACTTTTGCTAATACCATAGACCATATAGTAGTATTCCTTCTTGGTTCCTAGTTGATCACTTTGCAAGACTATTTAATTACCGCGATCATTACTTTTATATATCCTATCCATATGATGTACATCAAGATCATAATATTCCATGGCAGAAACCTGTTCATCAATATCATTAGCCATATTCTCAAGATTCCATATGGCTGATACAAATAATGAATTTGCTGGTCTTACTATCTCTATGTCCATCACATCTGTGTCATTCTTCAAAATAGTAAAATTACACACGCCCAGATTTGGAACAATTAAGTCTAATATGTGGCCCAAACAAGTAGTACGATTTTCAGATTCTGTGGTGAAGCACTCATATCGTTTAACTACAGAAGACCTAGCAAAGGGCTTCTATGGAAGGTGGTGATGTCCATTGATCCTGTGAGGCATTTTGTTCACGACTATCAGTTTCCAAAACCTATACCAATGAGTGGAAATGTATGAGGGTGAGGGTAAAGCACTGGAAAAGCTAGATCACTGCACTGATCATGGTGTTTGCGAGGGGTGGGTCCTGCTTGTGGGTTCTCAGGAGACCGTGCTCTTCTGTCCCAATTGTTGAATAGGGAATGGTTGGTGAAAAGCACATGCACCAGGGCGCTGGACAGTTGTTGCTTTAAGATTGTCCAGTTTGGTGGGATATACAGCACACAGGAAAATGAGAAGTCTTGTTAGCTCACTCATTTGATTGTGAATGCTGGTTTATTAACATGCAGGGTGCCAACACGTGTTTCGAGCCAACAGGGGTCTTTATCAAGGCTGTGGTGGTACAAACGTGATGTGGTGTGCATTTGTTACATTGTGTGCAACATTTCGTGAGGAGATAAGGACAATGGTGACCAATTCATCATTGCGATCCAAAAATGTGCATGAAGTGACATCAGGGCAGGGGTGTCCAAGGGGACATATTATTTTTATGTGTTGGGATATAGTGATAAGTGAGTTGTGATTGTATGTCATGTATAATGTTCATGTGGGTGTACAGTCAAAGGATCGAAAACAAAAGGATCGAATACAATAGTTTCGAGTCAAAAGGACGGAGAAAAAAAAAGATTGAATGCCTTTTTTTAAAATGTATTTATTTGTTTGGTTTCCGTGTTGGAAAAAGAAGTGGTTTACAAACAAAAAAACAGGGTTTGGGTGGGGGACCCCCCCAAAAAAAATAATAATTCGACCTTTTTTTTCCAGTCCTTTTGACTCGGAATTACTGTATTCGATTCTTTTGTTGTAGATCCTTTCACCTACAACCGTTCATGTGGGCAGTTGCAGTTGGTTGGATACAAACGTATTTTAGGTTACATGGGTGAGAGTGTTTGTCATAACGTGGTTGATACCATACCATTGGTTACATTGTTTGTTACACATAGTGGTAGCATAATACACAGTTGTTGCGTCAAACAGTGGGAGGAGAAAATGCACCAAGGGAGGAGAGAAAGTAAGAAGTTAATAATAGTATCGTGTATCCGGATGGCATGGGAGGGCTACTTAATGGCCCCTCGAAGATGGGGTTGATTGTTGTATCTTACCGGGTTGTAAGTAGTTCAGGGCATATGTGCAGAGTGATGAGCTCCAACGTCGTGGCTGGGTAGCAAGCTGTGAGAGAAAGGGGATGGAAATGATATATGTGTATGGAGTTTACCCAGAATATAGGCTGTTGGTGGGGAACATGTTTATTTTTTAATTACAGTTGTTAACCGATAAAGGGGTAACCGGTAGAGTTTAGAGGGAGCAGTGTTAACATTATTGGCATGTTGATGCTGGGAGCAAATTGCTGCACAAGGTGATATATTGTCTGTAACTCTAATATGGTTACAAAAATATTGGGGAGCCGATTTCTGGTGGGTCCTGGTATTGTATTGCTGAGAGAGCAAGGGCTGTGCAGGGTGTGGTGGGTGGGCAGTTGCACCTGTCCTGAAGCGGTTTGAAGCCCCGGGGAGTGGCCATTGCTGGACCCCACACTTTCTTCTAATTTTTGTCCTATTTCACTCCTACCTTTTTCGATGAAGCTCTTGGAGTCCTTGATTTCCCCACTCTCATCTTTTATGGAGTCCTCACTTCTTTATGACCCAGCTCAGTGGGGCTTTCGACCTGGCCGGGGCACAGAAAGTGTTCTGGTGTCGGTCCGGGATGACATGGCTAGGATAGTTGATGCAGGGGGTATTGGAGCCCTGATTTTACTAGATCTCCCAGCGGCCTTCGATACCTTGGACCATCCCACCCTGCTGGCCCGCATAGCTCAGGCTGGAATCTCTGGTCAAGTGTTAGCCTGGTTTGCCTCCTTTCTGTCAGACAGAACTCAAATACTTTCACTCCCTCCTTTTCTCTCTCGCTCTTGCCCTCTGGGTTGCGGGGTGCTGCAGGGCTCTGTATTGTCTCCTATTCCTTTCAACATCTATATTTGGCCACTTGTGTGCCTCATCCGCTCCTTCGGTCTAAGGTGCTATTCATATGCCAATGACACTCAGATACTGATTCGTTTAGATATTGAGCAGGCTGAGATTTCATCATGCCTGCATCGGTACCTGTTGGCCGTAGGAGATTGGATGAACCACAATTGGCTAAAGCTGAATGAAGACAAGGCAGAGGTGTTGGTGATGGGCTCCCCCCTTGATCTCTCACTATGGGTATCCTCTCCCTGTCCCGGTTGTTAAAGTGAAGAATCTAGGAGTGGTCATCTCTGCTACTCTTTCTACAGATGCACAAGTTTCGGTGGTATGTCAAGCTGGCCACTTTCATCTTAAGATACTAAAAAAGGTGTCTCCTTTTCTACCTATGGATCTGAGGCCATCGGAGGTCTCCGCCATGGTTCTTTAGCCGCTTGGACTATTGCAATGCCTTATACTTGGCTCAGCCTAAGGGCATTGTGCAGCGTCTGCAAAATCTGGCTGCGCGTGTGGCTACAGGATTCCCCTTATGGGGCTTATATGTCGCCAGTCCTGCGCTCTCTGCACCGGTTGCCTGTGGCTCCGCGTAATAAGTTTAAGGAGCTTTGCCTGATCCATCATGCTCTGCACGATTCATGGGCAGAATATTTATGGGAAAAATGAAATTGCTATCTGCCCAATCTGACACTTCAATCGGCTTCGGCTGGCCTAGTGTGCGTTCTGTCCTTTCGCCGTTCTCGCATTGGTGGCCGGGCTTTTTCAGTTTCTGCGGCTCAATTATGGAATGACCTTCCATCGTCATTAAAAAATCTGCCTAATCATTTGGCGTTCAGAAAGGCTTTGAAGACTTATTTGTTTTAGAAGACTCATTAGTTTCGATGGGCATGTTGATCATCTCCATCCCTCTCCAGCACCATGATACCTTCGGGTGCGTTTTATACATTTTCGTAACATAACATACTCTGATAGCATCCCATGGAGGGGAGAGAAGGAGAGTGCACACCTTATGTAACCGAAAGGACTGACCTTATCCTATGCTATAGGGTGACCAATGGAAATAAAAATTAGTGATCTCAAAGACAAATATGAACTGTATAATTTTTTAGACCTTTTCTAAATCACTGATATTCAAGGTGTGTCCTAAGTGGCAAATTTGAGCAGTGCACCTTGTCTCTTCAATGTTTTACGAACCTGTTGTAATCATCTCTCCTTCTGTCGGTCAAGCTCACTTGTATAATCTCTGAAATGTGCCAATAACTTAACACATGGCTAGTTTCTGAACGTCAATAGGCTTCTTCCCAAAAATTCCTTATGCAAGGTGGCAAGGATTTTGAAACAAACTGTGTTCTACTAGGAGGAGTCATGGAGAAGGCGCTACATGGCCTCACTTCAGATTGAGGTATGGTTTGGAAGTTTAGATTTGCATTCTTTCAAGTTTTAGAAGAAGAAATTAATAATCTCTTGGTGATGTTCTTTCTGATGGATGTTCCTCCAACAAATTCCTCATCCATGACAGTTCGATCTACAGCCCCATCCGACCTCTGAAATTCATTCACCTATACATTTTTTTATCAGGCCCGATATATAGACTAAATAGTCATATGCAGTAGTAACAGAGTAAGCCATGAGATGCTTATACATATTAGCCATAGCTTTATGGCAAGCAGGGCTAGTGGCTACTCCTGCCAAGTGCTAACTGATTGAGGAGACTGCTTGTTGTAACCCCAGGCCAAAAAGCCAGCTAACAGCTGTAGAGCAAGTGCCTTCTACCACCAATGAAAAGGAACTCAAAGCTTTCCCAGGGTTTGTAGGATATTAAGGACACTTTATTCCCTAAATTATCTACTTCAGCGGATTACCCCACCTTTACATCAAGGGAACACAAGTGGCAAAATTGACATGGGGCCAAGAGGAAAACATTGGCTTTCCAGGTACTGAAAGGCGCCCTGTGTAACCAGCCCATCCTAGGTATGCCGAATCGTTCACAATCCTCCATTCTTCCAAGAGGAAAGGGTTGGAACATAGTTGTATGCTAGGGAATTAAATTATTATGAAAGTGGAATGTCTGGCCATCAGGTAGGACATTGGGGCTGTCACATGTTATCCCTCTTTCTGTTCTACCTGCACAGAAAGGCCTTCTCCTACGTCCTGTATCTTTGATAAAACAGTGAAGCACATAGTATGTGCATGCGTGTTATGTGGACTTCTTTGTGACAGGGAACTGGCCATTACTGTAACTCAGGATTGATAGACAAACAGTCCAACCAATCGATTGCATTATTGGGATCCTGCAGCTAGCTCTTCCAGCAAAAAAAGCAGACAGAAATAATTTGACTTTGAGAGAGTTAGGATGGAGTTGCAGAGAGGTGGACGAAGAGAAGATATAGCAAAGGAGAGAGAAGAAAGGTTTGCTGAGCATTTTCTCCTCAGTTCTTGCCCTGTGTGAGACAGTGAGGTGACACATTTTAGATAGCCTGCTAAACGCAATGGTCCAGATTCTGGCCAAAGTCAGACTCTACCAAGGAGGGAAGAGTGCTGGCTATCCTCTTGTGACTATAACTCATACCCTGGTGGAGTGCCACAATCATTTAGAGGTGTATGGCCTGATGGAGGCTATAACAAAGATCTTAGTAAGATCTAGAAAGCTGAGGGAAGGAAAGAATCCAGACCATGTGGTGGTGTGTGAGAATAACTTGAGTCTGACTCTGAAATGAATCGCAATTGGAGAAGGACAAATACTTCTGGCGAACATATCCCATAAGGAAACAGGAAATCATAAGTACTTGCTGGTAGGCGTGTGCTGTGCCTACATTACAGAAGTATTGGATGGTAACCCCTTTTCCAAACAGGGACACTATCTGTGCCAGGCGACAACCAGAGGATAAGCCAAGAAAGTGGGCTAAAGCTAAAGCAAAACTAGGTAAATCCTGTGGCATGAGCATTCTGGTTCCATGCTGTTTTGCCGACAGAAATTCCTTCGAAGTACTTTGCTTCGTTGGAATTCCGCAGACAAAACCCATCACATTTAAAAAAAATGTATATAGGGGGTTTCCCCCAAACCTGCACTTTCCCTACACTAGTCCCCTTCCCCAAACCTCTCCCCACCTCTTTACCCCATATATATTTCGATAGGTTTTGTCAGCTGAATTCTTTTGAAGTTAAGTGCTTCGAAAGAATTCATGTCGGCAAAAGGACTGCATACGCAACCTTCTACAAGGAATATTAACGCATTCCCCTGCTAAAGAAAGTTAATGATGGCTGCACACAGAGTAAATTACTCGCTTCCTGGATGAAACAAATGCAAATCATTTTAATTCCAAAACACCAAAACACAAGCAATAGCACAGAGAAGGCTTCAACTTCAGGCGATTATCGTTGATGAATGCAGATGAAATAAAATGGACCAGGATTTGGGCAGAAGGGCTTCATGAAGCACATACATGGCTCAAATAACATAAAACGGATAGGTAGCTGACACTAATATATCAGGAATAGAAACCATAATCACTTTCCGTTTACCCTGGATGCAGAGAATGTATTTTTTCTCGTGCTTTGAAACTGTCAATTTAAAATAATATTTACTGTCAACCTGGGAGAATATAATCAAAATGTCTATTTTGAAGAAGGTTTAAGTGATTTACCTGTAACTCTTGTTCTCCAGTATGGGTCTTGCATGCATTCACATGCTCATGAATATTCCCGGTCAGGCTGGAAATCATCGGCAAAAAGAAAGCAGTTTGGCTTTAGACTGAAAACTGCTCGTCCCCTCTATATCCAATCTTTGTCCTGTGGGTCATACTGCCCCCAGCCAATGGCACTCACCCTTCTAAGCTCCACCCCTGGTGGGCATCTTCAGATTTGGTCACGCATGTAAACTGGCAGTATGAACCAAGAAGAGCCAGAGGAGAGGGAGGGAGGGTTCCCATTTGAAACGATGCTGGAGAACAAGAGTTGCAGGTAAGTAGCTTACACCTTCTCCAGCATCGGGTCTTGCATGAATTCACATTCTCTTGAATATGATTACACCTCAGGTATATATACACACAAACACGGGAGGTGTCAAGGCTCAACAGAAGCAATACACTTTCCAGTGGAACAGATTCACCTTAAACAAACAAGATGCGTAGCACCGCCTGGCCGATCCGGGACTCCTCCCTGGAATCCCTGTCGATGCCGTAGAAACTTGTGAAGGTGTGGGTGGACCTCTATATAGCAGCCATGCAGATGGTGAGCAGGTGAACACCAGAGAGAAACGACCATCATCACTGCAATGGCTCCGGTAGAGTGGGCACTCAGCTGGCCTGGAAGAGGTCTGTTGGCTAGACATTGACAGTGCATGATGCAGCTGGAGAGCCACATGAATATGGAAGCCTTAGACAATGCCTTCCCATGCCCCACAGGACCAAAATTCATGAAGAGCTAAACACCTTCCGAAAATCCTTCATGCGTGACAGATAAAACTTCAAGGCACAACCAACATCCATTGAATGCAATGCCCTTTCAGCAGGTGTAGAAAGAAAGAACACTGACAGAACCAAAGGGCAGTTGAGATGGAACCCCAAAGGCACTTGGTGGGATGAGTTTGTAGCACCACCTTTGTAGCATGGAAGGTCAAGTACGGCTGCTTGTGGGAGAGGGCATGGGTCTCCTTGAAACGCCAGGCTGAGGTGACGGCCACCAGGAAAGCAGTATTCGTTGAGAGAGACTTCAGAGGGGCCCGATGGATTGGTAGAAAATAGAAACCCCATGTTAAAACTATGTTGAGCTCCCAACCAGGGTAGGAGCCTTCACTAGCAGAAAAGTCCAGAAGAGACCCCTGAGAAGCTCCATCACGAGCCTTTGCGACCACAGGGAGGCATAATCTTATGAGTCTTTCACCACTCTGTGAAGCACTACCATTTGTGAACGAAACAATACAACATAGAGGAAGCTCTGGCTTTGGCCAGGATCTTCTTGCACTCCAGCAGCAGGAAATAGTGCCCAAACTCTAGGGCTGCAGGAGCCAGGCCGTGAGGCTCAGCAATGCTGGGTTGTGGTGCAGTATTGTTCCATTTTCTCTGGAGAGAAGGTTGGGAAGTGGCGGCAGTCGGATGGACAGCGCCACTAACAGATGGAGGTGGTCAGGGTACCAGATGGGCACAGCCACACCAGCGCAATGAGGATCATCCTGAAATAGCAACGTCTCAGTGTGTGTCAAACTTCCGGCATTTGCAGTTGGCAGCGGTGGCGAAAAGGTTGATCTGAAGAGGACCCCACCTCCTGAAGAAACGAAACACTTACACTTGCTGAAGTTCACACTCATGGCAGGACCGCAGCTCCCTGCTGAGCACGTCCATGATGGTGTACTTGGTGACTGCCAGGCGAAAGGGGATGAGGTACATGCCCTGAAGAATGGCCTAGCGCCACACAGAGTGGGCCCCTAGGATGAGAGCAGAGGAGCGCGTCCTGCCCTGCATACAGGTGTAGAACATGGTGGTGGTTTTGTCCATGAAGTTCTGCACCACCTTCCCCTGCAGCTGAAACTGGAATGACTTGAGGACCCTTCTGGGACGTTTATGTGCAAGTCCTTCTCCTCTGGGAGCCAGAGGCCTCTGGCATGAGACTGTCCTCTGTGGGCTCCCCAACCCCTTAGGGAGGCATCCGTGGTGACCGTTGCCTGGTACAGGGGACTCCGAAAGGGAGCTTCTTGAGTGATATGCAGACACACCGCCCACCATTGCAGTGCCTGTAGGAATACCTGATTGAGGGAGATCTTGTCCGTCCACGCACCTGTGACCTGCTGCCACCTGGCATCTAGGAACTCCTGGAGATGTTACATCTGGAGCATTCAAAAAGAGACCAAAGGGATGCAGAAAGGCATCATGCCCAACATGGACTTGATGGACCGGACTGTTGGGATGGACACTGCTGACAGCCACGGAACTTTCCCTAGGATGGCCAACACCCTCTTCTCCAAGAGGAATGGAACCGTGCTGAGACAGGCACCTAGGGACAGCATGTTCTGTGATAGCAACACGCAGGACTTCAGATAACTGAGGGAGAATACGAGCGAAGTCAGAAGATGTATGGTCTTTGCTGTGTGCTGGGTCTCCAGCATGTGAGAGAGGGATCGAATGAGCCAGTTGTCAAGATAAGGTTAAACGTGTATGTCCTTGCGGCATAGGTGCACCACCACCGGGGCCAAGCATTTTCTGAACACCATTGGGGACGATTTCAGGCCAAAGGGCAGGGCCTTGAACTGGTAGAGCCGCCCCTGGACTACAAAATGCACAAATGACTGATGCTTGTAATGAATGGGGATGTGAAGTACGCATCCTCCAAGTCCAGAGTTGCAAGAAAATCCCCTTCCTCCAGCTGCTTGAGCACGTGCTGCAACGTAACCATCCTGAACTTTTGGGACTTGAGGCACTTGTTTAGTCGCCATAACTCCAGGATTGGTCACCACCCCCCTGACTTCTTCCATATCAAAACGTATCTGGAGTACACTCTGGAGCCCCAGAGGCACTGACTGAGGCACTGGCTCTATTGCCCCTTTTCTCAAAAGGGCTGAACCTTCTTTAGTAGTTGGGTCATGTGAAGTTCTTGATTTGCGACAGGAAAAATGCAGGGGCCTCTATCTTGGAATTCTAAAGCATGCCCCTGCTGAAGAACATCCAGCACCCATTTGTCCATGTGATCTTTCTCCAATTCTTGACCAAGTTTGATAGCTGGCCTCCCACTGGCGTGCAAAAGCGGGTGTGCATATTCCAGGCCGGTTCAGGCCACTTGGACATCTGCGTCCTGATCTGAGGGTGACAACAACGCTGGCCTCCACTGCCGTAGCCCTGGGTGTGGCCCCTGTAGACTTCCTGGGTGGAGAAGCAGGAGAGTAGAAGGTAGGGGGCAGAGTACCCTTTGAAATATCTGGAAACTCTCCCCCTCTGGGAACAAAAGGAAGACCTTCTTTGCTGCAGCTTCCCCAGAGCGCATGCCATCTCTGTGTCGGCCTTGATAGCGTGCAGTCTCATCCACTGCTTTCCCAAAAAGGTTGTCTACATCAAAAGGCATGTCCACAACCTTGGACTGCACGTCTGCTCGAACGTTGGTGGCCTTCAGCCACCCCTAGCATCGAAGGGCCACACCATTGCCCATCTGGTGGAACCATGAGTCTGGTATGTCCAGCGCCACTGTAATGCGTGATCTGAAGCCACCTTAACTTCCTGGAATAGTGCCAGAGCCTCTGCCTTCTTGTGATCAGGAAGAAAATCCAGTATATGCACAAGCTTGTACCAAAGCTCCCTGTCGTAACGAGACAGGATAGCAAGGGCATTGGTGACCTTGATGGTGGAAGCTGCAGTGAAGAGGATGCGCATCCAGCTTCTTTCCCTCCTGGTCCGGGGCACCATGTATGAAGATGAGGGGTTGGATGATCGGTTCCTGGTGGCGGCAGAAACCACAGAGTGCGGCAAAGGCTGTGAGCTGAGATACTTGGGAGCTGCATCTGGGACCCGGCATTTCTTTTCCAGCATATCCCCGCTTTTTGGCTTGGTAGACGGAGTTTTCATAATTTATTTATTGATTGTTTATTTATATAGCACTTGTACACAGGTGAAGTGCTCCCTGTGTCCTCTGTCCTCCCAGACGTCGTCCAACAATAGAACCGATACAACGTTCTTCCTTGAGGGCTCATGTTGTTGAAAGAGGAAACCTTTCTTCTTTTCTTCTGGCACCAGGCTGAAGAGCTTGGATGCCTTTGAGATTGCGTAGAAGGAGCCAATTTCATCTGGTGGTGAAGCCCTGGTGGGCTTGTCAGTATCCAGAGGTTCCCTGTCAGCGGGGACATAATTCTCATACTCATCAGTGTGAGAAGTCGCAGTCTCTGTGTCAGTGTCTGTGCGCACTGGTTTTTCCTCCACTAGGGTCAAGGCTCCAGATCCAGATGCAAAAGGTGCCTTGGCCTGGGAGGACTCCTGGCTGGTAGCCTGGGAGGGCTTAGACCCGGACCAGGCACAGGGGCAGTAGGCAGCTGTTGCTGAATCTCCACCACCAAAGTGTGCAGGGTTGTTCTGTTATGTTGATTTGTACCACGCACTGCTACCACCCAGGGGCAGTCTCCAGGCACACATGTGGCTCTGCAAGAGAAGGGTGTGGGGAGGTTGGTGGGGATAGGGTGAGAGGATAGGTCCAGAACCAGGAGGAACTGACGTCTGTGAGTGTTGTTTTGCATGCAGTAGTTTGTGCAGGAGGCCTTGTGTATTTTAACCGTGTGGGTAAAACTCAGTGCCTCGGGTGTGTGGTAGTGTTTTGTGTTGTGTGTGTTATGATGGGATTGGTCATGCACGTTGGTTAGATAGTGTCCATAAAGGATCCATAGTCATTGGCAGCCATAGCTGTAAGTTAAACCGGTATCTTTCAGTGTAGCTGCATTGTTGATGGTTTTGTGGACTATGTGGTGTTGCGAGTGAATTAAGCAACACGGCGTCTTTAAGAAAGGAGTGCGCGCTAGGGCGGGAGGGGGCGGAAGGGGAGGGATGGGGAAGGGGAGTTGTGGGAGTTAGTTACAAGTTGGGAGACAAATAAAGAAAGTTGAGACAGATATGGCTCCTGGTGTCAGTGAGTGTGAGCGAGTAGAGAGACAGCCCAGCCAACAACTGGCGACGAAGCAGACAAGACTTCACGTCGTGCAGCAGTATTGGAGGGTGAAGACCACCCAGCAGAGCGGGCTGCATGCCCAGCAGACAAGCACATAAGGAGCAGGAAAGGCCGCCTGCGGCAGAAGAGGGTCACCGCACCCTAGTGTTTGGAGGTAGACAACAGAGCTCTCTGTAATCGTGAAGCGGTCATCCGACTGCAGCAGTGATGGCCTGCCGCCCGCAGCAACAAACCCAGCAGACTGCCAAGACACTGCCGGACCACCAGCTACGGAGCCAACGGGGAGAGGGCAGTACACGCGAGATGCCACAACAAAGAAAACCCAGCAGTAGCGCGAAGACACCGCTGGACCGCTTGCAGAGGCAACCGTATGTGCACAGCTGACAGGGAATAGGAGCAGCACACACACGCCGAGCCCAATGCAGTCCTGCGCCCTGTCGACCGCAAGTAAGGCGCACTATCAGTGGGGGAGGAGCAGCAAACGAGCGCAAAGCCAAGCACAGACCCCGTGCCCCCCCAAGAACAAAACACCTAGAGCGCATCAATACGCCCGTACCGTCAAGAGCCTCAGTAACGCACACACAAAAAGAAGAGCAGAACACAGCGAAGTCACCAGAGAGTGACACCACGCCCACCATCACTACGCTCCCAGCCACACGCCAGAAAGCCAAGGGAGGAGCAAACACTGACCCGCCAGAGCACCTTCATGCCTCACAGTGATGGTATGACCTCACCTTGCCAGAACACTACTACAACAGGTCAAGGGAACAAGAAAACCCACGTCAGGAACTGGCAAACCTGCAAAGCAGAAAGGGGACACAAGCCTTCCCCCCACCACCAAGCTGCAGCCAAAAAGCCTACGTGGGACATAGACATTTGCAGATATGACAGAGGAGTTAGAACCTCAATTGAATACCGCTAACAGCCCCAACCAACCACGAAGCCACCACATCCTACTACGCACCACCTACCGTACAACCATGACCGACCATGCACAAGCGGCAGCAGATGCAGGACCCCCTTCGCCTGCCACCACAAACCTCACGTCACATGCCAGCCTCATGAGGAGACGAAGCCCATTCACCCTCAACCCACACCATGATCAGGGTCAACGATGGGAGTAATGGGTCGAGGAGTTTGAAGACTTCGTAGGTGCCATCGACACCCAAGACCCTCCCAACAAGATCAGCATTTTCACAAACGTAGCTGGAGGAGAAATCAAAAAGATAATACAAACAATTCCACCACAGGGCTGAACGACATACCAACGCCTCCTTGATGCCACCAACGAGAAGTTGGTAGTTACACCCAAACGAAATTATGAACGCTACACCTTTAACCAATGCGCTCAGCTCGCTCATGAATCCATAGGTGAATTTGTCATACGCCTCCAGAGGAAAATCCTGAAATGTGACTTTGCCAACTTCAACGACCACGAAGCAATCAGACTAAGAATAATTGAGGGATGCATATCATCGATGTTCAGAAAGCACCTCCTAAAGAAGCCCCTATCCCTCAAGGAAATTCTTGACCTCGCAAGGGTATATGAAAGAATAGATGTCCAAGCCACTGCCATTGAAAATCCCAAAAAAGGGGACATCATCGCCGCCATGACACCGTACACAAGATACCAAAGCCCGCAGAGCAGGTCACACTCCAGGAACCCCCCCACGAGAACGCAAGGAGACCGACAGTGCTACCGATGCGGGTTTGAATACCCCCACAGAGGACCATGTCCCGCGATCGGACAGGGATCCCTACGATGTGGCCTAGAAAACCACTTTCAGGCCATGTGCAAAGAACAACTTCCAGACACAGGGTCTACCCGCCAACAGAACATACAGACCCCCAGTCCACATCCAGAATCACTAAGAGAACAACCAGACCGACGAACACCCGATAGAGGAATATCATACCCCACGACGACCTACCAACGCCCGAACACCGTAAGAGCCCTCGAACGCATACAGATCGAACCAGACAGGAAAGCTTATGAACTGTACGACTATCAACTATATGACCAATCAAGGATGTTCACCCCAGGAGAGGTCTACGCGAGAGAGCTCACAACAAATCCAAACCAAGGAAGAACCATCAAACCCATGGTGTCAGACTATGACCCATACAACAATTCACCGCCTAGGACACCAATGGTGGAAGACCAACAACCCTTATACCTGCAAGATGGGTATGACAGAGAATATGTTCGACTCCTCAACGTCAATGCAGAGGTCACACCAGCTCCCAGAGTAACTGTACAACTAGGCAACGCTAAAAACCAGTTTGTCGTCGACACAGGGGCCACTGCCAATGTGATGAATGAAGAACTATACCACCTGTTAGTGGATGAATACCCCCTGCACCAATCGAAAACTCGCATCTTTCAATGGGGAGCGACACTACCCCTGACATCCAAAGGACAATTCCTCTGCGATCTAACCCACAGAGACCTCACTGTGCCGACAGTGATACACATCATCCAGAGTCCCTCAGTAGGATGATGTCTCCTCAGCTACAGGACAGCCAGAGCACTGGCACTCATAGACCTATGGTATGAACCAATGGAAATAATAAGAGGACACCCATCAGAGAGACACAAGATCCTGCCGATAACCTGCCGACCCATCGACAAGGACACCCTGAAACTCCAGTTCCTCAAGCTATTTGAAGGGGTAGGAATGCTCAAGGACTCTGTCATTCAGCTACATGTCGACCCCACAATAACGCCAGTTCCACAACACCCCCGCAAAGTGGGGTTCCATCTTCAGGCGCAAGTATCCAAGGAACTACAACTCCTACTGCAAAATGACATTATTGAAAAAGCCACTGGGCCAACGCCATGGGTATCGCCCATCGTGATAGTACCCAAGGACAACGCCGACTACGCATATGCGTCGACATGCGGATACCCAACACTGCCATCCAACGAGAGAGGCACCCAGGCCCAAGCCTGGAGGACATGCTTGTCAGACTGAACCAGGCAACACACTTCTCCAAACTGGACCTTAACCAGGGCTACCATCAACTGGTCATTGATCCAGCTTCTCGTCCAATAATCACCTTTGTTACCCACGAGGGCCTATTCAGATATAAATGCCTTAACTTCGGCATATCTTCAGCCGCAGAAAATTTCCAAGAAACAATACAACAACTCATCTCATCTGAAGTCAATGCGCTAAATTACAGTGACGACATCCTTATCTTCGGGAAAACTCAAGAACTCCATGACAAAGCAGTTCTCTCGGTATGCAAAATCCTACACGACGCCGGCCTGACCCTAAACAGCCCCAAATGTGACATCAACAAAACAAGCCTCAAATTCTTCAGACACATATTCTCCAACAAGGGTATCACAGCCGACCCGGACAAAATAACGGCTATCACAGATCTTCACGCCCCCACAACAACGGCAGAGCTTAGGTCCTTTCTATGCATGGCAGGATACTGTGCCCGATACCTCCAAAACTACGCCACCACCACTGACCCTCTCAGGGCACTCCTCAAGAAGGATGCCCCCTTCAACTGGGACCCACAATGCCAGATGGCTTTCCAGACCATCAAAGACAGCTTAGCAAACCATCGCCAGGTAGCTTACTTCCACCCGGAATGGGATACCATCATCACAGTCGACGCCAGCCCGGTGGGCCTCGGGGCCATCCTAGTACAAACCAACCCCAGCGACAAGACACAACATGTAGTGGTGGCATACGCCAGCAGAGCCCTGTCCCCTACCGAGAAGGCATACTCACAAGCAGAGCGGGAAAGCCTAGCAGCGGTCTGGGCCTCCGAAACATTCCACCATTTTGTAATAGGCCGAAGATTCACACTCATAACAGACCATCAAGCCTTACTATCACTATTTGGAAACCCCAAAACCAAAATGCCCCCCCGGATAGAACGATGGGGCATCAGACTTCAAGAGTATAACTTCACTATTATTCACAAACCGGGAGGAGATGCAAATCCAGCCGACTACTTGTCAAGGCAACCGATGGGAGACAAAGACAACTCACTGGTCCACGAAGCAGAAGAATACATTGCGTACTTGTCCACCAATGCCATGCCTCCCACCATCTCAATAGAAACGTTCGCAGCCAGAAGCAAAGCTGATCCCACCATCAGAGCGGCCCCACACCTCACCCGCACAAACAACTGGAGAAACGTGCACAGAACAAACAAGAGTGAAGAAGGGACAGACAAGAGAGACCTAGATCGAATAGCAAAAATACACCCTGAACTAGTAGCCACCGACTAGGGATACTGCTACGCGGCAACCAACTGGTGACTCCGAAAGATCTTCGGAAAACGCTAGTAGCCATTGCCCATGAAGGGCACAGGGGAATTGAGAACACTAAGAAAATCCTGAGAAGCTACGCGTGGTTTCCCTACATGGACAGAATAGTCGAAGATGTCCTAGCCCACTGCGGACCCTGCCAACAAGCAGCGAGAAGAACAGACCCAAACCCAATGCAGCTAGTGCCACTCCCAGAGAAGCCATGGCAAAGAGTTGCAATTGACTTCTATGGGCCGCTAGAAGAAGGAGGATATCTACTCGTAGCGATTTATGAGTACTCACGATTCCCGTTCATCAAGCAGACAAGCTCTACATCCTTCCATGAGGCGGCACCAATCATTGATGAACTGTGTAGTGAATGGGGCATCCCGTCCGTCGTAAAGACCGACAACGGGCCCCCTTCCAAGGACGTGACTTTGCGAAACTGGCTGACCATCTAGGCTTCCATCACCAAAAGATCATGCCACTCTGGCCACAGGCAAATGGGATGGTAGAACGCTTTATGGCAACCATCAATCTAACACGACAAAAAGCCCTAATAGACCAAATACCACATCCACAAGCAATATGTCGAATGCTCCGGAGCTACCGAAACACTCCATGACGTCACATGACGTGACAGGGCAAACGCCTGCCAAGCTAATGATAAAATACAAGCCTCAAACCTGCATCCCCCAGTGGGACGACTACACCCCAGAGCAAGATGCAGCCATAAGAGAACGAGATGCGGAAAGAAAAGCTCGAGCCAAAGAGTGGGCCAATAAGAAAAGAAGAGCCAAAGAATCACAGCTCGAAGAAGGACAAACGGTTCTGGTCCACCAAAAGCAACTCAGAAAGACAGACACATGATACAGCCCAGAACCCGAGTGATCACGGCCATAAAGGGACCCATGGTAACTGCGATGGAAGAACCGGGCGAGATCACCCGGAATGCATCGTTCTTCAAGAGGCTGTATCTCAAGGATGTGGAACCGCCAGAGATCACAGCTGACAACCAGGACCCTGGGGAGAACACTGATCCCCCAAAAGGGGCAACAGGTGAAACCAGAGAGTCCCCAGGCAGACCGCAAAGGACAGTGCAGAGACCTGCAAGACTTATTGAACAAATGTAAACCCCCAGCTTTCATGTTTAGTACAGGGGAGATGTTGCGAGTGAATTAAGCAACACAGCGCCTTTAAGAAAGGAGGGGGCGCTAGGGCAGGAGGGGGGTGGAAGGGGAGGGACGGGGAAGGGGAGTTGTGGGAGTTAATTACGAGTTGGGAGACAAATAAAGAAAGTTGACACAGATATGGCTCCTGGTGTCAGTGATTGTGAGCAAGTATGAGAGGGTGAGACAGCCCAGCCAACATGTGGGTGATTTACTCAAGGCAAGGAGTGTTTCAGCATCTGCAGATGATGGGTGTGAACATAGTATTGATTCTCTGTTTATGTGTAGTGTGGCTAGTCTGGAGTAGTGCCGTCAGTTATGTCGGAGGAGCAAGAAGGCAAAAATAGGTTAGTAAGTCAGTGTGTTTGTTGGAGCCTCTGGAGCAGGTCTTTGGTTGCCGCTTGACGGTATCTAGCCAGGTTCTTGTTTGTGGTTCTTATGCCCATCTAGTTACCACTCAGGATGTGTGTCTTTGGAGTTGTTGTAAGTGTCCCTTTGAGGTTGTCATTGTCTGCAGAATAGGTTTTTAGCCATGATGTGGTCTTCTGTGATTCTAATTTCTTTGCAGATCTTATTCCAGGTGTTAGCAATCAATTAGATGTGAGAAAGCTGTTGTGCTGAATTTCCTTTTTTCGTAGTCTTTTGCCTCTAGTTGTAGGTTGTTGCTGGATCTTCCTGGGCGATATCGGCTAATCCTGTCTTGGAGGAATTACGCTCCTTGTCTGTATTGTCTTGGAGGAATTGCGCTCCTTGTCTGTGCAAGGCCTTGTAGGCAATGCAGAGGGCTTTTCAGTGCTGGAGTGCTGTTTAGCCTAAATGGCTGCTGTATTCTGCACCCTTTGGAGTTTCTTGGCACGTCTTTCAGGCATTCCTAGGTAGAAGCTGTTTGCGTAGTCAATTCTTGTGAGTATCAGGGATATGATTGTGAGGGTTCTGTGGGGGAAGGAGAGGCAGGGGAGTAAACTTCTGAGCAGTTTTAGGAGGAAGAAGCATTTTTTGGCGATTGCATTGACTTGCAGTTCCAGTGATGGTCCATTGTCCATGAGTATTCCTAGGTTATTTACTACATCAATGGTCTCTGGTTGCATTCCCATTCCGATCGGCCAGTCCATTTGTGGGTTCGCGCTGTCAAATCCTGCGGGTGAAAGCACTATTTTTGTTTTTGACGGGTTCAGTTTAAGGTTGTTCGTTGTCATCCAATTGTAGATGTCTGTGAGGCAGTTTTTGAAGCGGTTATTTTGTTCCTGGGTTCTGTTTGTTTTCACAATCAGTTGAGTGTCATCTGCGTAGTTCTAGGCGGTAAGTCCATGGGTTTGAATGGTTTTCATCAGTGGACACATGTAGATGTTGAAAAGCAGTGGGCAGAGGCTGGATCATTGTGTGACTCCGCAGGATATATTTTTGGTGTTTGAGGTGAATGGTGGTAGGGAGGTTCTTTCATTTCAGTTTGGTAGTGATGAGGTAAGCCACTTTAATGCGAATTCCTGTATGCCACATTCCATCAATCTTTTTATTAACGTTGCGTGGCTGATGGTGTCAAAAGCCACCGATATGTCCAATAGTATGAGGGCTGATTGGGCATCGTCTGCATTTATTTTCAGGCCGTCCCATATAGAAGTGCCGATTCTGTTCCTCTCATTGGTCTGAAACCAACTTGTGGACAGTCAAGTATTCAATTTTTTTCGATGTATTTAAAAAGGATTTTGTACACGTGGTTCTCCAGGATCTTTGGTGGATAGGGCAGGTTGGATATCGTTCTGTAGTTGCTCGGGTCTTCTGCGCTTCTGATTCCTCTTTTATCAGTGGCTTAATGTTTGCTGATTTGAAGGAGGACGGTACTATTCCTCTTTTGAGTGATGGTGAGGATGTCCAGTCACAGGTTGGAGTGTGAACAGTGCAACCTGGGCAGGAGTCGGGCTGAACCACCTGAGAGGGGCAAACGGCTGGTGTGGCTCATGCCACAGAGATCCCTCCTGGGACATGGGCCCATGGCCCCTTCATGGTCTGAGAAGTAATCCTCAGGTAGGTCATCCTCAAAACTGGTATAAATGTGAGGAGATTTTCTCTGCGACCCCATAGGAGCTGAAGGAGACACCCTTGCTGGCCTTGGCAAGAAGTCCGACGGAAGCAGCAACTCTCTTAACCTATGCGAGTCCTTTGAGAAGGAGGCCACGATGGGGATCTACAGAAGGGGTGTGGTCTACGAGGTCATGGTCGGTATTGCTGACTCAGACCTTGGAGTCAAAGAGAGCCTGTGCATTGTTGTCATTGTGAAAGTTGAGACGACAGTCGCTGCCAAACCTTTTGTCGACGATGGAACAATTTCTGATTTTGTCAACTAGGCAGATGCTGACAAAGTTGTCGTCGATGGGGCCTGTGCCACCGACGAGGATGAAGGCAAGGGAGATGCTGACAGGCCTCCCGCAGATCTGTCCTTCGACGACTTGTCCTTCAAAGACTTGTGCTTAGAATGGGACAGGGACTTCCACGCAGACGAAGGGAAGCCACCAGCCAGTTAGGCTGCCCGTAGATGCAGCTGGTGATGGGGACCGACCCCTTCCCGAACTTGATTCCGCAGCTTCAGCGACCTTCGAGGGAGCAGAGGGAGTGTGGTGTTTCACCTTCTTTTGGATCTCCTCCGTAGGAGCAACCTCAAAGGACCTCAACCTCTTCTTCTCATAGGGAGCACGCTCATGGGACCTCTAAGTCCTGGATAAGGCATCACTGCACCCAGAGGCCACATCAGAGCCCTTTTCCTGGTTGATCCAACCCACTAACCTCTGGTGGAGATCCTTCCAGGTCTTCGGCAAGAATCTGCATCGGATCTCACATTTGTCTGTGTCATGATCAAGGTTAAGACAATAAAGGCACCAAAATGTTCTTCAGGCCACAGGATTCTCAGGCCATGAAGAGACTCTTCTTAGCCACATTAGAATTGGTCGAAGTGAGATGTAGACCCAAGCCTGGGGTCGTCGAAGTCACAGAGAGAAGATCCAACGATGGAAAGACAATTTCCCCTGACAAAGTTACCACATGACAAGGGATGAAGAAGCGATGGAAGAAAATCATCGAAAATATCCAAAAAACAGCAACAAAATCCTCAAAATTCAAGGAACAAAGCTTGAGGACTCGCAATACTAGAAACGTGCAGTACATATCTGAAGAGTGCCACCAGGGGTGGGGCTTAGGAGGACTAGTGTCATTGGCTGGTGGCAGTATGAGCCAAAGTAAAATGATTGGAAATAGAGCAGACAAGCAGTTTTCAGTCTAAAGCAAAACTGCTTTCTTTTTACCGAGGCTTCCCAGCCTAACGACGGGGAACATTCATTAGCATGTGAATCCATGCAAGACCCCATGCTGAAGAATAGTGCATACTTTACAAAATGTGTACAATTTTATGAGGGCAACATATTACAGTTAAATACCTAATAAATTATAAACAGAGGGAAGTTCACGAAATTAACAATAGCAAGAACATCAATCCTTGATACAGGCTTCTCCATTGATTTATCTAGATGTTTTGGCTAGAATGAAAGCAAAGTGTGCAGGGTTTGGCTGCTGATATAGCTTAAAATGGGTTCTTGCTAGCCCCTTAGCAATGGCAAATGGCCGAAAGTTAGAGAATAAGCCTTGACATCTGGGCTCACCCCATAATTTGGTAGTTGAATTTCTATAGAAGATAATAATCAATGGACCAAAGTGAATTTGTTTTAATATTTATTTCCACGTCATGAATACTTAATTACACAAAAAATAAATTACATTTGCAGTTAAATGAACATAGATTTCATGTTTACGTGCAGCTTTTGTAGAGCAAAGAAGACCGTTTCGCAGGTAATAGCAGTTGCAAAAGTACAGCTTTTACTCAACACATGAAATATTCTAACCAGACATGTTAGCCAACACGTGGTCCTATGATTCGCCCTGATGAACTTTCTCAAGGCTTACGGTGTTTAAGGATATTGCCTGTTCTTCAAAGTCGGCATTCTTTTTTTCTGTTATTTATTCTGTTGGTGACACCAAGTTGGATTTTTTTTTTTTTAAACAGCACATATTATTTGGCCAACATGATGATAGTTTGCTGCAGAATCATATAGAGGAGCAGTGGGAAAACAAGAGAGTCTCTTAAATTGAAACAAAGATTTATTTTCAGTGAGGCTCGTATCATACATATCCTGTATTGACACAGATTCAGCTCCTGGCAAGGTCTACTGTTCTATTCACAGAAACCAATGCATAAACATATTCACATTAGTCCAAATATTATCTTCTATAGAAATTCAACGAGCAAACAAAAGGCTGATAGCAGATGTAGAGGCTTGATCTCTAAATTATGAATGACATTTCGAACACTGGCACATTGCACAATTCGAAATACATCAACATTATTTTAGCAATGTGTTCTACAACTCATTTCTAAAAGATTGATATAAAGCATACACATCAATGGGGTCATTGAATAAAAAAATAGTTAAATATGTTGAGTGAAATTTCTATAACATTTTACGCAGTTCTGACTGTTCATATCAGATTCTGTTGCCTACTTTACAGTGAATGTACTATAGCGAGTAAGCAGATAGAGCTGCCGGCATAGAAGCTAAAAGGGAATAATACCATTACTGCGCCCCCAGAATTGCGACTGCCGAAAGTGCCTTCTTTTTTTAACCCCCTTTACACCACATATATATGTGGCAGGGGGTATGGTATGTAATACAAATATGGGGGGCCTGCGTGGGTCTCCCCCCGCCCGCATATATAGGTGGTGTAAAACGGGTCAGGAAAAAAAAGTTGCATTTGCGCCAATCATAGTTCTGGGGGTTGCAGTAATGACATAGATTCAGCTAAGAGGATTGCAAGAACGGAGTACACATGAGTGACGAATGCTAAAAAGCCTAAAATGGGGAACAATAAGTGCTTGAAGTAACAGGGCTAACATGAAGTGTATTCGTGTTTCCCAAGTGGGGGGGTCTCACAGTTACATCTGGCCTGTCAAAATGTGTCTGTGGGTTTGTGGCTTGGCGAAGCGTTGTTCCTTATACAATTCCACAGCGTTTCACCAATCTGCACCAAATTTAGCATAGTTACCTGTTAGGACCCTTCAGACATTAATGGCTACATGACATTTGGAGACCCCACACCTTTCCCGGATTTCAGCAAAAGTTTAAATGTGTTAGTGGGTTGTGGCCTGCCGAAGAAGCCGTAAACCATGTTCACCAGGAAGGGAAGCAAAAATGTTTCAAAACAAGCGTTACAATGCGTAAACCATGTTCGCCGAGAAGGGAAACAAACATGTTTGACGCATTAGGTGAAATTACTTTTCATGGGGATTTTTGGTAGATGATGCCAGTCGATGAAGCCCTAAACCATGTTCACTGGGAAGGGAAACAGAAAAAATTAGTTTCTCAACCGGTCCAGACACGAGGAACAAAACCCAACGTCCCTAAGGGACCTAAAAAAGCCACATTTCAAGGCCATAAGATACACAGTTTCTGAGATATTTGCACTGCAACGAACTGCACCACACCAGGGTGAGGTGGAACAGTGACCTACAGGATCATTCATTTTCAACAATTGATGAGAGTGTTATCATGTCTGTCTACAGAACGCGTTCGGAGAACGGCTACTTCTGCTAGTTTGAAATATTACAAGGAGATCTCTTAGCCACTTTTTGACATTGGCATGACGTTTGCAATTATGAGTTGCATTAGCCATAAGTTTTGACTGTAGCAAATGCTGAACCACAACGCAATTGGGCAATACATCATGGCATGGGACGCATAAGGTAGACCAGGCTCCAAAAATAAGTAGAGAAGGAGAGAAAACATACTCCCAGGTAAGACCTCCTAAAGCAACCAACTTCATGTAATGGTGCTGATCAGACAGGCTCTAGAAAACCCATGCAAGATATGTATTGCCAATGGGAACAATAGAGACATATAGTCATTAATTGAAACAATGTAACTAATTGTAAACATTGAAATTGATATAGGCAGTTTCATTTCATGTTTTCCTTAATTCCTCTGTGCCTTGTGCCATTTAGATCATGGAAGTGCAGGGCAGAGGGAAAGGGAAGTGCAGTCAGGGCAGCACTGCTCTACTTA
The DNA here is from genome assembly GCF_040938575.1 of Ambystoma mexicanum. Taxonomy (NCBI): domain Eukaryota; kingdom Metazoa; phylum Chordata; class Amphibia; order Caudata; family Ambystomatidae; genus Ambystoma; species Ambystoma mexicanum. The sequence goes on from NC_090941.1 coordinate 405,374,019, forward strand.
AGTGCAACCAGGGCAGTGCAGCTCTGGGTAAGTGCAATGAGGCAGGGGACTGTAGGGATACAGATACAGCCCCAGTACGCTGTAGGCCCGGAGGCAGTGCAGGGGCTACTGGTCGTGGAGGCACCTGGTGCCCATTGGCGTTCTGAGGGTAGCCATGCAACTAGTCATCACAGCAGACAGGTAGGACAGCAGGGGCGAGAGAGAAATAAAGCAGAAGTGAAAAGGAAGGGCTTGCACGGCTTCCGGAACCTCAGGTGGTCCTCCTTGAGTTTGAGAGGGGCAGGGCGGCAGTTCCATAGGGAGATACCTGCAGAGGAGAGAGATCTACCACCTACTCTCTGCCTGGAGGAGCGTCTGACCCTCACAGAGTTGGAGGTGGCTGAACGAAGGGCTTGAGAAGGAACGTGTTTAGGAAGATAAGAGTTGAACGCAGTGTGGGCCCAGCCCCAGAAAGCCTTGTGGACGATGCACAGGGTCTTGAACTTTATGCTTGCAGCCACCAGGATCCAGTGGAGAGATTTCAGGGCTGGAGAGAAACAATCCCTGTGTTTGAGGCCAAGGACAAGTCCCGCAGTCCGGTTCTGGATTAGTTGCAGAGGGCGGAGAGTAGAGGAAGGCAGATTGAGAAAGAGGCTCTTGCAGTAGTCCAGCCTAGAGAGAACCAGGGCTTTAGAGACAGTGAGCATCTGGGGAAAGTGAGAAAAGGAAGAATACCTCTGAGGAGGCGCAGCTGGTAGTGGGACTTCTTAGCGAGGTCCGTGATGTGAGGAGAGAAGCAGAAAGCAGAGTTGAAGGTGACACCAAGGTCTTTTGCCACAGAGAATGGTGCAGAAAGAGGGCCCAAGGAAGCAGCCAAGAGTGAAAGACGAAAAGCAGGAGCAGGGGTCCCAGTGAAAAGGATCTCAGTTTTACTGGCATTAAGGCAGAGATTGTTGGAGGTGCACCACTCCTGAATCACAGATAGACAGTCAGGAATGAGCAAGAGCAGAGAGGAGGCTGAGGGGAGCCTGAAGGAGAGCCGAGTGTCATCCGCATAACACTGAAAGTTAGAGGAGAAGGTAGAGATGAGGGGGGCCAAAGGGGCCAATCAGATGTTGAAAAGCCAGGGTGAGAGGTTAGAGCCCTGGGGACCTGGGAGGGCTGTCCAGGAGGTAGGATGTGCACCAAGCCAGGGCATGATCTGTGATGCTCAGGTACTCACAGAGAGGATTGATCAGGTTGGCATGATTGACCGTGTCAAAAGCAGAGGAAACATCAAGGAGGATGAGGACAGAGGAAAGGCTAGAGTTGAGATTAGTGAGCAGATCTTCACGGCGATTCAGGAGAGCAGTTTCAGTGCCTCTGACTGCTCTGAAGCCAGACTGATGGTTATGGATACAACCAACCGAGTCACTGTGGAGAGTAAACTGGGAGATGGCCAGCTTTTCCACGAGTTTGCCCAGTAAAGGAGTGATAGAGATCAGGTGGTAGTTTGCCAGACAGGAAGGATCAGCATTAGGTTTTTTCAGGAGGGGGTGCACAAGGGAGTGCTTTAGGGGGATGGAAAAATTGCAGTGGCAAAAGAGTGAGTGCGGTAATCGGCCAAGTCTGGAGCAAGGATGATGGTGTGGTCCTTGATGGTTCTAGAGGAGCAGGGGTGCACCTGCTTGGCCGACTCTTTCACAGATCGGACTTGTCTAGAGACATTTTCAGGTGTGATCGGAGAGAAAGAGAAAGGAAGAGGAGAAGAGGGAGAGGCTGCCAGAGGTGGGTTAGGGGAGGGGGAGAGGAGAGAGGACAGGATGTCCTGCGGTTTAGTGGTGAAGTGAGAAGCCAGAGCCACGCAGAGGTCCTGGGAGGGAACAGAAGAGGTGGAGACTGCAGTAGGATTGGCCAGCTCCTTGGATGTGGGCTCTCTTCTTGGACAGGACAGAGTCTGTATTCACTTTGGAGCAGGTGGCAGGCCAGTTTGTCAGAGAATGTGCCCAAGGCCCTCCACTCCTCTCAGCCACCCTACACTTGCGTTTCATGGTGGCGAGGTCAGAGTCATACTTATATTATATTTATTAATTTTAATGCGCACCACTGACCCTGAGGCTTAAGGGCGCAAAGACCAAGACAAACATCAGACAATAAGACAAAGCCCAAATAATAGGACGTATGTTCTAAACACATCAGATCGAAGAATAGGGAATACATACTTCTATATGAAACATGAGGATTAGCTATTTAAACAAAGGTATTTAACCTTTTTTATCTCAGTTCTCTTAGATCAGGTGGAATGGTGTTCCAAGCCAAGGGGGCAGCTACGTAGAATGTACATTTCTTCAACTGGGTCCATTTGTGAGCTGGGATTTGAAATTAGTTGGTGTTATTTGATCTGAGATTGCAAACATTTGATTTCATCTCTAATGTTTCACTCAAATATGTTGGTGTCAACCCCATTAGACACTTACGTGTAATTAACAGGAGACTTTAATTTAATGTAGTAAGCAGTTGATGGCACCAGACTGCTGACATTAGCCTTCATGTTTACATTTTGGTCAAAGAATACCCCCTGTGATTTAACTTTATCTTTAGCTTTGATGTTGCAACTTGAAAATTGAGGTATTCTGTTCCCATTTTCCGTATTTTAGCTTCTGAGACAACAACCATTAGCTCTGTTTTTTCAGTGTTAAGGGCTAACCCATTATTATTCATTTATGATTGGATCAATCCATACAACTTATTATGATTTTCTCATCCTCAAAAAGATCACTAGATAATGGGATGACACATTGTGTGTCATCCGCATAATTAGTAAAACCAACGTTTTTCTCTTCTAGTAAATTAAGGACTGGCAAGGAGACAAGCACGCCCCCTGAGGCACACTCTATACCAGCAATTACTCAAACAGGATTTAATCTAGTGAGCGGCATCATCAGAGAAACCAGCCACCTCCCTTAACCTGATGATCAACAGAGAATGATCCACCAGATCAAAGGCAGCAGAGAGATGCAGTAGCATTAACAGGGCTGTCTGCCCATTATCCATAATGTGAAGAAGTCTAAACTTCAAATTAAGTAAAGCAGTTTCGGTACCATGATTTTCCCTAAAACGCGATTGTCATTTATTCAGGATCATGTTATTCATCAATGTGTCACAACTTCTGTGTATGCTACACGATCCAAGATCTTCAGTAGAAATAGTATTAGTAATTGGTCAGTAATTCAGGGGTATCATTGGGCACAGATTCGGCATTTTAAGCAAAGGAGTTATCCAAGCATTCTTGATGCACAAAGGAACATGGCTTTCACTGAAGGATGCATTAACAAATTTGCACAGGGTGCCTATTACTAGCACAGAACATGTTTTATCACCATAGCAGGGCAGACATCCCCCTTGTAAAATGTAGGTTTGAGATTTTTTATCAGTAGTGCCAATTCAGATTCCAGAATAGGATTAAAATAGAATAGCTTTTTTAGTGCTCACGGCTTGCCGGTTGCAACATCTTTTCTGTATACCGGAGTCGAACGTCTTCTTGGCAGATTCAATATTAAGTTTGATCTTATTAAGTTTACTGAACATTGCTTCCTGAATCGATATGCACCACTCGGCATCTTTAATAATAGTGTCTGTTTTACTCCGAATCGGCTCTTCCAATTCTTTCAGAATTTTGAAGAGTTCTTCTGACTCTGATTGAGCTTTATCAATTCTGTCATCAAATGCATTTTTTTTTGCTACCATAACAGCTTCTTTAAATCGTTTGGCCGCCAAATTATAGGCCTCCTTATCATGCTCATCCATTGATGACTTCCATATATAGAGATACTTAGTATTAATGCTCTTTAAGATTTGCAAGCCAGGGGTAGACCAGGCATTCATTTGCCACTCCACCACCGGTTTAGTTCCTAATCGTGCTAAAATATTAATAGCCTCTTGTAGGGTGAGCTGGTAGCTAGGAACAATATCATCTGATAACACCAAATCATTAACTTTCTCAGCTAAAGGTTTTAGACATGGTCTTAATGCATCTAGTGAGATTCTTAAGATTCCTTGATTCAATTGAAATCTTACTTACCTACTTTTTTACACATAATGTCACATAAAATTGTAAAGTGAATAAAAAAATTATCTGAACATGGACAGAGTGTGATCTCCAAATCCGTATAGATCATAATCTGTAAAGCTACCCAGTCCAAGGTATTCCCTTTAATGTATGTAGGTACCTTTGCAACCTGCTTGAAACCCAGGTCCCCCAGTGCATCCTCAAGAGTTTTAGCACATGCATCTTTCATATTACCCAACTAAAGTGACTTGGAGGTAGGCTACAGGTGGATTCTCATGATGGGGCAAGGATGTCCAGAGTGTTTGAGATAGAAAGATGCAGGTTAGAGAGGGCTGTGTCAGAGTGAGTCAGCCGCAGGCGTAGCAGGGGGAGAGAAAGTAGCAGCAAAGGACTCCACTGACACACACTTCATGGGCCGGATGAGCGAGAAGGTAGGTCGCAGTGCTTGGGTCGGCTTCCCCCGGGGGACGGAGAGCTTCAGGTGGGAGGAGAGCAGAAAGTGGTCACCCCAAGAGAGAGGAGTGGTGAGAGGATTAAAGAGTGGGATGTCGGAGGAGATAACAACATCCAATGTGTGTCCGGCAGAATGTGTCAGGCCAGAGGGTAGAATAGTAAGAGAGAGAGAGAGTGTTGCAGAGGTTGTGGAAGAGCCATGAGAAGGGATAAGTAGCATCCAGGTGGATGTTGAGGTCTCAGGGGAGGTAGAGGCAAGGAAACTAGAGGAGAGGTCAGCCCACTCTGAGAGGAAGAGGGCAACTTGACCGGGTGGTCTGTAAATGTCAGCCACAGTCAGAGAGAGGGCAGGAGAGATAGAAAGTGTGCAGAACAGGCATTCAAAGAAGGAGTAGGCCTCCGTAGGAATGACAGAACCAGGGATCCACTCTGGAAAGATCAGATCTACTCCACCTCAGGGATGGATGGTTCTGGGTTCGGAGAGGATCTTGTAGCTGTCAGGGAGGAGTGTGTCTAATCTCTTGACAGAGCTGGCCATGCACCATGTCTCGGTAAGAGCGAGGACATCCAGGTCCAATTCTTCAAGGAGGTGGCAGATGTCAGAGGAGTGTTTGACAGCAGAGCAAGAGTTGAGAGTAGCGATGTGGAGCAGGTTGCCTCATTTGAAAGGCTTCCGTGGAGGGGTACAGGCTTGAGATACGCCCTGCGAAGTGGTAGAGGGGCCCAAGAGTGGGCCGTGCAGGAGGAAGGAGATAGAGTAGCCAGCGAGGATGAGGAGAGTGCCAGAGTGCTGGTGGAAGAAGGAGGTCGTGGAGGAGCCAGAAAGGTGCTGATAAGAGTAGCAGAAGGAATGAGGTTGAGAAGACATGGGAGATGCCTATCAAAAAAGAGTAGATTGGGCTGAGGGTCCTGGACCAAGACGGTACCATTCAGATTGATTTTAATGATGGTCTTAGAGGAGTGGAAAGGGGCCAATAGGACCGCCCTCCCTGATCCCCCACTGAGTGCCACCATTAATAGGAGAGGAGGAAAAGGAAGAGAACACAGAAACCATACGAGGGGTCCATAGGTCTGGAGAGGGAATGACAAAGAGGATGTCGGTAAGAGTCTGTCTGGAGGAAGCACTGATATGGGTATCAGAGATAGGGAGGCCTGGGCTGTAGACCAGGATGTCCCTCTTGAACATCTTCCTTCCAGACTTAGTGAAAGGGACAGGATGTCCCTCTTGAATGTCTTCCTTCCAGACTTAGTGAGAGGGACAGGACAGGAGACAGAGTAGCAGATGGAGAAGATAGAGGAAATGTAAAGCACCATAGAGGAGGAGGAGAAGGGACTGAAGAGAGAGGAGGGACACCCAGCCAATGCCGCACAGGATGTGCAGAGGGGGTGGTCACACAGTAGGGAACACAATGATGCTGTAGGTAAGTACACTGAACAGTATGCATGAACTCCCAACAGGAAGGGGGAGCAGGGGAGTGGGATGAACCTAATGAGGCATGGTTAGCAGTACCACAGTTATCACAAAGCAAACCAGATAATCAAATATGGGAGAGTACCATAGGATTAAGGGGACAAGGCAGGGAAGTGGCTAGCCTGGATAGCTCACTGGGATGATCCCAGTAGAGTGCTAGCAGGCATTAAAGGAGAGAACTGTAAGATGTTATACAAGACCAACATGATTTGCGAGACATGTACCGTGTTCTACAAGAAGTTATACAGGGCGCTGAGAGAAAGCTCTGAAGAATATGGGGAGTTTATGACAAATCCGCCAGATAAGTGTCTGACGGACGGCTTAACTAAAATGGAGATTGTGGCAGAGATTGAGCAAACGAGGGGAGGGAATAACCCATGACCAATTGGGCTTCCAGTGGAATTATGGTAGTGATTGATAGATAAAACGGTTAAGGAAATGTGACACATGGTTTTGTGAGCAGGATTAAGGGCTTGCTATCCACAGATATCAGAGAGGCAACGATTGTGTAGATACCCAAAATTGGCAATCTGGCATATTGCTGAGAGTCTTACAGGCCGATTTCCCTCATCAATGTAAAAGCAAACATGTTGGTAAAGGCTCTCGTAAAGCAGTTGCTTTTTTAAGATTATATGGGCAATAATACACAGATCAAAATGATTGTATTCCAGGTCGCGTGACAAAATCCAACCTATGCAGGCTGCATGCTACACTGGGGTTTCTCGAGTCATAGATGGTCCATTAAGTGGGCTATGCTTACACTCCCACAAGGCCCCTGATCCCGTGGAGTGGAGTTATGGGTTTACTCTACTGGACAAGATGGTATTTGGGGGCCGGGATTAGGGGGCTGGGACCGCCTCCTCTATAAATGTCTGTTAGGCAGAGTGAGAGTAAAATAGCAGCTTTCAAGAGGATTCAAAATGTCCAGAGGCACCAGCCAGGGATGTCCGCTGTCTCAGCTGTTTGGTAGTGGAGGGCCTGGTAGAATGGATACACACAGCGCTGATGGTGAAGGGTTCCCAAGGCCATGAAGGGCGGAGTAACATTTATATTAACATACAGATGACAGTCTTACATATCTAGGAGAGACACAATTGTTGGGATCCAGGGTTATGATTAGGGAATATAGGCGCCATGCAGGCGTGAAGATAAACTGGGAAAACTCCACACAATTCCAGATGAAGGGAGGTGAAGAAGGGTTTATGTACCTAGAAATACACATGTGTTTGGACAGGTCTTTTTTTCGCGAACTGAGGTAAGTAGGTGGAAAGGATATAAAGGCACCCACAAAATCCTTCAGTAGAGTCAAGAGACAAATGGGTCATTATGACCCTGGTAGTAGCCATGCCGGTAAATACCAGCACGGCTGCTGCACAAGTCATGAATTTTCCAGCACCCGTGAATGGCCAATTACCGGGGCATTACAGCCCCGACGGACCCGATAATTGCCCATTCCCGGGCGCTGGAAAATATTACTCCAAATTCCCATTTGAGTCCCATTGGACTTACTGGGAATGGGGAGGACAGATGCACCGGAACCATTCACAAATGGTGCCGGTGCATCTGTCGAGTTTTGCGAGCGGATGCTGTTCCACCTGCCAGGTCAGACCTGGTGGGCTGAAAGGCTCCTGCTCGCAGAACTCCTAGCTTACCGGTACCGTTGTTTCCGGACCAGTAAACTTATAATGAGGCCGACTCTGTGACCTCCTAAAGTGTTTTTTTCTGAAAGGGCCGATGCCACCTTTTTAATCAGATAAATAATTGACCTTTTAAACTTTTCCCACCAATTTCTCTGCTGCTGCTGCTGCCGCCATGTTTTCAGCTGCTATTCAAGCTAAACTGACTGTGCGAATGAAGATTCCCCCTGCTAATAGCGCAGGGAGCTCTTGATTCTATTAAAGACAAGGAGGCGATCATTAAGCTTGTTCAAAGCTTCATCTTCTCTTTTAATCTACTCTCCAGCAGTTTCAACAAATAACATTTTTTTTTTTCAAAATAACATTTTCCCATCATTCCTTGTAGTCTCAGGCTCTTGCCATTTGCCCTAGTCCTTCCTGTTCCTGTGATCCTCCCCTTCTTTGACTGCTTCGAACTGCAATCTTCTATAACTTCAATTGCCAAAGGGCCCACCAAACATTGAACTTCCTGCTTTATGCGGAATCGATCTCACGCTTTTGAACTTGCGAACTCGTTCCGATTAACTCAGTCTTTTTTCGGATGTTCTCAGCCGTTCTTTTGCTCATCTCCTAGTGACGGAAATAACAAATAGTCATATGTTAGGGAGGGGAATACACACCCTATTCTTGGGAAGAAATTATCATCTTGGTTAGTTGCAACACATCACATCATTGATTTTATTATCGACTGTGTCAAGACGGAGGCGAGCATTAAGCTTGTTCAAAGCTTCTTACTACTGCTTCCGCCATCGTGTTGATTGGTCTAAAATAAAACGTCCTGAACGTTGTATCGCTAGCCCAATCTGCCGCTTTCATGATGTCCTGCAAAGCTGCGCCGTGCCCTAACGCTTTTGAGGCCATTGCTCCTCTGACTGAATGCGCTCCAAATTTAGCCATGTCAATTCCTGCTAGGCTCATGATGTCTCTAACCCATCGCGCTATAGTGGCTGTTGCTACCCCTTTGTGCGGTTTCCTGCACGCTATTAGCAATTGGGTTGTTCCTACTGGCCTCAGTTCTGCTGTTCTACTCTCGTACTCCTTTATGCATGTAGCTACGCACCACTTCGGATGGTCTGGCATGTATGGGTATGTGATCGTGGAAGAATCTGTTTTCGTTCTTCTGGCCAGGTGGAATGTTACTCCTTCTGGCCCATATGTCTTTACTTCCAGTGCCTTGACATCTGCTACTCTCCTGCATGATACCATGCACAGTAGCATCGGTAGTTTTCCTGACAGCTGTCCTAGTGACAAGGATCTGTTACTTGGCCAATCTGCTAGTAACTTTAATACTACAGATACGTCCCATAGCACATCGTACTTCGGCTGTGGTGGCTTCCTGAATCTTATTCCTTTTAGGAGTCTTATCACAGCTACGTTCTCTCCTACTGGCAATCCCTCTAAAGGCAGGTGACCTGCTGAAACTGCCGACCTATAGACTCCTATTGTTCTGTATGCTTTGCCATCTTGTAGGAGTTCTGCAAGGAAATTCAGTATTTCGACTAGAGGGGCAGAAACGGGATGAATACTTCTCCCTCTGCATCATGTCGACCACTTATTCCAAGCTGCGTCATAGCTCCTTCTAGTTGAAGGTGCCCATGACTCGGCGATGAGGATTGCAGCCTGCGCCGAAATCCCTGGGAGGTTCCAGCATCTCCTACTATCTTGCACGCCATCAACGGCAGCGTACCCTTAACTTTCAGAGGGTGATATGACCCACCTGGGTCCGTGAGCAGGCTCACTCCTTGGGGCAGCAGTCTCAGATAGTCTGTTATCAGCTCCATGAGTGCTGGAAACCATACTTGGGATTTCCATATCGGAACTACTACTATCAGGCTCACTGACTCTCTGCGCACTTTCGCCAGTACTCTGCTCATCATTATGAACGGAGGGAAAGCGTAGAGTGTTTGCTCTCTCCAGTCTTGCAGGAAAGCGTCCACTCCGGCTGCTGCTGGGTCCAATCTCCAGCTGAAGAACCTCTCTATCTGTGCGTGCAGTCTGGACGCTAACAGATCTGTGTGAATTGGTCCCCAACGCTCTTCTAGCTGTCGGAATATCTCCCGATCCAGCATCCTATCGCTGGAGTCCGAAAGGTGCCTGGAGTTCCAGTCCGCTATTATATCCAGCGACCCCGGTAGGTATTCGGCTACTACTGAGATTCCTGACTCCAGGCAGGAGTGCCAAAAATCCCTGGCTATTTCCGCCAATAACTTGGATCTCGTCCCTCCTAAGTGATTGATGTACTTGACTGCCGAAATGTTGTCCATTTTCAACAGAATACACAAATTCACTTTTCCTTTCGTAAAAGCCTTGATTCCAAAGGATCCGGCTAACAGTTCCAGACAGTTGATGTGTAGTTGAAGTTCTTCCGAGCTCCACCTCCCACCTGTCTGGAGATCTCCGCATCGGGCTCCTCAGCCTGCTCTACTGGCATCCGATTCTATTATCAGGTCTGGACGGTCGCCGAAAATGGCTCTCCCGTTCCATGCTTCCATGTTTGCTAGCCACCACTCCAGCTCTGTTCTGGATTATTGGTCAATGTTTACTAACTGGTGGTAATGCAGACCCTGTTATAGGTGTCTTATCTTCAGTCTTTGCAGAGCTCGATAGTACAGCAACCCTGGAAATATCACTTGTATCGAAGCTGCTAAGAAGCCTACTACTCGTGCTATTGTGCGGAGTGATATGACCATTTTGCTGAGACATGTTCTTATTTCGCTTTTTATGTCTTTTATCTTTCTGTTTGGGAGTTCTAGGGTTGCTGTTCTGATATCTACTATGAAACCTAGGAACTCTAGCCTCCTGGATGGTTTCATCTCTGACTTCTCTCGATTCACTAAGAATCCCAAGGACGTCAGAAGTTTCACTACCCAGTCGGTCTGATGGAGAAGTGTCTCTCTGCAGCTGGCCATCAGAAGGATGTCGTCTAGATATATAATCATACATATCCCTTTCTCCCTGATCGCTGCTGCTACCGGTTTCATGATCTTCGTGAATGCCCATGGCGCTGAAGCCAGACCAAACGGCATTGTGGTAAATTTCCATAATTGCCCGTACCAGTCGAATGCTAGGTAGGGGCGAAAATACTCTCAGTACAGGTATCGCCAGGAATGCATCTTTTAGATCTATCCTCACTAGCCAGTCGTCTTGTCTGAGAGTGTCTCTGAGCTGATGGGTCCCTTCCATCTTGAAATGGTTGTAGACGACCCATCTGTTCATGTCTTTCAGATTTATTACTGGCGTTACTTTGTCCTTTCGGTGGACTAAAAACATATTGCTCACAAATTTTGGTTGTGTCTCACATCGCTCGATCGCCTGCTTTTTTGCTACACTCTGTAGTTCTGCGTGTAATAGCTCTTTCTCTACTTGCGTCGCGGCTAGAGGACGGGCTGTTTGACATTGAATGGGAGTCCCTATAAACTCGATGCGCATGCCTTTCGCTGTCTGCAGAACCCAGGCGTCGCTGGAAAGCGAACGCCAATTCTTCCAGCATACCACTGTTCTCCCCCCAACTGGTGGGTATGTGAAAACTCTCACCTGTGGGGAAGTTGTGTCCTCTTCCCTGTCCTCTACCTCGCCTTCCTCTAGGGAAACAACCTCTTGGCGGGAAGAATGAGTCTGGTTGCCTGTTCTCCCAGTACTGGTTTCTATTGCCTTGAGGCCTTCTGAACTCTTGATAGCGACCGGTCGCTCGGCCTCTGGACCAACCGGTCCCGCCAAAAACTCTCCCGGGTAAGATTTTCTTCATTGACGCTTGGGCCTTCTCTAGGGAGGTATAGGTTCCCACGAATCTCCCCATTTCTTTGCCAAAGGTCTCTCCGAACAAGAGTCCTTGTGCCACTTCGCCTGCCTCACATGACAAGAGATCTCCCAGTTTGTTGGCGATCTTGAGCAGGAGCCCCCTCCTGCGTTCGGATGAGATCACGCAATTAGAATTGCCTAAGAGGCATACAGCTCTTTGTGCCCAGTTTGCTAGGACTCCAGGGTCCACTTCCTCTCCTGTGTCCTTCGCCCGCTCGGCTAGGTCCATCATTTTCGCTAGCGGCCCAGCTATGTCGAGGACTTTTTCCTGAAATCTTTTCCAAGAGCGGTCTATACCTTTCCTGGGGTCTCTATTAGATTTGGAGACAAAACATAGCATCTTTGGGTCCAGTTCTGAAGCTTCCGCCACTTTACCCGGTAGATCCGGTCTCTGACATTCTGCTCTCATCCTCTGTCTAACTTCCTTCTCTAGAGCTTTTCGCAACCTTTGCGTCATGTACTTGGCGACCCTCAGTGAGGGTACCCATTCAGAGGATCTAGGATTTCTGATGTCTTCAGGGTGGAACATGTCAGAGGTTTCATCCTCTTCTAGGTTGTGGAGTTTTCTCAGCCTTTTCTTTGGCGGAGGTTGACTTCCCTCGTCCCCTTCGTTATCTGCCTCCTCCTGCAAGGATGTGGGGGCCTCTGGTGGTTCTTCTTCCGGGAAGACCTCTTCTGTATTGCTCATATTATCGTCCCGTGGGTAGGGGGTCTCGAGGCTCGGCACCTGTGCTTTTTTCATGAACGCTTCCCTTAATCTGTTGAAAGGGTCTGAAGCCTCTGGGGCCATTGGACCTGCCCCTTCTGTCTGGCCCGGGGGGTCAGAAGAGCCTTTGCTCTTCCGGGCCTTGTTGCACCCCTTGAGATATTTCGCTGTGACCATAGTGGAGGTGCTTTCTTCGGTGCTCTTTTCTTTCTGGCTCAGATATAGTTCGATAGAATGTAGTCTATCTTGTAGGTGTCTTACTCCCTGAGCCACTGCCTCCGTGAGTGAATCCCCCAGCACTTCTTTAAAGCTGTAGGCTAAGTCTTCTTGATAGACTGACTCCTGTTCTTCCTCACTCCACTCAAAATTAGACATAGTGCTGCTTAGGTGCCTTTTAATACCTTTTTAGGTGTAGTGACACGTCCACTGATCCACTCTTGTGAGGCTGCACCTGACTGCACTGATTACTGTAATGTGCAGATCTTCTCAGGGCCAGTCTTTATGCCCTTTGTGTAAGAAATGCACTTTCTTTATGGTTTTTAGTCAATTTTTTTTTTTTTTTTAGTAAATGACCTTATTATTGCTCCGTATCGCTCTGTGCCGCGATTCCGCTTCTGAAACGAAGCTTTTCACTGAGCTGTTAGGCATCCGCCCCCCCAAGGGTGGGGGCTCCTAAAGGCGAGCGGTCACGCTCCTCTATTGGCCTCTTGCCTGCAAGCCCAGCCCCTCCCTCGCAAGGGAGGGGGCCCCTCGCTTATTCTGAGCGCGAGCTTCCACCACACGCTCGCGCTCAGCTCTTCCCCCGCGAGGGTGGGGCTGCTCTCCCGACGCGTATGCGGTCGGGAAAAAAGGATTTCCCGCTCGTGCCGCTTGCTCCGCCCCCCACAAGGGTGGGGGCTGCCTGCTCTGAGACGCGAGCGACGCGTCGCGGGCCTATGTGAGGAGATCGGCTGGCCCCTGCTGTGCCGGGTAGTGCGGCACGGGGCCGCCGACTCCTAATAATATTATGAAATGTTCCAAAGCTTAATGCTGCTGCGCTGCGCTCCCCTGGGGCCTATCAATCATCCCCTTATCTTTAACACCTTGTCATTAGCTTGTAAACTGTACAATCCCAGTCCAAAGACATGACATTACAGAGCTAAAATAAACATGTGCTTATCTCTGGAGAGCAGGAAAAGAAGAGGAGGATCACAGGAAATGGTAGGATTAGGGCACATGGACACGAGCCTGAGACTACAAGGAATGCTGGGACTTGAAGTGTTTTTCGAAGAAAAAAAATGTTATTTATTTGTTGAAACTGCTGGAGAGTAGATTAAAAGAGAAGATGAAGCTTTGAACAAGCTTAATGCTCGCCTCCGTCTTGACATAGAGTCTGGCCTCTGCCCTATTCAGGGGCAGGGGACTCTCTGAAATGTTACTCTGACCTGTGTAACGATGTTGAGGAAAGCAATCAAGGACACAAGTTTGAATGTAATGTAAAAAAAAAAAATCATGCCAGGAATTGTGCCCTTCTTGTGCGTGCAAACAACATTTTTTTTTAATATAGGGCATGTAATTGTTGTATGATCTAGTTTGAATCATGAAATGGTGTACTCCGTACTGTTAAATTTGACGTCTCCACTTGCAAAGGCAGAAAGGATGAGGAGGCCGTCAGGTAAGGATGGCTAAGGATCTGCTCTTTGCGAAGGATTTAACATTCTTAATAGCGGCTCCTTAAATGTGCACTGAATTGTTAACAATTCGCAAATCATTGATGCGTTGCTTTTGCATGGGCCATTTCAGTAATCACTACCTGCGAGATGAAGAGTCGCAAATTTTGCTCTGCAAGTGTTAGGTGGGACCCTCCTGTTTGCGTTGCCCCTTTAAGGGGATGTGTTTTCCTCACGTGTATGGCCCCTTTAAGATGGGCCATGACTGTGTCATGGCCCAAGCTAATAAAAGGAGCCTCTGCAGGCACGTGAGACAGAGCGGCTGCAGACTCCCAAAGAGGAACGACTGAGTCCGTGTCTCATTATCCATGTAGGCCACAGGTCTACACGTGGAGGCACAGGCCTGCACGCCCAGACACTGAGGGACCCGTCTGCCAGGATGGCAGCCGAGGTCCACTCAGTCAGAGGCCTGGCACCCGGGGCCATGCCGGACATCCACGGCAGGCCCCCACCCCCACACATAGTGGGACTGCACGGCGCTAGCAGAGATAGCGCCCAGGGGCGCCCGCCGGATGATCATGGCCGGCGACCCCCAACAATGGCGACGAGGAACATGAATCCGCGCGTCTCCCCCCCGTTATGTGGTGGGAGGAGGAGCATCCGACCCCACCGCGGATCCAGCGTGGCCTGCGCCTCACTGCCGTGGCGAGGGCGATGTAGGCCCGGGCTGCCCTGCGGTGGGGCACACGACTAGCAGCGTTCCGCCGCAAGGAGAAGAACATGAGCGGTGGCTGCCGAAAAGAAAAGGAGGCGCCCGCGGGGAGAGGGCGATGCTTCCTTTCCCCCGGTGATGTCCGCCGCGAAGGGCGGTACGCTCCCCTGGCCTTGTGGGGAGAGGAGAGAAGAAGTGAGAGCCCCGCCCTGGATTATCCCCGGCCGCGGCCCTCTGAGAGGGGGTGCTCGTGCGGCCGGGATGTTTGTCTCCCCTGCGGCCCTCATCGGCCCACCCCACTGGTGCAGCATCTCCCGACACCAGAGGGGAGTGTGAAGCTCCGTTCCCCTGCTGCAGAGGTGAGCGGCCGACGCTGTGAAGAAGGGAGAGTGACGCTCCGCTCCGCTCCCCTGCGGCATCCGCCGCACACCGAGGCCTTTGTTTGCCCTGGTCCCGTGGGGAAGAGAAGGGGTGAGCCATCCCAGCGCCCTGATGGCGGTCCCGTGCTCCTGGCCGCGGTCCTCATAAAAGAGGGTGCTCGTGCGGCCAGGGTGAAGATCCGCAGCGTGGCCTGTCCCCATGACACCCGCTGTGTGTGTGGGGATCCAAGAGCGGCTCCCCGCAGCACCCGCTGCGTGCAGGGAGGAGGCCGGCCCGTCGGCCACGGCGAACAGGAAGATGCACGAAAACACCCAGACTACGCCTCGGGTGAGCGCCGGCTGCCCCGGCGCCTCCACCGGAGCAGAGGGATGGACTGCTGCCCCTCCCATATCGTGATCTGGGGCCAACTGCTGGTAGGGAGGTGGGGGGTGCTTCAGCAGCCAAGTTATGCTGCCCGGAGCCCTCATTGTGCCCCGGTGGCGTTCCCCATGCCGACAAAGGGGAGGCTGTGCGTGCCCCGGCCCCCAGCGAAGAAGATCATGAGTGGCATCTGCTGCGAAAAGGGAGGCCGTGCTTGACCCGCCTCCTCCGCCCCCATGAAGGAACAGAAAGCGACTCCGGGAGGTCCCGGGCTGCTGGGCGGGATGATGGAGACAGGCTCCTGTCTAGAGCAGGAAAATAGAGGCCCACACGTGTGGGCACGATGGATGCCGGTGCCCCCAGTGTGATCCTGGGGCGCCAGTGGTGACGACTGCTACGCCTGCCATTGGAACAGGTGGGCCGTGAAGGGAGGGCCCTCCAGCGATCCCAGGCCTAGCTGGTAATGATTGAGGGCAGGTAACGTGCTCCAACCACTCAGCATATGCAGCCCCAGTAGTGATTCTGGGCCCCCAGTGGCGGTGAGATGCTTCAAAGTTAAACGCAAAGGTACCTAATGGAACTCTGAGGACATAAGTAATGCTGTGAAGTGCTGTGCACTACACCGGTGATCACCTCCCTGCACAGTGCCACCAGGAAAGCCAAAGGGGAAGCAATGGAAGTCAAATAGGTCACCCTGACAAGGAGGGCTCATGGCCAGCCCTGCAGACTGTCTCGACACCCTCCCACCAAAGTCCCCTACTGGACCATCTGAGGATCAAGGAGCTGGTGGCCCTGCCGGCCTGCTAATATCACCCGGCGGGCCACATAAGGACTGGCTCTGGCCTGGAGCCATGAAAGAAGTGCCGCCCCTGTGGGGGTAATCTGCACTGCGGTCTGGTGGCCACACAATCACGGAGGACAGAGGTGTGACCTCCCCTGCGAAATGCCTTTCCCCTGCCTGGGGTGTGGGGGAGATGTCGAGAGGGCGTCATTGGTGGGTCAACGGGGCCCCACTACCATATGTATCCTGCACAATTCTATACCTGCAGGGAGCAGTGGCCTCAGAACCTTGTCGTAGAGGTGCCCTAACACAATGCCATGGAGGCCATCCTGACTGCCTGCCCCGTGAGGTGGCCCCCACCACCGAGCCATTGCAGTCACCTAGCCTGCCCTCTGGGGACGTGACTGCCAACCACTAGCCAGGAAAGCGGGGACGTGCTCCAGTCTGGAGAAGGACAATGAGGAGGCAAGTTTGCTTTACAAGCACCAGCACGGTATCGTGTCTCCAAGGCCAGGGTGCCTGAGCGCACTACACTCCACGCATCACGCACCTCACCACCAGCACAATGCCCAAGAGGCTGGACGTGATGGACGATTGGCTCTGTACTTCAAAGACTGCCCTGTGAAATTGTGGTATGGCAGTGACCCGGCACTAACAATGGGATCACTGCGGCCGACGTGGGACCCTCCCCCTCATTTCTCTCAAGGCTCACAGCCACGTGCAATTCTGCATTCTGTGCACCGCTCACCCCACCAAACCGGATGAGCAAGTGGTGCTGCCTGCGCTGGGCTGAATAAAGTGAGTGGCCCCAACTCTGAGGAAGAGGTGCTAGGCGCTGTCAGGTGGTCCAAAAGGGTGACGCCCGCCACGCATCGGGGACGCCAATCCAGCCTGGTATTGCCAGTCAGCCAAGGACTAGTGGTCTGTGCCAGTAATAGCAAAAGGAAGACCTACCAGCACAGAATCGGGCGTCTCCTGGCACAGCCCCATCGGAACACCAGCCTCCCTGCCTGCCATAGTGGTGGCCCGGACCGCCTGGCACTAATGACACCCTGCACGCCATGTCATCGAGGAAAGAGACACTCCAGACTGGGGAACATTGCTGCCTGTCACCCCGATCAACAGCACATGGAGCAGCGTGGGCGCCTTGTAAGTTCTGTCTCGCTGCTCTGCACATCAAAGGACAGTGCCGATGTGGCCCCTGGTACCTCCCAGGTGCGGCTTTGCCGGCCATGAACTGTACCGTAAATGGGCCTGGATTTGGGGAAGCGGCTCCTGAGCGGACGCTGATGGAAGACGAACTGGTCTCCGGCGGTCAGGCAATTGCTTAAAGATGACTCTGTAATCCTGTGTGTTTTGATGCTGTTCACCTGTCTAGTAGGCCCATGCTTAAAGTAGTCTCGGTAAAGAATAATGAGGTGAAGCGGTGGTCCTGCAGTTGCGGGGTGTGCACGTAGTGCTGGTCGCCGCTTTTGGCGTCTGGTCGGGAGTTGCAGTTCCAAATCCCAGGTTAATAAAGGTTTTAAGGTGTGGGGGCGATTTCACTGGCAGCTCACTGGTCATGATGGCCACCCGCGAATTATGCCTAGAATTAGTTAGTATGTGCTAGGTCTGTAACTGTTTGAGCAAGCTAAGTATGTAGCGGTGGCGTATGTTATTTGCCTACCCCACAAGATCGGAACCGACAAGTGTTCTATTGTTTATAACAGGTGGGATGCCTGTATGTCTCAGCACTGTTTGTTTGTTTGTTATGAAAAAGGAGGAGTGTTAGGTGGGACCCTCCTGTTTGCGTTGCCCCTTTAAGGGGATGTGTTTTCCTCACGTGTATGGCCCCTTTAAGATGGGCCATGACTGTGTCATGGCCCAAGCTAATAAAAGGAGCCTCTGCAGGCACGTGAGACAGAGCGGCTGCAGACTCCCAAAGAGGAACGACTGAGTCCGTGTCTCATTATCCATGTAGGCCACAGGTCTACACGTGGAGGCACAGGCCTGCACGCCCAGACACTGAGGGACCCGTCTGCCAGGATGGCAGCCGAGGTCCACTCAGTCAGAGGCCTGGCAGGCTGTGACCCCACGCCAGGGTGCCGAGGCCCATGGCACCCGGGGCCATGCCGGACATCCCCGGCAGGCCCCCACCCCCACACATAGTGGGACTGCACGGCGCTAGCAGAGATAGCGCCCAGGGGCGCCCGCCGGATGATCATGGCCGGCGACCCCCAACAGCAAGGACATCTGGCTGCAGGTTCCTGCAAGTCACACTCAAGAGCAAACACTATAAGAGTTCTACTAATCTATCTAGCGTGGCGCGTCAGTATTACCCATTTCATTCGGGAGACAAGATCCAGTCCTGGTTTTAACGTTGTTTTCTGGGACTGCTAGCTTTCCCCATTATAAAGTCCCAGAATGCAAAGTTAAGACAGGTACTGGACTTGTGGCTCCGGAATGGAAAATGTTGGCATGTATGTATTGTGGGTCACAAAGCAGGATCTGCAGTATGCGGAGAAAAAAACGTATGTAAATCAGAAATATTTAGTTGATTAAAACAAAGAAGACAAGTGTCGATAAGCTACAGTTTTTGGCTTTTGAAACAAAACCTGACTGGAGTAATGGTGTATGTGTGAAGCATCGCTGACTAGAATCATGTTGTATTCCACTTTGCAAAGCAAAGCAGCAGTGCAGCCTGGTTGGGTGTGTGGGGGCCAGGGGGATATTTTAATTAGGCATGGATAAGGGACATAGTAACACGTTAATGGCTTATTTTCTATTTCTGATGACCTGTGACTAGCACAGATGTTGTTGTTGTTTATGACAATAAACGTCAAGTTTGCGCTGCTTAAAATCCAATTTAAACGCAAAGCATGTTGCTGAAAATGGCCATGTTTCAGCATCAGGCGACGGCCGGAGGACAGTAAAAAAAAAAAGCTCCATAAAGGATTCTGACCCGAGTAGAGCTGTGGATGATTAGCAGATAAATGTTTCTCAGCTGGCTAATCAGTTTAAGCATCTTAGCACATTTAAATCTTTTGGAAAATAGATGCTTTTTGTTTCCCAAGAAGGATAGGCCCCTTGTGGTCAGCACTGTTGAAAGTACATCTCCATGGCTACTCGACAGTGCACTGGCCCAAACAGCAGGTTCTACTGGTTACAGGAGTGCGAGGGAATTCTCCGATATGGGTCCACTGTGCCAATTTAAAATGGTCTAATCATTGTCAGCTGGCAGCAGTTGTGAATGCCTCGTGCACATTTAGTTGCCAAGCGGACAACACCACACGCTGTGGCAGCTAAATTCTGGAGAAGCTACGAACTGGCCTTTGCAATATATTGTTCATGTTTTATTAAGAAATCAGCCCATAGAAAAGCCTTTTTTTACATGTTTGATTTAAAACTAAATAAATTATTTTGTCTTCACTAGTTTGAAGTTGGTATATGTCATCTTCACAAAATAAATACCACAAACATATATATATATATATATATATATATATATATACATATATATATATATATATATAATATTTATTTATTTATTTCATTTGTATATCAGTGGTATCACGGCACTTGTACAGGTATGGAAGACAGTAAACAAAGCAAAAACAAAACAGAAAGCATCTTTAAGTCGAAAGTCAGTTAGGGTAAAAGTCAGGTAAGAAAGTTAGTTAGGCATATTTGTTAAATAGCCACATTTTTAGGAGTTGTTTTGAAGGCCAGGAGAGAATGGTCGTTTCTGATGTGATCAGGGAAAGTGTTCCAGAGGGTGGGAGCAGTCACACAGAATTTGGCTCCCCCAGTTCGCTTGCGTTGGAATCCAGGGATGTCATTTGGGGGTCGCCAGGGGTCGCAGTTACAACCCCTGAGGTGTCCCTTGCTACCCCTAAATAAAAAGGGGGAGGGTGAATCTTTTTTTTTTTTAAGATGTAAGCTCCTGGGCTGTGGCCAGCACATGTGGCTCTTTATTTTTGGAGGGGCTGGCTTTCTTCCTTCAGTCCTCTTAAAAAAAAAACAGGGGGTTCCACAAGTGTAATACTTTGAGCAGTGATCCTAAATAAGAAAGAATAGGCATAACAAATAATTTGTCTTTCTGGAATTCTATACAATACTTGCTAGACTCATTAAAGGTTTATTTCAGGCACACTTCAGAGGGTGAGTCACTGATTTAGCCTGTTCTCAAACACCTCAACTCAGCCTTTCATCCTTCTGCGGTCGATAACTGAGTACCAACACAGGTTGGTTAATATTGTTTGTATATTTTTTCTATATAAATTGCTTAAGCATAAGTGCTATACAATAACACATCATTATCATTTGGTCTTGGAAGTCTGCTTGCTTTCACAGTAATTTGGTAATATGGGTCTATTCACACTGATATTAATGATACATATGGTGATCCATTCTTGTATGAAAGGTATATCACATTATAGTGATATCGTAAACATATTTTTCGTAGTGTACTTAGGAACAATGTTATGTGATGACACTTGCTGTTTTGTCAAGGGGTGAAAGGTTGTGTTCCACCGCTTCCTGTGATGTCACTAGGGGCTGGGGTTCAAATTACATCACTTCCTGTGATGTCATCAGAGGTTAAAGGTTGTGTGATGTCACTTCTGCTACCCTTAGCATTTTGCTGAAATGACATCCCTGTTGGAATCAGGGGGCAAGTAGCGAACGTCTCGGTGAAGAACGGAGAGATCGAGTCACTTGGTTTCTCAGCAATGCGTGTGATGAGGTAAGAGGAGGCGTTCAGTTGGAGACATTGGCAGGCGAGGACAAGCATTTTAAAGTCAATTTGTGTTTTTATTGGGAGCCAGTGAACTTCCCTTCTTGCTACTAAGATGTAGTCAGTGAGCTTAAGTCGTAGAGCTCCCCTTAGTGCTTTGTTTTGTAGAAGCTGAAGTTTCGTCAAATTCTTTGCGGAGGTGCCGGTGAACAGCACATTGCAGTAATCAAGCTTACTTCCAATGATAGCACGCATGAGTTTGAGGCAGTTTGTGTGTGAGATGAATTTCCTGTTCAGCGGAATGAGCTTGGCAGTGTAGGCTCTGGAGGAGGCCAGAGAATTGGTGTGGTGGGACACGTTAAGTTGAGCGTCAAGATATATGCCCAGTGTCTTTACGTGTTTAGAGACATGGATGGTCGTCCCATCAATGGAGAAAGAGGGATATGATGGGTCCAGGGAGCTAAGAAGGTCAGGGGAGCCTACAATGAGAAGCTCTGTCTTTTCGTCATTGAGGCAAAGGTTGTGGGTAGCCATGAATTTTTGAATAATACTGTATGTCTGATTGATGACTGACGTCATGAGTGTAGTTTCCGGGGATCGGCAGCATGACTGCAAAGTTTGTGTAAGGGATTCCAAAAGCATTGGGATGTTCAAAAAGAGGTTTGGTGTAGGTGTTGTAGAGTGCTTGGGAGATGCAGGAGCCTTGGGGGATGCCACATGGAATAGGGATGGGATCGGCAGAGTGATCACCTACGAAAACTTTGGAGATGCGTTCACACAAGAAGGATTTGATCCAGTGAACTGTTTGGAGGGAGAAGTGGAAGTTTGTAAGAATGTTCTGGCAGAGGACATTATGGTCTACGAGGTCAAAAGCCACTGACAGGTCTAGGAGGAGTAGAATGGTCAGGTTGCCTGAGTCACAGGTAAGGTTAAGTTGGATTTTGAGGTCAACAGGGCTATTTCAATGCTGTGTTTAGGTCTGAATCCAGATTGTCTTGCGCCTAGAAGCTGATGTTGTTCAAGGAAGTTTTGAATTTGGGAGTAGGCCACGCGGTCAAGGATTTTGAGGAGGACAGTGGTGATGGGTTGGTTGTTGATAGGTAGGGTGGGATCAAGGTCTGGTTTCTTGGTAAGGGAGAGACCCATGCCGTTTTGAGTCAGTTGGGGACATTGTTGAAGGTGAAGGAGGCGTTGACAAAATTGGCAAGGGTGGTTGCGCAGATTTTGATGATGTGCACTAGGCAGGTGTCACCTTTGCAGTTAGACGGCTTGAGGTGCTAGACTGTGATGGTGATGTCTTCTGTGGTGATGGCTGAAAAATGGAATTGGGGGGCTGGATGCAGGGGAGCTGGGGTGACTGGGGAAAGGGGGTTGGACAGGAGGTTTTTTTTCTTAGTAAAGCTTTGTCTTGTAGTGTGACAATTTTGGCAGAGAGGGCTGTTTGAATGGTGGTACACCAGGCTTTATCAGTGTGGATAAGCAAAGGGGTGGGGACTGAGTATTCAAGTTCTCTGAGCATGGCAAAGAGTTCTTTCGAGCAGGAACTGGCTTTGGTGATTCTGGTATTGAAGGAGTTGGCTTTTGTCAATAGAAGAGCGTCTCTTAAGATTTGGATGTGATGTGAAAGGCTTTAAGGTTGAGTGGAGTATCTTTATCTTTTCACCACATGTGTTTGGAGGCACGCATAATTCTTTGCAGCATGGTGAGTACTTCTGTAAACCAGATGTTGGCTTTTTTGTCGGGTTTAGAATTCTAGGTTTGAGTGGGCGTGATGGTCAATGGTTTGAGAGAGGGCAGGTAAGATGCAAGAGGCCTGGGCTTGTGGGTCATCGCATGCCGGAGTGTGGTCGGTGAGGTGTGCCAGCAATCTACAGGCTAGGCAGGCTTCAGTGAGTCTTTGTGTATTGCGCAGAAGAGTGAGTGGAAGTCTGGTAGCTGATTCGCAAGTTGTTTGTGTGTGGGCCAGGCAGATATCTATGACCAAATGGTTGGACCAATGCATGGGGTGGACCGATCTAAAGGTGACAGTAGTAGTCAGAGTTAATACGCAGTCCAAAGTGCGTCCTTTGGAGTGGGTTGGGGAATGGATACATTGGTTGAAGTTAAGCTCAGTGAGTGATTTACTTAGGTCGTTTGATTTAGAGTCTGTGGCATCATTGAAGCAGAGGTTGAAATCTCCCAGTGCAAGAAATTTCACAGCTGGTTTGATGAGGGGTGCTAGGAGGAGAGGGATGTCAATATCTGGGCAATTCTGGTTGTTGTTCTGGTTTTTGGGTTGCAGGTAGGCAATGCAGAAGTTAATGGTAGTTTGGTGATTGATCAGGAGCCTGTAGAGGCGAAGTTTGTAGCCAAGCTGGAGTGGTAAGGCTATCTGTCTGAAGGCCATAGGAGGTTTACTGATGAGGAGGACGACGCCACCTCCTGTTTGTCGGATCTGTCAGCTCTGAGGATGGACTTGTTGGGGGGGGAGGGGTAGGGAGATTGAAGGAGACGGCCTTCTGCACTGTGCAGCTAGGTTTTAGTTACAGCCAGAAAATCAAGCTGAAGTTCCTCAATGAGGATGTTGATATTGGTGGCATGGGCAGAGGGAGCGGGCACTGATCAGGGCCCACTTGAAGGGAGGGGGTATGGGCCTTTGGGGATTTTCCCATTTTAGGAGGAAGTGGGGGGGGTTTGCAGGGCTAATCGGCGGGAGAGGTGCAGGATGTGTGCAGAGAGTTGAGGTTTCCTTTCAGTACCCACAATGGGGTGGGTTGTGGGCACATGAGTAGAGTACGAAGGTGATGTTCTAGAGCAGAGTCTAAATGTTTACAGTCTCCTTAGCAGGGTTGGGAGCGCTGGAGGTGGGCAGTGGTCTATGTCTTGTGTAAGGCATTTGCAGCTGGGTGCTGTTGGGCATGCTGGGTGGAAGAGCTTTTAGTTCTGAATCTGTTTTGTTTGCGCTCTGGGCGATGTGAGATCTTTGTTGCTGTGGTGCTTGGGGGTTGAAGAACAGAGTAGGAGTGAGTTGCTTGGGCAGGGGAGAGTTCCACATCAGCTGTGGCAAGAAGGGCATGGGGTGGGTGTAAAGACTCGAGGGGGGTTATCTGTAATCCTGCTCTCTATATGGCAGAGTCGAAGCACAGAGCACCCCAGCCAAGATTCTCTAATTGGTAAAATGTGTCGAGCAATCAAGGCTTAGCTCTCAGGAGGTGATGCAGGCTGGGTCTTAAGTACAGTGTAGTCCCCAAGCACCCACAAAGGAATGTCCACACACTATGTTAGTGAAAACACAGTCTCTATATAAATAAGGTACAAGTTATATACACAATCACAATAACACACTTTGTACTCTGGCAATACTATAATGGCAAATATATACAGGCCTACGTGGTACCACTCTTATATATCGACTCCTTTGAAATGCATCAACTGCTAACGCTTCAAATGACATACAAATCAGATCGTAAGATAAATCAACGATAGACCCCAGAAAGAATGGAAGTTAAATCAAGCAATGGCAGAATACGGACTCCCATTACCTAGAGATCGTTCCGTGTGAGGATACCCTCAACCTGGGCAACCTGTAAATAAAGCGTATTGAGAAGCCCAGTCCAGTTATGCTTAATACAGTCTCAATTCCTTCTAAAGGTTCTGTGACCCCAATGTACCTGGTTTCGTAGAGTTCTCCAATGAGTCGTTGACGGGCCCCTCTTGAGTGAACTCCCTTTTAAGGCAGGAGCCACGGGTCGTCAAGATTCCAGTGAAGAAAAAGGTGAACGCTGTTGTTGAGGCAGCAGCTTCGATTATTGCCGTGCTCATTGACGTCCTGAAAGATGAGATGTGCAGTGCACCTCATAGTTTGTTGCTGCAAGGAGTCAATGAAGAACTTTGGCCCAGCAAGGGCATCGGGTCATCAGTGTCACCGATCGGGACGTGACCACGGCTGGCTGTTGGATCTTCGTCAGCGTCTCTGAGGTCTTTGGGTGGCGGGAAACCCACGGGGCGGATTCTCCTCAGCCGTCGTTGATCTTGACTTACTCTGGCAGGACGAAAGCGGTCAACGGTGATAAGCAAAGTAGACCTTGGATCAAATGTCTGGTGGTGATATACTTCAATGTCCGGTTGATTCACTTCGGATTCCAAGGCGGTCCCCTTCTCCAGTCGGCAGCCTTTCGAGGGTCTGACTTCCAGGGAGCTGTGGCAAAGATCAGCTGGTGCACGATGCTCCCTCGTAGCTCGGGAAGATGTCTCCTAGCCAGTTCCTCTCTTGGATCAGTTCTTGAAGGCACAGCAGCTTTCAGTTGATGTAGGAATGCAGCAGCACATCTTCTCGTCCGGCTGGGCTTCAAGGTAAAGCATCAAGTATCAACTTCAGCTTCTGAACAATTTCCATCAGTGAGAGGTCTCTCATTCACTCTGCTGGGTCACACTCAGGCAACCAATCATTCAGAAGGGCATTCATGCAGTCAGGCAGCCAATAAGGGTCAAAGTGCATTCAGGCCATTCTTCTCCATCCAGACACTCACAACACGGAATGTGGATTCGGACAAGTACCCCGGCATTCAGCTCTCCACACTGCATTCATACTAGTTTCAGGCAGAGCTGTCTCAGTCTTTGTGTCACGCAAGATACTAGACACCAAGAACATTAAATGCGTATTCATCACACACTCCATATACCAAGGTCCCACCCCATGGGCGTACCCACAACATGCAGTCATTGGGAAGGCTCCAGCCAGTCTGGCCTGAACTTCCCCACAATACCATATATGGAACTTTCACCCAACAGCCAGTCAGGCGAAGGGACAGAGTCAGGGCTTCCCGGGCCTTTGGGAAAACAAGGTAACAGGTGATAGGAAGCAAGAGGCCACAGGGGCCATCTTGTCTCCCATCAAGAATCAACTGATTCAAATGGCTGGGCCTGGGTATCCCAAAATGGAGGCTACTCAGAGCACCTGTCAAATTCAGCTGGGAGCTACCACCAGGCCATACCCTGCTCTGTGGGCCACATATAGGTGCCCAAAAACATACACTAGGAGTACAGGGTTGTCCTCCCACACATGGGTGCCGTAAGGGTATCCCAAGGGTCTGTTCACCACGACCGAAAAAGAAGAAGAGCTGCACCGCCAGGAGTCCCAAAGGGACTCCTGTGTGGCAAAACAAGACAGAACATACATGAGAAACAGACAAAAGGACAAGGATACAGAGACCTTGTCCCTCCAATGCATTTCCAGCATTATAGTGGGGTAGGAGGCGTGTCCATGTGTTTGCAGGCATCGTTACTGATGCATGGGAATTTAGGTTCCGTGGAGTGGATATGGTGACTAGTCAGGATGCGAAAGCTGGCCATGAAAGGAGGGGGGAATAGAATGGTTTGTGTGTACATATTAATTAAAAAAAAGCGCTTTCACCAGAAACGTGAAATTGAATATTCCATTTAAGCCAAGCCACACATGCCACGCCACCTAGTAACCATCGCTGAAAATTCACCTCCAGTTCAGGGCCACTCAGCAAGGCATTGTGGGTATGCTATATGCTATATTTTAAAAAGAATGTTGGCAACAAGGTGTCCCCTGATTTAAATGAATCTGAATGGTCAATAAATGGATAGGAAGATGGCTCAAACTAACCGTGGCCACATGTCATTCATAGAAGTGGAGAAAGGAAAAGTGAATATAAAGGTTTTTCTGCGCCCTCTCAATTTGTTAAAAATTGCTTTCTTGATGTTGTGCTAGTGATCAAAGCTAAATAAATTTGTGAAAATACTGATGTTCATTTTATTTCTGTATCAATTATCACAGAACACCCTCTATACGGTATCTGTTATGTGTGGTACTGCAGAAGTTTGCACGAGTGCAAATGCAATTGGCAATAGGGCAAACATTTATTTTTGTGCAAAATAAAAATCTTTTGATGCTTTTTTTCATTAGGGCAAATGATTAGGTCTAGGGAGTGGAAACACTGCCCTGGTACATCATTTCATTGGTCTCAGCTCTTCATGCTTAGACTTTATATATGTAGATAATAATTTTTGGCATAGCTGTGAAGCCATAACGATATAATTTAACTCACTTAGTGTCCATGCAGCATTAATTTGGACACACACCTTATCAAAAACACGCAAAATTAGAACTCCTAATGAGCAGATTTCAGTCAAATGTTCTGGAAATCGTATCATATGGAACAATAAGAATAGTGACAAGATTAACAACTTGATTAAAACAAATTGTCTTCGGATATATTCATGGCTCCTTGCTAACCAACGCGATCTCTCAAGACTTATCCTGGCACTAAAGCACCATCTTAACTTGAATACCAGTTGTAAAAAAAAAGGGTAGGACTGATATTGGTAATTTTAACATGGAGATTCAGTTAGCTAAAAGGAGACTTCACAATAGAGGTAGATGGGTTATTAGTACCCGGCGACGTGTCATGTGCTTTCTAAAAACGCACGCCATTGCCTCCAGTGCGGGCGTTACCCGACTGGGAATCCCTCACCTGCAGTGCCGTTCGGCACTGTTCACAATGCTCCTTCCCCTTCCGTCCCCGGCGGGGCGGGTGGCAGCCACTGAGCCAATGAGAAGGCTCGTAATGGGGGCATTACCAGTGGAAACACCACACGGCTCGAGGGAACGAGGTAAGTGTTGTCCGCCCCCACCCAATACACAGAATTACCCAACTGCCCTCCCAACCCAACTTACCTTCTTTTCTGTCCATTTCGGGAGCAAACACGCTGGGAACAATTCTGTCCCCCGCGCGCCTGCTCCCGATCCGCGACAGGCAGTCATGGAAAGGAAGAAGGGACTCCACGTAGTCCCTGCTCTCCTTTCCATGGTGCCATTCTTTTTGTTTACTTTTTTCCGTATTTTTTGGCCACCAAGGAAAGGGAGAAGGAACTACTTGTAGTCCCTTCTCCCTTTCCATGGTGGCCACTTTGTTTACTTTTTCACACTTATTTTCAATGACCACCATGGAAAGGGAAACTGGACTATGTTTTCCTTTCCCCAGTGGCCATTTTCTTTCTGTTCTGTAATGCTGGAGCATTTCGAATCAGAATTTTGTTTTTCTTCAGTACCCTGGTCTTACGCTCGGGCCTGTAACTATGGGCCCTGGGGCATTACCTGAAGTGGTAATGCCCTCCCCGCCCCCTGCTCGGGTCTATTGCTTAAATAACGAACCTGGTCTACCATGGTCAAAAAAACACCAGCTAAAGACGCAAGCAGCCACCCAATATAAACATTTTCATAAAGCCCATAAATCATCGATGAATAATGCTAATTGGTGATAACTATTTGAACTCCTAAAGAAACATGATAATAGGAGGTTTTGGACGATGCCCAAAAGTAATAGTAATGCATTGACCAATATTGAGACAAACTCCATTAAAAAACTAGAATGGATGTAGGCAGTCATGGATCTATATTTTGTCCTTGGCGCCACAAGGAAAGGGCTAACAGCTATTCTCCTAATCTTAATTTCTTGGAAAGATTTGCACATGATGACATCCTTGAAATTATTAAATACCATAACAATTTGCGTGCTCTGGACCCAATATGATGCCAAATATGGTTTTAAAAGAGAATCCCACATTTTGGAACAGTTTTTCTGTAATATATTAAAAGATGATAAAATACCCACAAATTGGTGCAGTTCTATTATGATACCAGTCTTCAAAGGGGGAGATCTTGCCAAGCCTGTGAATTATAGATTGCCATCCATAATAGATGCAAGTCAAAATATTTTTTCCACAACATTGCTTAGGAAATTAAATAAATGGGTACAAGAAGAAGCCCTACTTCTTCCCTTTAAAACAGGTTTTTAAAAAGGACATAATACCTTAAATAACATAAGTATTTTACAATATTTTATTGCAGCATGTAATGGTAGAATGAATGATAGATTATATGTGTTTTACAGACTTCAGCAAAGCATTTCATACTGTTTTAAGATCATGGCTTTGGATTAATTTGAAGAAATGGGGCATCAACCATAATTTATTGTAATTCATCGCAGCATTGTATACAAACACTACTGTAGCCATACGGGTCAACCAGGAGGGTGACATTATTTCAGAGATTATCACAAACACTGAAACTAAACAGGGATGTGTTTTGGCCCAGATGTTGTGCAATTTATATGTTAGTGACATGGATAAGGCCCTTAGCGCAGTCCGAAATGTCCTACCTAGTATTTGGAGTACTGCAGTCCCATGAGTTGTATACACAGACGATACCTTACTAATGGATTGCAGCTCTATTGGGTTGCAAAGGTCCTTGACTGCGCTTGTTAAATATGCTTGGGCCAACCACCTTAAAATGAACTTCACTAAAACAAAAGTAATAATCATCAGTGATAAAATTAAATCTTGAATCCCTTTCCTGGTTTATTGATGACTCAAAGATCTAAGTAGTCGAGCGATACAATTATTTGAGGTTTCTGATAAAAAAATCTGCCTCCTAAAGATTTCTATTGCAATAACATGTGATTGAAAGTGCTAAAGTAATGGTTTATATTAAGGCTCTTTATTTGTAAAATGGGAGGACACAATGTTGAGGGACTTGTTACTGTATATCGCAAAAGTGTGATCAGTAGTGTTTTATATAGTTTAGTGGTCCACCCAGCAACTAGGATGTCAGGAGTTGAAATGTTTGAAGCAAAAATATTGTGTTCTATCTTGGGGTGCCCTAATCAGTACCATTGGAAGCACTACGCATTCAACTTGGTGTTCCCTCCATAAGATCCCTCTGGTTGGTACAAAGATGTAATTAATATCTTACAATTGTCTTATCTACCCCTTTGTCCAACACCATGAATAGTTTTCTGGCAGAGCAACACGCTAAAGAAAGTAAAAATGTGTTTTTAATAGAATTGAGTTATACCGTTAAGAATCACATCTCACAAATGAACATCCTGCTTGAGGATTTAATCCCAAATTCAAATAGGTTAACGTTACCAAAAAAGAAAACAAGAGATCACGATTGTCACCTTAATATTGACAATTTGGCAGAACTAAAATTGTATATAGAATATTGTACACAGGGTTCCATAATTTCCCTAAAATGTGTTCTATTAAAATGCAAAGATTAATCAGATACCTTTGATTTAATATCGTACCTACCTTAGAACACAGTGGAAGATGCTAAAATCTCTCGTTAAGACAGATTATGTTGCTTGTGTAAATTAGACGTACAGTCCACCTGATATATTCTAACTCAATGTGCTAAATTGAAAGTTGAATATATTAAAAGCTACTCTAATTTTGTCATGAATATTGCTCACATTGCAGACAATTAATTTCGGTCTGCTATCAATAGTGTAGAATCGATTGTCATGACTGGGGCAGCCTATTATGTATGGAAGAAGGTTTGCAGTATGATATCTCATTTGGCTGATGTTTTAGAAGGAGATTGATCATTTAGATAGCTGACATTAATTTGCGATTTTGTTGTGGAGAACATTTCGGTGGATACATTTATGTTGGCTCACTTTCTTGTTCCTTTTTTATCCCTTTTTTTAATTCTTGTATCTATGTATGTATTTTGAGCTGTTTTATTTTATTAAATGTTTGTATTAACCATAAACACAACAAAGGAGAGGCGATAGGGAAGGCAGGTGGACTCAGAGGATCCATTATGGCTGATCTGGGGGGAATAGAAAAGGAGAGAGAACAGGCAGAAGCATGGGCGGGAATGAAGGGGGAAGAACAGGAGGAACTCACAGCGCTGCGACTGCAGTGTTGCGCAGTCTGGGAAAAACTGGGCAGATTAGACTATGGGAAGTATGTACAGAGGGTACACGCTGACGGAGACGAGCCTAGCAGGCTCTTAGCCTGGCTCATCAAACAAGAGAACAGGCACAAACCAATAACCGCAATTTTAGGGATGAGCACAGTGAGGAAGTGAGGATCCAAGATGGGATTAATGGAGCATTCTCGAGGTTCTACGAAGAACTGTACTCCAGGAAACAGGAAGTGAAAGCGGAAGATGTAACTGATGCCCTAGGGGAGCTTCCCCTCCCCAGGCTAATGCAGGAGCAGGTGCAAACATTGGCTGTGCCCCTTAAACTAGATGAGCTGATCGCTGTGATAGCCGATCTCCCAAAAGGTAAATCCCTGGGACCTGATGGGTTAGCCGGGGAATTCTATAAGAAATACAAAGACAACTTGGCCCCATGACTACTGGAGGTGTTTCAGGAGGCATACGAGACAGGGAGGTTACCACAGAGCCAATCAGAATTGGTCATCATACCCATATTGAAACCGGGGAAGCCGCCTCATGAGCGTGGCTCCTATAGACTGATTTCCCTGATCAATCAGAACTTAAAATCCTGACCACAGCCCTAGCAAATAGACTCAAGCGTGTCATATCCACGCTGGTGCACCCAGACTAAACAGTATATGTACCAGGGAGGAACCCAACATGGAATCTGCACAGACTCCACCATGGTATTGAGAGCACAAACCAAAAACAGGGAGACTATGCGATGGCGTCGCTAGACGTCATTAAGGCATTTGATTCTGTGAACTGGGACTGGCTCCTGGGGGCTCTTGCCCATTTTGGGATAGGAGTGGGGTACCTCCGCTGGATACGGATTCTTTACAGTAATCCCAGAGTAAGGGTGAAAATGGGTAGGCACATCTCAGAGGGGTGGAAAATTGGCAGGGACACAAAGCAGGGATGCCCACTATCCTCAATGCTATATATACTGGCCTTGGAACCATTCGCCAGTTTCCTTAGGTCAGAGTATGAGAACGCGGGTATAGAAATAGTACACCTCATCTCGATATATGAAGACGACATACTCCTCTACGTCAGGAACCCGAGGTAAAATATGCCGGACCTACTAGAAGCACTGGGGGCATTTGCCAGACTGTCGGGAATCACGATCAATCAACAAGTTGAAATCCTCTCTTTTCCCTTTGGCAGGCTGGAGGAAGGACGCCCCTGATCAGTTACAGAGTCTAGGACTCACATAGACACCAAACACTTTCCGTAACTTGGGAGTGGACATACACCACAGCCCCACGGCAATGCACATGGCTAATACACAGACGGCACTAGTCAAAATAGAAAAAGCTATGATGTTCTGGAAGACTCTCCCACTAGGAATGATAGGAAGAGCAGCCCTAGTCAAGAGGACAGTCCTGCCCGGCCTACTGTATTACTTTACTAATATCCCATACAACATTCCCAGGCCCTTCTTTACACAGCTACATACACTGGCAAGAGAGTTCCTGTGGGGGTGGACGGTGGGGGACAGGCTAGCTCTGAACACACTACAGAGAGATTTTGAATGGGGCGAAGGCTAACAGATTTTGAATGCTACCTGGCGGGACAACTCCAGTTAGTTGTAAAATGGCTGGGGATGACACATCCATAGACACACCACTCTTCCAGCCAGTAATACGACACTTTTACCTGAGGGAACTCCCATGGATGGACAGAGCTCTAGCCAAACCACTCCCTACTATAGTTCAACTGGGCCCGACTTTGTGGAGGAGAGCGTTGAAAATGCAGTGGATACGAGACCCCTACTCTAGACAAATCCCCCTCGCGGGACTAGTTGACGTCCACACAGCATCTTTGACCACTTACCGCACGCAGTGGGAAAACAAGGGAGTGGCACAGACCGGAGACTATGGAAAGAAGTACAATGGGTGGATTTTTAGACCTTAATGGATGAACAGGGCATACACAGAGGACAAGTCCTATTGTACAATAGTATGGTACAGATGATCAAGAAGAGGTGGAGAACATTGCCAGGAGAGGGAGACAGCAAGGGAGTACAAGATGCGTGGTACGATGTGTCCGAGCTAGGACACACGATATCCAGACTCTATGAACAGCTCCTGAGAATCAACAATGAGAGGGTGCTGCAAGCAAGAGCCAGATGGGAAGAGGAACTCCACAGGACCTTCACCGATGAGGAGTAGAGCTGGATACTTCAGTATACCAAAAAAGTCTCCAGAAATGCGAGATTCAAGCAAATGCAGCCGTACCTCATACACAGAGCATACCTCACACCCAAAAGAATGTCACGCATGGGACACAAACAAACCCGAAGCTGCCCATGCTGTGCGACAGAAAAGGTGGATATGATGTATATGTTCTGGTCCTGCCCAGGGATACTTAACTTATGGGACACCGTAAAAACAAGGGCGGCGGCGGGAGGGATCCAAATGCAAGCGTGGTCGCTGGAATCTTATATCCTGGGGCTGTTCCTTAGGGGCGGCAAACAAAGAACGCATATAGCGAAAATGAAAGACCTAATGTGTATCCTGGCGAAGTGCCGCATAGCGATAGCATGGAACTCGAGCACCGGGCCATCAGAAGAAATGTGGTTGGCAGACCTGAAGAAATTGACTATAGCGTAAACATCAGTGTGGACCAAAGTGATGCATCCAGCGAAGCGGGTGTGAGCAGTTCGCTGGCAGTCCAGCTTGCTGGTAAGATCCCAGCACGGCCCTCTGGGCCTCCTTCAGTGTTTTTTTTCTTTTTCTTTCTGTTGGTTGATTAGCGCTTCAAGCACATTGTTGCTCCCTACTCCCCTCCCCCTGCAGCCACTTCCTGGTCCCCACATCCTCCCGCCTCCGTGCCCGCCCGCCCCCCTCCAGCTACCCCCATTAGGTGATCATCTGGTCTTAACTGACCCTCCCGGGCAGCCCCCTATGGCTAAGGGCCCCTAAGGCAAAGGGAAGCTCCGACGGCTGCGGCTTCTGTGGTGTCTGCAAGTGTCCGCAGGGGACGCCAGTTGCGAGCGTGTCTCTGTGGTCAGTCCCCCTAGCCTTCCTACCTATCCCACCTCAGACTCTTAAACACGACTGTGAGGTCCCCTGGGTTGCTGCAATACGCACTGCTTCTGTATTTAATAATATTTTTGTGCGCTGTGAAAAACTATGGCTTTTTCCTCTCCTCGTTCAGGATTCTCAAACTTAGGTGGCTTCTCCACATGTTGCTGTAATGCTGTAGTACGCACTGCTTCTGTATTTAATAATATTTTTGTGCGCTGTGAAAAACTAGGGCCTTTTCTCCCCTTTCAGGATTCTTAACTCTCCAACCCCTACCATCCCCCAAACCCTCACCAGAAACAACCGCAACATTACTTTACAAAACCTCTGCCCACTTATAGACAATATCTGTACCCCTACAAACTACGCCAACCTAGATGCAGAGAAACTCGCTGACCTCTACAACAAAACGTTAGAATCAGCAATAGACACCATCGCCCCACTCAAACTCACCAAAGCCAAACCGGCAGCTCATATGAACAAATGGTTCACACCAGAGCTAAAAATCCTCCGAAACTCCAAACGAGCCGCAGAAGCCACCTGGAGAAAAATGCCCAACCTCTCCAACAAAACTCAACTCTCGATAGCAGCCACCACCTACAAAACTGCTATCCTTAAGGCCAAAAAAGAGACATATGATAACAGAATTGAGAACGCCAAATCCAAAACAAAAGAGCTCTTCAATATCCTTAGGGAACTCGAATCCCCCCCCACTCTGGCTGAAACCTGCGTGAAAGATGCAGACTGGTGTGAGAGGATTCAAAAAGCCCTTGCAGACAAAATCACCATGTTACAATCCAAAATCGAACAGAAAAAGCTCAGCCTATCCAAAAAAACAAACCACCCTCCGCCCACCACCCCCAAAACACCTACTTGCCCCCCCTTCTCCTTCTCACCAGTTTCCACTAAAGAAGTGGAAAGCATCATTAAGGGCCTCAAGCCCTCTAGATGCCAAGGGGACTCATGCCCAGCTCCCATCATCCAAGAAGGCGCCAACACTCTGGCCCCCTTCATAAAAGCCCTCATCAATGCATCCTTCAAATCAAGCTCAGTGCCCAGTAGCCTCAAGGAGGCCTGGGTCATGCCACTTCTAAAAAAACCTAATCTAGACCCCAATAACCCAACTAATTACAGGCCAATCACCACCGTTCCCTACATCCTAAAGATCCTAGACAGAGTGGCCTACCTGCAAATACAGAAGCACCTGGAAGACAACAACCTCCTGGGTCTCAGACAATCCGGCTTCAGGCCAAGGCATGGAACAGAGTCAGCCCTACTGGACCTAAAAATCCAGATGGACGAGGCAAAGGACAAGGGTAATCTAGCCATTCTCCTACTGCTAGATCTATCAGCTGCCTTCGACCTCGTCGACCATCAGATCCTCACAGAACATCTGATGACCTCAGCGGCCTTCTCTAACCAGGCGACTGCCTGGATCCAGTCCTTCCTAACCAACCGAACCACCCGAGTCTTCTCCCCAGGGGCATCAGCACTCCCTGTCCCCATCACCTGCGGCGTTCCTCAAGGCTCGTGCGTCTCGCCGACCCTATACAATATCTTCACAAAGCTATTGTTTGACCGCCTAGATAATCTAGGTGTCACTTACACAAACTATGCTGACGATACCCAGGTTCTCATCACCCTATCAGGGTGCTACGACGAGGACTCCACCAAAATCAACAACCTTTATTTAGAGATCCAAGCCTGGATGGCAGAGCACGGCCTATGCCTCAACGATGAGAAAACTGAGCTCCTCATTGTCGGCTCCCAACCCCGGCTAAACAAACTAGACCCCCGTTACGCGTCCTTCAACATAGACGGTAACCTAATCACAGTAGCCAAAGAAATTAAAACCCTTGGGGTTTATCTAGACTCTACTCTCTCGCTCAAAAGACAGGTGAACGCAACTGCCTCTTCAACCGCTTACACCAATAAGCTCATCAACGCCTGCAAACCTTTCCTATCACCTTCTAGCTGCATTACACTAGCCAGAGCGTTAGTGCTCTCAAAAATTGACTACTGCAACACCCTCTTTCTTGGCTCATCAGAACACAACCTGAACAAACTACAGGTACTTCAAAATAATGCCATCAGAGCAGCCCTCAGTATCCCACGAAACGCCCACATCTCCAGCTTCAGACAAGATGCTCACTGGCTCCCAGTACGAGACAGAATCTCCCTCAGATCCCTCGTCATCGTCCATAAATGCCGCTCTAACGACGCACCCAAATACCTGGCAGACAAGTTCCACAATCACACCTCAACTAGACCAACTAGAACTCCATACGCACACTGCCTCTCTGTTCCCAAATTCTCCCTAAAAAAAGCAGGCGGCGCCAGCTTCCCGGTCCTAGCTGCCAAACTATGGAATGCTTTGCCACCATACCTTAGAGCAGAACCCTCATTTTGGACTTTTAGAGCCAAAACAAAAACATGGCTTTCCAACAAAAATGCCGTTTAATGCACTTTCTCTCTGCTTGCCTTTGTTGACCACCTGTAACCCGGTCTACTAAGCCGTTGTTGTTTTTTCACAATCTGTACTGTATATTTTTGCCATGCTGTAACTGTTTTTAAGTCTCCGGCGCCCAGCTACCCCAGGGTTCGGTGCGCGGTACAAATAAATAAACTAAACTAAACTAAACTTAAACTTAGGTGGCTCTCACCGGTTCTAAAGTTGAGCATTCTGAGCACTTTAACCCCGAAAGTCTGTCCTACCGCGCAACCTGACTGCCGCTCGCTATCTTGTCTACCTTCTCTCGCCAGTGTCTCCCCCTCTCCCACCTATTCTATGGTGCTCTCTGTCTCTCCTATCTTCTCTGTCTCCAACCCAGGCCTCCCTATCGCCGACACCTACACCAGTGCCTCCTCCAAGGAAACTCTCACCGACATCCTCTTTGTCGTGCCTTCACCTGACTTATGGACCCTTCAAATGGTCTCTGTGCTCTCTACTTTCTCCTCTTCTCCCATTAATGGTGGCACCCATTGGGATGTCCTCCTGGCCTCCTTCCACTCCTCGAAAGTCATCATTAATGTCTACTCTAATGGGACCGTCTTGGTCCAAGGCCCTCAGGCCAACCTCAACCTCTTTGATAGACGCTTCCCATGCTTCATCAACTTCCTTTCTTCTCCTGCTGCCCCCCTCCCCTTTCCTCTGCTACCTTGCCTTCCCCCTCCCTCTCTGCCCCCTCTTGGGC
Source organism: Ambystoma mexicanum (assembly GCF_040938575.1). Lineage (NCBI taxonomy): Eukaryota > Metazoa > Chordata > Amphibia > Caudata > Ambystomatidae > Ambystoma > Ambystoma mexicanum. The sequence goes on from NC_090941.1 coordinate 405,410,709, forward strand.
TCTGGGCTCCTTCTACACCTCCGCCGGGTGGTACGACTGATCTGTACCCCTCCCTTGAAGTCCTTCAAAGAAGGCAACCTTCTCCACATTGCCACTCTTAACTCTCACTTTGCTGTCAAACATTCCTCTGACATCTGCCGCCTTCTTGAAGAACTTGACCTTGATGTCCTCGGCCTCACTGAGACATGGTTCACAGCCAGCTCTGTCACCAGCTTTGACACGCTCCTACCTGACAGCAACAAGATCCTCTCTGCACCCAGGCTCAACCGATCCGGTGGGGGTGTAGCCCTTATCTTCCCCGAGTGGATTCCTGCCTCTGTCACTCTTACGCAGACCTATTCCTCTTTTGAATGCCTTGTCTGCCAGCTCTCTCTCTCCCCTAGCCATTTCCTTACTGTGGCTACTATCTATCGACCACCTGGTCAGATTTCTTCCTTCCTCTCTGAGTGGGCGGACCTCTCCTCCTCACTCCTGGCCTCAACCACTCAACTCCTCCTCCTTGGAGACTTCAACATCCACCTGGATGCCTCCTGTCCCCCCTCTGGACTCTTCCGCGACCTCTGTGATTCCCTCTCACTCACCATTCTCCCCTCTGGCCCGACTCATTCTGCAGGGCACACTCTCGATGTTCTGATCTCCTCTGACACCCCCCTCTCTGTCCCTCTCTCCACTCCTCTCTCCTGGTGTGATCACTTACTCCTATCCTCCCACCTCACCCTCTCTACCCCCCAGGCCAAGCCATCTCCACCACTGCCACCCACCTTCTCAGTCATCCGACCCATGAAGCGCATGTCAGTTGAGGCTTTCGCCACCACCTTCTCACCCTCTGTTCCCCCCTTTGGCTGACTCTCACCCTGACACAGCCCTCTCCATGCTCCACTCTTCTATATCTGATTCTCTTAATATCCTTGCCCCTGTCATGAGAATCCGACTGAAGCCCAAAGCCAAGTGTAACTCCTGGTATGACTCAGATCTCGTCAGCCTAAAACGCAAGTGCAGGGTGGCCGAGAGGAAATGGCGTGCTTCATGTTCACCCTCTGACAAACTGGCCTGTTGCCTGCTGCAAAGGCAATACCGGCTCTCACCAAGAAGAGAGCTCATATGCAAGCCCATTTCTCTGCGGCATCTAACAACTCGGCTGAACTCTTTAAAACCTGCAAGGAACTAGCCAATCCTGTCTCTACCTTTCCTGTACCTTCCCAGGCCCTCTGCAGGGCACTGGCTTCTCATTTCATTAAAAATACACAGGACATCCTGTCCTCACTCTCCTCCTATTGCCTCCCTCCCTCCATTCCCTGCTCTTCCTCTGGCCCTTCTGCAGCCACCCCCCCCCTTCTCTGCCTTTCCCCTTTTCTCTGCAGACGAGGTTTCTAGACAAGTCTGATCTATGAAAGTCTAGTTGAAACAGGTTCACCCCTGTTCCTCAAACTATCAAGGACCACATCGACTCCCTGGCTCCTGCCCTGGCTGATTTTTGCAATCACTCCTTCCCCACCGGAGTCCTTCCCATCCCCCCTGAAGCACTCCCTTGTGCACCCTCTTCTTAAGAAACCCTCTGCCGACCCCTCCTGCCCGGCTAACTATCGCCCTATCTCCATCATTCCCTTCCTGCGCAAGCTCCTGGAGAAACTGGCCATCTACCAGCTTAATCTCCACACTGAAACTGTTGGTTGTCTCCATGACCATCAGTCTGGGTTCAGAGCTGCCAGAAGCATGGAAACTGCTCTCCTGAACATCCGTGAAGACCTGCTCTCCAACCTTGACTCCAACATGCCGTGTGTCCTCATCTTGCTTGATCTCTCTTCTGCCTTTGATCCTGTCAACCATGCCATCCTGCTCAACCGTCTCCGTGATAACCTGGGAATCACTGGTCAGGCTCTGGCGTGGCTGACCTTTCCTCTCTGACCGACCCTCCCAGGTCCAACTTGGGTCCTTCCTTTCTGATATCTTTTTCTCTACCTGTGGTGTCCCCCAGGGATCTAACCTCTCTCCCTGGCTGTTCAACCAATACCTGTCACTCCTATCGCACTGCATCGCTGCTCTCTTCCCCAATTTTCAGTGCTACGCGGATGATACCCAGCTCATTTTCAGGCTACCCTCGGCCTCCTCCTCTCCTTCCCTCATCTCTGACTGTCTGTCTGCAATCCAGGAGTTGTGTGCCGCCAATTACCTCTGCCTCAATGCCAGTAAGACTGAGATTTTACTCACTGGCACACCCACTCCCTCCTTCCCTGCAGCTCTCTGGCCGGCCTCTCTTGGCCCTCTTCCTGCTCCCACCTGCAAGGCTAAAAACCTCGAGGTCATCTTCAACTCCACACTCTCCTTCTCTCCTCACATCTCTGACGTCTCTAAGAAGTGACACTGCCAGCTACACCTCCTCAGAGGTATTCTTACTTTCCTCTCCTTCCCCCAGAAGCTCACCGTCTCCATAGCCCTGGTTCTCTCTAAGCTGGACTATTGTAACAGCCTCTATCTAAATCTGCCTGCCTCTACTCTCTGCCCTCTGCAACTTATCCAGAACAGGACTGCTAGACTTGTCCTCGGCCTCAAGCCCAGGGATCGTATCTCTCCAGGATTGAAATCTCTGCACTGGCTCCCAGTGGCTGCGAGGATTAAATTCAAAACCCTCTGCATTGTCCACAAGGCCTACTGGGGCCTGGGGCCGCATTACCTTCAACTCTCTCTTCCCAAATATCTTCCTTCTTGAGCTCTTCGCTCATCCGCCTCCAACTCCCTCAGGGTCAGTCGCTTCTCCAAGTTGGTGGTAGATCTCTCTCTTCAGCAGGGGCCTCCCTCTGGAACAGCCTTCCTGCCTCCCTGAAAATTGAGGAGAACCATCTCCGGTTCCGGAAGCATTGCCAAACCTTCCTCTTTGCTTCTGCATTCTCTCCCCCTCTCCCCTGCTGAATTCCTGGCTGAATCTGCACTGGTTACCTGGCCACCCGTTCTGATCTCGGGGCCCAGGCAGGGCTGGACTGGGAACTAAAAGAGGCCCTGGAAATAATTACTGGGGACCAAAAGAGGCCCTGGAAATAAAGTTCAAAGTGGCCCCATATGACACATTTTCAGCAAGCCCAATGCTTTTCCTATAAGAAAAAGTGGAAATACCACAGAAAAGAGGCCCAGGGTGCAGAGGCCCACGAGGAAATCTCCAGAGTTCCCTATAGGCCAGTCCACCCCTCGGCCCAGGAACACCTGCACTGCCTCCCCGGCAACCCCCGCACCTGGGGACTGTTACTCGTTATCCCTACAGTCCCCCCACCAGCACTTATGTTGCTCTTACCTTGCACTTGCCTCCTTCTGGCCGTTTATCTTATTTATTCTACTATCCCTGTACTGCACTTTCCCCTCTCCCTTTCCCCACGCACTTTTCCTTATCCCCCTCCCATGCACATGCGCAATCTGAATGACACCTGGCCCAGTAGGATCGTTGTCTGTCTTCCCTCAGTTCCCCCTCCCTTGCCTCGTCCCGCCTTGAAACACGTGTGTATAGGCACGTTATAAATGCCATATCATATCAGAGGGGAGAGAGGGAGGGGGAGAGCAGGGCCAAACTACTTGCATTGAACTCCCTCATACAGGACCTGTTTGACAGCACAGATGGGCAAGACATGGCAGGCCGTAGTGGACCAGGAGACCGAGAGAACAAGGTAGGAGCTGTAGCCAGACCGCAAGGGGTCTGATGCGGGAGCCGGTGACAATATAATGCTGAACATTATGTACAAACAAGGAGTGGACTAACTCAACACGCCATGGAGACGGATGATAGAGTGTGGATCCCAACATGAAGTGCCAGTTGTAGTAAAATGTTTGTTGTTGTGTGTTTGTTATGTGTTGGAAATCATTAAAGAGTTTTAAAAAAAAACACAACAAATAAAAAAGTAGTATAAATACATTGGAAGAATAGGTTTGTTGCACTAGGTGTAAAGTTTGTGTAATACTACCATATGTCCTACACCATGTTTACAAATCAACCAAAATGGAGTCCATTGCTTAGCTCCCAAACTTTCCACGATGGTTTCTTCAGGGCAGGAATTTGAAAGAATTTACCTCAGTAAAACACCTCCTATAGGGGGAGAAAACGCGAATGGCTGGAGCGATGGGAGTGTGCTTAGGCGGTCGAGTCAAGGCATGGTTTGCAAAAAAGTGTGACAATCATGGGGCAAATATATAAACTGTTATACTAACGTGTTGAGCAAAAGGAGTATGATTGTAGCTTTTTTCCACATCCTGAATGGAAGCCTACAATTACCAGCATGAAAAGTAATGCAAACCGAAGACAATCTCCTCTGTGTTTTATAAATAAATTATCACGTAAGGAACAGTGAAATAAAATATACAATACAGTCCGCTGTTTGTAGTCATTGTTTCACACAGAATGAGATATACACCTCTCCCCTTTCTAATCAACCAACATTTAGGGCCTCATTATAAGGCTGGCGCTCCCGCAATGAAGGGGGCTGGTACGGTACCGCCCCCTTCATTCCGGGAGCGCCGATTACGAGCTTCCCATCGTGGGACCCGGATCGCACGCCTGGTAAAACCAGGTGTGCTTTCCGGTTCCCGCAAGGAGAAGATGGAGGCAATAACGGGCCAGATGTAATCTGCCCGTTATTACCTCCCTCCCCATTCCCATTGAGCCCAATGGGGGCTCAATGGGAATGGGGATGGGTTCCTGCAAGGAGGAACTACCGGATCCTCCTATGTCGGAGTAACCCGGTAAGTCCCCATTGCAGGAACCCGGTAATGGAGCCCGGAACGGAGGCAGCCATGGAGCTAGTAGCTCCATGGCTACCTCCATTCTCGTAATGAGCCCCTTACACTTTGTATGGGACATGCCAGACAAAGGCCATTTTTCTATTACTCATTCACTGCTGTGTCTGCAGCCATCTTACGTTATTCTCCCTGTAATGTTGTTAAAGGCAATAGAAAACAAATAAACAACCAGAGCAGAGTTCTTCTGAGCTTGGATGTGAATCTCTTCAGGGCAAATCTCCCAGTTTCCAAAAAGCAAACCTAGTGCGACATGGGGCATTATAACTGTTGAGCAATAAAACCTGCTTTGGTGTCGTAACTGTCCCCACATATTTTTCACCATCACCGTAATAAAATAAACTGCTTCAAACACATCAGCTCGAAAGAGTTCTGTATTCAAAAGAGATTGACACAAAGTTAAATAAATAATTGCCATATCAAGTGTGCAATACATCTGAGGGCATTAATAGCATTTTACCTTAGTATTAAGCAGCAAGTTGGCTGGAGAAGTGGTGTGCTGTGGTGAACCTATGCTGGAAACAACAGATTTCATTTCTGGAGATTGACCTATTCTCAGTGAGCCTTTCTGTAGTCTGTTATTTAAACTCATTCCAGCGTGGCAAGTGGCTGGAGAAGTGATTGACTGTGGTCTGCTGGGGTCGGATGCGGCGGGGTGGATTGACCTTCCCTTTACTCACTGAAGAAGTTAATTTAGTACAGCTGTGGCTGTGCACGGATTCTGGATTTCATTTATTATCATCTAACGGCAAGTAAGCTTTTCTGAACTGCAATTGTAACATACTACATATAATGCCAGCCGCAAGCAGAAAATACCAATTGCGTATTATGGCCTGTGTGACTGGTAAGAACACAACTGTGATTCATAATTCAATTAAGAACAGTACAAAAAATAAGTTGCAGTCAAACCCTGCAGCGGCTGCCATGATTAACAATGTAAAATAAAAGAAGGGTTTGCTTTTAAATGCTCAGGGTAAAATCACTTCCTTTATGAAAGCACAGAGTCATCATGTGGCAGATAGTGACTCATTAGCTGATATAGCACTGGCACCTACAATTGACACGTCCAATCTTATTGATATGTCGGAGGCAGAAACTATTGACAACAACTCCTTGTTGAACCTCTGCCTAAGACTTCAAAAATAAGCCATATTCTCCCACATTGTGACAGGGGTGGTACGCAAGCAGAGGAAGCTAATGACGATTTTGCAGATACGCCTGAGAACTTATCAAATTCCCTGGATTTGGTAAGAATAGTTGAGATAATTTAGGCCTCCTGCCCTGCACATGGCTCATCTTTTTCATCATCAGACTTGTCTGAAGATAATCATTATGTGCGAAGACAAAAGCGGACCACCCCTAATTACAGCAGTGGTAGGGGTCATGTACAATTATCATAAACAAAGGTTGTCCACGCTGTATTGAGTACTTCAAAATTTAGAAGAAAGTTAACTCATGATATTTGCGTGCATCAACATGGATATCGCACTAGGTACCACCAGAAACAGGAAATCTTATACATTGAATTGTTTAAAAAAATAGGTTATTCAATAGTCTTATGAAAAGTATTGATTGTATTCACAAACAAATGACAAGAGAATAGCACTATGACCAGAAGAGTCAAAGAAAACTGTGCAATAAACCTCGATAAAACTCAAGGAAGAAAAACAATCAATTAATTGTGACTTATAGCATACATATATTTGTAAATAGATAAAAAGTGAAAGAATGAAAGAGTATTTTCATGTATTAATTTGTTGATTCCTAATGAAAGAATTAAAGCGTATTTTCATAGAACTTGTTGATTCCTTATCATAGACAACAATCAAAGAACTAGTTCAGGGTCATTTGTTGACCACCTTGTGGTTGATTTCATGACAATCCATTGGTTACAGGTATCAAAATTCATGAACAAACATTGTAAATGGCTAAACAGACAAATCTATACTACAATTCATTTCTGCCTTGATTTTTAAGAGAACTAATGTCTCGTTCATTCATTATGTCTGAGTGTCCATATTAGAGTCTGCCTAGTTGGATGTTGATATCCTGACTCGGTTTTTTAACCCCACTAATCGTCTGGATTCAGCCTCACCGTTCAGCTGTTGATAATGCCTTCCTCAGGGCAGGTGGAAAACACCCTATAGGGAAGCAGACAACAAAGACGAGTGGGTTAGTGTAACTAACACTTGCCAGGTGTGCTGTGTATGGTTGCATCTGCCTGTACTTTAAAGCTTCCCCGGGTGAACGTACCCTTAGATGGTGCTGCAGGTGAGTTCCAAATATTACATCACCAACGGGTGGCCGCCTCACAATCAGAATTAGGCCTTCTCTTTTCGGTATGATTTTGTTCGAATTCTGCTGGAATGGACTGGCTTAAAATAAAATAAAGGAATGAATCCATTAATTTAGGATTTTACTAAGGGTGAGTTATTTCTAATTTTGAAGCAACAATAAATGATTATTTTTGAGAGCATAAACTAGGAGCTCCTTTTTGTTATAATATCTAATACTTATTATACTTATTTCTTTGATTTATAGTTATTCTTTCCCTTTGATTTTTAAGATAAACCTTACAACTGTAGCAAATCTTCCCGATGATCCACTTGAACCACAGTGGAGAAACATGTGTAGAGGTTTCAAAAAGACTTTATTGTGGACACCAACAAACTGTTGTTATTATTTAAATGGTGACTTTAAGATGTTTGACAGAGGTCACATATAAAAGGTGATACTTACTAAAACCAAGCACTCCACAATTTGGAATTCAAGACCTCTTGAGAATTAAACTGATTTTATATTAAACTGCAAGCTTGTGCATATTGGAGAACCCTCCTAAGTGACATAATTTGGAATTAATAGTGGGCAGCCACAATATTGCGATACCCCTTTGCTGACAACTGCAAAACATACACAGATATCTAACTTGGATCTCCAATCTGGTTGACCATTGTCTGCAGTATTTCCTACAAAGCTAGAAAATGCCGTGCCCATTGACTATGCGAACATTGCTGAATGAGGTGTACTCAATACCACAGTTGATGACATTCTATGTGTCATAAATAAACGTAAAACCTCCAGGGCCCCTGGGCCAGAAGGTGTTGCAAATATTTTAATTAAAGAAAATCCGAATATCTGGGCTCCAATTTTACAAAAAAAAGTGAGACCTTCCTGGAATCAGCAACTCTTCATATTAGCTGGAGGACATTTATATTGATTGCAATTAATGAAAAAGGCTCAAGAGAAGTTCCAGGGAACTATCAGCTCAAGGCTATGATAGATTCTGCTTCTAAGATATTCAGTTCTTTTTTATTGGATAGGGAATACATGGATAGAGGATTTTAAAATACTCAGCTGCCAACTAACTGGTCATTAGAAAAGGTAATGGTACACTTTCTAATTGGTGGGTTTTAATGCATTGTATGCGTGACAGTTGTATTACTAAGGATTGTTGTATTATACATCTGTGTTGTAGATTATGCTGGTGCTTTTCGATAATGTCAATCAAGCTATCCTTTGGGCTATATTAAAGGCATGGGGTCTGCACCCATTGATATTATATTTTATTACACATTTATGTTCTGATACAATGGTTCAACTAAGTTTAAACCAAAAAGGGCTTCTTAGTAACATCATCAAAACCAACCATGGCTTGAAACAAGGATGCATGCTAGCCCCTACCCTATTTAACTAATATGTGGTGGAGCTTACAGATGTTTTAGGTAAATGTAATAGTTGTCCTCCTCGTGTGGGTTGGCACCCAACCTCATAGTTGGCCTACACTGACGAAACCATTCTTCTCGATCGAACACCAATTGGGATCCATTGTAGTCTATCTGTATTACACCAAGAGGGCAATCTTAATAATCTTACGGTCAACTATAAGAAGACAAACATTATGATTGTTAAAGCTAGCAAAATCAAGAAGTTGGATTTAGCATGGAAGATAAAGAATGAGAAGATAGAGGTGGTTACAAAATATACTTATTTGGGAGCCCCCATAACTGATACATTAACAACCAATCTATTGGTGAGTAATGGGAAAGGTTCGCAGGCAATTCAATGTCATTAACAAATGTGTATCTAATCAAGGTGGCTACTCTTTGGAAGGACTGTTACAAAAAATGTTCTCTTTATGGTATGGAGATATTTTGCTAATAAAAAACTTTGTGGCTAACCAAACTAGAGGCCAAAATATGGCGACCTATGTTGGGCTAACCTGATTCAACACTGATTGAAGCAATTTGTAGTGAATTTGTCTCCCTGCTAACATTGAACAGAATTGCTAGTTGTAATTTACTACTATAGATTTGTGCTGATAGAGAATGTTTTGTCTATCTATTCTAATTTTTCTGCCATAATGAACTCCAAACACCATCTAAAGGCACTAAATGTTTGAATGCCTTCTTCGAAGACCTCCTCACACTCTATACTGTCGATACACACACACAGGAACAAAAGCCCAAACCCGACAACACACCTATCCACCCAAACCTTCACGCATGCCGCCAGCGTTCGCAGAGGCACATCTTGATAAATTCGCCTCACCCTCCCCCCACCATCACTCCCCTGTCCCTCCGGGCCTCTATTCTACTGCTCAGGCTTTAAACCTAGGGAGACCACAACTGGCGAGACCAGCCAATCGTGTTGGACCTAGAAAACCAACACTGAAGATGAGCTTCATCTGAATTTAAGGCATGTACCACGTCTGTTGACACAGGCTGCAGGCACAGTGACCCATCCATGCACTATAGAATTGGAGCTATTGCATTGCAATTCCAGTCTAGCAGCTCACATAGCTGTCAACACTGAAACCCCTGACATACTTCAACACCTCTGCCATTAGTATAGAGTGACAACCTATGACAAATGTCGGTCTAACTGGGCACACATCGAGTCTCCGGCACTAGCACTCTTATCGTAAACCACCAACAGCACCCGCCACCTGCCTGACCTCTGGGCTGCTTACTGGAGCTTAGCCACCCCACCTAAATCCTAACCTGGCAAAATTCACACACGCATCTTAAAAAGTGACTCTTAGAATCTTCCACACATCGACTTCGGTCCCCAGGGCATTCCAATCACATAACGGTTTGAAGCCATACAAATGGGGGAAGGGCGCTATATAAATGACAAATACAATACAATACATTGACTTTGTTGTCACTGACCCCATAAACCTAGGTCCGGCATTAAAGGAAGTTAAACAGAAAGCCATTATTTGGGATAGAAATTATATCTCACTTCTAATTATGAAATCTGCTTTATTTAATTATGTGAAACAAGGCTTTCCATTAAGGCTCCTTTTAAGTACACGATAAAGATCAATAATACCAAGGTTAGAAGAGTTGTTCTCCAACTTGGTTTGGCACAATTACCTACCTGGGATTGCATAGAAGCTTGGTCGTCCATTCCTTTGCAGGAACCCTTGTGCCGCATCTGCAAAATAGAGAAACACCTTCTCACTCATTGTGCTATGCTCATTGATTTGTATAAGAAAAGATATGAGGGTTTTCTGAATGTTGATTACCTATCTGGTCTCTCATCCTCCTCTTCTTGTCGATAGATTGAGTCTTCTGATCAGAGGGTTCGGATCCAGCCATTGGCAGAAGTTCTTACTCAGCTTTGCTAGATGTTTGTCCAATATCTCGATGTCCAGGTCTCTGTGAAGGTCAGCTATCCTTGTGAAGATTGGATCTCCAGACGATATCCGCTGAGCCTTGTTATGGACTATCTGAATACTCGTCTATGCTGGCAAAGCATACGTCAGGTTAGGTTTGATGATCGCTTTGTAGATGTTGATCTTTGTCTGGAGGGGCATGGACTTGGTCTTCAGGAGTGGGTACAATGCCATTTTTCCTGTTGCTTTCTGCTGAGTATTCTCGATATGGCTTCCCAAGTTGAGTTTGCTGTCCAGGGTCACACCGAGATAGCGGCTGGTGCGCTCCCATTTGATAGTCTCCACATTGAGACTGATGTGCGGGTGCTCCTTGATCTTCTTTCTGGTGAACAGCATTGCAGTTTGTTTATTTTTTTGTATAGCACACAAAACCCTCAGGTATCTAGACGCTTGAACTTAGTTTCTGTGCTTCACGTTACAGAAAAAGAAGCGTACAGGTGAGTTACAACATTTACAACAATTACAACATTTACATTTACAATAACTACTGTCTGCACAACATGTACAGACAGTAATATAACGTACTTGAAGTGCAATAGACAGCGGGCAAAGACAACCATTAATCCTGCCTACCTGAAGAGGCAGCAGAAGCATACAGAAGTAAATGTTAAATCAGTGTGCAGTACATGATGCCTACCCCATTTTATAGGGCAGTAGCGACACATAAATGCAGAAAATCCAGCAAAAGGCAGGTACATGGCGCCTACCCCATCTTACAGGGCAGCAGCGACATATACATGCAAAAAGTCCAGCAATAGGCAGGTACATATGCCTACCCCATTTTATAGGGCAGTGGCAACACAAATGCAGAGAGTCCAGCAATAGGCAGGTACATGGTGCTTACCCCATTTTACAGGGCTACAGGGCAACAGCGACACATGCATGCAGAAAGTCCAGCAATAGGCAGGTACATGGTGCCTACCCCATCCTACAGGGCAGCAGAGACACATACATGCAGAAAGTCCAGCAATAGGCAGGTACATGGTGCCTACCCCATCTTACATGCAGCAGCGACACATAAATGCAGAAAGTCCAGCAATAGGCAGCTACAAGGTGCCTGCCCCATTTTACAGGGCAGTAGCAGCACATAAATGCAGAGGGACCAGCAATAGGCAGGTACATGGTGCCCACCCATATTATAGGGCAGTAGCGACAATTAAATGCAGAAAGTCCAGCAATATGCAGGTACATGGTGCCTACCCCATCTTACAGGGCAGTAGTGACACATAAATGCAAAAAGTCCAGCAATAGGCAAGTGCCAGGTGCCTGCCCATCTCATAGGGCGGCAACGACATGCAGATGCAGAAGGGTCTGGTGCAGGGCAAATACATTGTGCCTGCCCCCATGTTATCAGGCAAAGAACGCAAGTAGATGCCATACAAGAGCAGTAATCTGTGCAACACAGGCGATCATAGAAGGGCTGGGGGCACTCACCCCAGAGTAGGCTGTTGCAGGTATATATGGGAGCAAAAGGTGTATAACAAAAATATATATGCTCAACAGAAACATGGGTGGACAGATATTAAAACAAGGTATAGAGAGGGTAGAGGGGGGAGAGTATGGGGAAGCTTAGACTTGTAATGGGGAGCAAGGGGAAAGTATACATTGAGTACAGACCCCTCTGAGGATATCCAAATTTCGGAATGCAGGCAGACAGGCGTGCCCCAAATGCGACGAAGAAAATGCGGACATGACGCATATGTTTTGGGCGTGCCCAGTGATTGAGGGGTTCTGGAGGGAGGCGGCGCGCAAGCTGAGAGAGAGAGGGGTCACGTTTGCCATAGACACCGCCTGGGCATGCCTTCTGGGTGGGTTTCCCAGACCTCGGCAGCAGAAACATGTAAGCAAACTGAAAGACTTAGCGTATGTGCTGGCCAAACGACGAATAGCCATGGGCTGGAAAAAATGTAGCAAGCCACGGGTTGAGGTGTGGTGGAATGACCTACAGAAATGGGCGGAGGCTGAGACAGCGGTGTGGCAAGAGGCGAGTTGTATGTCTTGGGAGGAGGAACTGGGCTCTTTGATGGCATGGAAGACATTGATATCCTGCATATTCGGGACAGGGGTTTCGGGAGATCCAGATGATGACGATGCTCGCTCATGTGCAACAGAAGCGGAACAAGACATGGAAAATGGCTCGCGAGGGGGGAGGGATCAGGGGAGTAGTGCGCACTAATGGTTAAATGTTTATTGGAATATTGTTTATTGCACTGCTGTTTGGTTTGTATCGTTGTTTGTGTTGAAAAATCAATAAAAATCTATTTTAAAAAAAAAAAGTATACATTGAGTACATAGCGGTATGATACATCAGTTGAAATAAACAGATGACAGCCAGCGTCAGCAAATGATGGGGTGCAGAATGTAAGGGACAAAATAATTATTGCGGTAAAGAAGATAAGAGGGTGGGGCCTATAGTTGAGAGGTAGCGTTAGTAAATCAAAAAGGTGGTGTAAGTGGTTGAATACCAAAGCAAACTCATAACAAACCTGAGCCAGTGGGCCTAGGCAATGATGTCGATGATGCGTAACAGTATAGCGCTCAACAGGTAGCAAGGTACATTAGGCGTCGTTGACAGATTTGCGGTTTGGATCGGCAGTATAGTGAAAGCCAAGGGCAGACATAACCGTGAATAAAAAGGGGTACAGAAAATCATGAGACATGACAAGGTGAAACGTCAGAGATCCATGGTAAAGTAGTTTAAAGAACAGGAGGGCAAAGTGCAGTTTGGCAGCAGGTGTGATGGTATTGTGAAGTAATTTAAGGTCACAGTGCAGTTCGAAGAGAGTGGAATGAGAGTTCTGCTTGATATATTATCCTGTCTGGGTTTCCCTTATACCTGCACTGTATACACTGGCAAAATTGAAAGGTTTTTTCTCACAGTTAATTTCCCCTTTTGACAATAAGCTCTCTCGCTCTTGCTCTCTAAGCTTCTTCATTCACAATTACTTGCATTCGGCGTGGCTGTCGATACGCCCCGGTGTCCACGCTGTCTCTGGGTGGACTCACTGGTACTTGCTGGCATTCCTGTTTCTCCCGCGGCCAGCCAGTGACAGTCTTGGTACTTTCTTTCTCGAGACCGCTTTCTCTCAGCGTTCCGTTCTCTTGTGGCTTCTGCTGGGCTAGTCTGCTTCGTTCCAGCCTCCGGTGAGTAAGATACTGCCTTTTTAACACCTGCGAATGTCCAGTAGTCTATCATAGGCTGCTGGCATTCCCACAGCGTGTCCTCTTCCTGTAGCAGCTACTTTCTTCTTGGTTCTCGAGCCAGCTGGCTCCAGTTCACTGGTCCTGGCCCTTTAGTCTCTCGAGCTGCACAGAGAGGCCTAACTCTCTCTCACCAGCAGCACACTTCCACTGCTTCTGCTCTTTAAATTTCACGGCCACGTGTCGGCCCCCAACAGCTAGAGCGCTCCTTGTGCTTGTGGCCTCCTTCGCTCTGCATTACTCAGTTTCTCTTGCTCGTCCCAGTATTTTGGAAGTTATAGGAACGGATGTCCGTTCTTGACAATTTGCACAATAAATCTGGATAAGTATTCAAGGGAAAGCCAGTCCTGGATGATTTGTATGTGGAAGCTGAGAAGCCGTTTTCATACGTTTTACAAAGTAGATCAGAGTTTGAAGATTGGTCTATGGGTCTCGGGAAAATGTTTTCTATACCCTTCATAGGTGGATAAAGAGACTTATGGCAATATGCCATGGGGGTATCAGGTATTTGAGTTACCCTCAAGGGAAATTGGAGATACCGTATCTAATACGATGATGCCATGATACCTCGCTGGATGTGTTTTCCCCCCATGTGATCCTCCCTCATATAGCTGCCCCCAGGGTCAGGATCAGATAGCGAGTGCCGTCCCCATGCCACATGGGAGGAGGTCACAGCTGGAAAAGCAGTGATGACCCCATCTGATTCATCTCATAGTATTTACAAAATATTAATTAAAACAGACTCCTACAATCCATTTTGCCATCAACACATCTTTGCAGTACAAATTAATTTAAAAAAAATTAATAACAGCCACCTTGATGATCACTTTGGCTTCCTATTAGTTTTCATTAGTTGTATCTCTAGGTCTTTAACACAGATACCTTGGGTGGGGTTGTTGTTGCCCTGACTTCCCCACTACAAGGTCAGCCACAGGTGAAGAGGCCTCCTCCTGCCTGGGGAACCACCTATGCTCCTCCAACTATTGCTTTCCTGCATCTTGCAGCTACACCAACTGCAACCCCTTCTTGCCTTCTCTGGGATGCACCACACCTCAGCTGCACTCCTGTCCTATCGAGATCCAACCATCTTCTCTTCCAATCCATGGTCAATTGTGGGATGTTTCAACCCACGCATCCAAGCCATACAACATCATTGTGCATTACTGACATGGGAAACATCATAATGGCCGCCGGAAAGCATGCTGCTGGCCAGAAATCACCAGAAAGTGCGCAGTGAGAACCTGACAGACAGGCTGCTATCTTCTTTTGCCTCTGTCAGTGTTAATACAGGAGACCATTGTCAGCCCCATCCTTTGGCTGCCCACAGAACAAAAGCAGACGAAGGAATACAGAGCTGTTCAACAATTCATTTTCTTGATTGTCAAAATTGCTAAAATCATGGGCATGAAACCACCAAAAATTCCCACTTCTGGTTGGGTGTTCTACATTACTCTACTGCAGAATCCACATCAATACACTGTTAGCAAGGATCATATGCTAGCAAGTAAAATCCCCTTTTTGAAATGTATTAATTTAAGGCAGCTGTCAAAAATGGGTGCAATACAGGTGCCCGCCACTGACCGGCGCTAGCGATATGAATTCCGACAGGAGACTTGTATTTCAGGAGCTAAACAGAGAACCTGAGTTAGCTGGGACTTCAAAGGCTTGCTTGTTCATGAGAAGTCTTCACACCTGGTCATCTCAGCAAGAAGACAGGAAAGCAAAAGGTTTTGTTAATCAAATGGAGCGTGGCACCCTGGACTGATGCCCTGCTAGCAGGAAAAACCAAACAAAGAATTCCTTCAGCTGAATAGGGTATGCTGATTTTGGGTGTGAACTGTCAACACTGCTCTGGGGGAAGGCAAGACATCTGATCTCTGAGTCAAGCCACGTTTCTAGGGGCGGGGACAAAACAATGGGTGCACTGCAGTGGAGGCAAATGTATGTTTTATTAAATTGCTTATAAAATATTGTATCAAGTTGACAGAAATGTACAATTTGGGGATTCTTAATATGAAAAATGCACCCACGATTTGAGACTAAGCTGGACGTTGTTGGGGTTCTGAGGCCAAGCCCTGTAATTATTAATATTGTAACATCTGTGTTTATGCTAGAGACCTCAAAACTTACTGTAATATGCCCAGAGAGGGTGTGTACCTCCGTGTCACATTTGATGAAAAACCAATATGGCAAAACCCACTAAAAGCACAAAATGTTGTCATTTCTGAACCCAAGCTCTTAGAAAGAGCAGGGTTGAACAGAGACCTACCTGTCTTAATTAATTTGTGAAGTGTACGTGTAATTTCAACAACTTGTGTATCTGGGAAGCATGTTTGGTTATGAAAAATTGTTTTCTAAGTAAATACAAGGGGGAGTGTTCTTTCAGCCAAGCCATAAACATAGCATCACTCTGACTCATTCTGACTCACAATTCCCTTCTCCAGTCAGGTCACAGTAAATCCTTTAACCTATCAGCATCCTCAGAAGGTTGGGCATAGAAAGTCAGCCTTCCCACCCACTTTCAAAAGACATAAAAAGAATCACTGAGACCCAGATAGGGACATTCATTTTCCACTCTTTAATCGATTTCTGCGCAGCACGCTGCCCGACCACATCCAGAACTTAGACTCCAGATAGACTCCAGAACTTGAAGCAGAGAGGCCTGAACCAAAAGCTGAATCCTTCTCAGCAGGCCTCAGAATCCAGCAACCTAACCAAACTATTCAACAGCCGGGCAAGCTGTTTGCTTCTGGCTAGAACTCTGTGCCAGACCCAGACCCGGAAAGCAGAGCTGTATCCAGAACCTGTCAGACCCAGACCAGACCGCTGTGCCATGCCGATAGCAGACCAGAGGCCACGGTGTGAGCAGAACCAGTGCCAGAGACCGTCCAGTGGCAGGGGTGCAGTCCCAGGCCCATTCCAGTCCAAAACTAGGAGTGAGTATACAGCCAAGAACTGTGCATAGTCATCTCTTAGTCTAAAGTAATCTCATCCCATCCATTTCAACGTATTTAGAACTGCATAGAAATCGTGTTTCCATTCTGTGATTTCAAAGCTGCAAAAGTGTCATCTGTCATTCTGAAATCTTGACTTCATTTCTGAAAATCTACCTCCACAAAAACATCATTCTAAAGCTAAGAACCTAAGCATTCCAACAAACCAAAAACGACCTTCCAACTCCTTATAGTTTTTCCGTAATCGCGATCGACGCGATTTCACCACTTGTAAAAATAGCTGCTTCTTGCTTTCCACTGCTGAAATTCATTTTGACTCTGATAATCATTCATGAATCATTGCTAGTGTTGACCTGAACTAATTCAAAGTAGCTATCACCTACCCTAAATCTCCTAAAGGGAATTAATTCATTTTTAGCATATTTTTCACTTCATTGCAATCACATTTAAAAGTATTGGGCCTATGTTTTAAAATCATCCCTGTTTCTCTAAGCTTGCTGGGGGGGGGGCGGGAACTGAACTGCTTTTGATTATATTCCTGAAAACCTGTGTGCCCTCATTTCCATCTCTTCATATTGCACAGGGGGGAGTGAGTTGTCACAAGGCAAATATCTCTTGTTGAAACCATATCCAGTTTATTTCTGTGCTGCATTCTTTCCATCATTGCTTTTACTTGAAACCATACAAAGTATTCTCTGCTACCTTATCCTTTCTATACCAACTCCTAAGTAATTAAAGAATTGTGCTACTGTAATCGTATCCATTGTTGATCACTGTTCATACTCATAAGTGTGCTATCAAATATTAATTTATTCATAAAAGTGTGATATTTATATATAGTTTAATTTTTCCAATAAACCTTTTTAATTTGCAAAACAACCTACTTCTTGGCTCAGTGAGGTCAGGGGGATTCAAAGAGAGGGGCGTTATATAAGGGTTTATCATCCAGATTTAAGAACTTGACATAACAATATATAAATAAGGGCTTCCATTGAGCATCCCAGACTAGGCATTGACTTAGTTGGATTGCTGAATTGAAGTCACTTACACAATCCACAAATGGAAATTCTGCAGAAGTCCTGCAGAGTATCGACACCACCTATGGCTGCCTCGTGTATAGTCATGATAGCTAGGGTCATCCAAACACCTTGCCAGCTCCTTCCACCACCACTTGCACTAGGATCACCTGCATGGTCCCTTCCCATGACCCAACCAATTCTATGTGCACTTCCTCCAGCAGTGGCAAGCCCTTTTTTGTCTGCCTTACCTCATTGCCTCTTCCTGAGTCATCATCCATTGACCCTGCCACCTCAGATAATACCTGCTGTGGCTGTGGGCAACTGGCAGCTCAACCTACCCCAACAGCAGGCTTAGGGTCCTCCTCCAAAACCTGGCAAAAATCTATATACTCTCAGAAGTGAACCTTCTCTTCCTGGCCATCCCTCGCTCCAAGTAAAAATCACCCTTCCCCCAACACGATTTCAATTTCTTACAAAAAGGGCCCAAATAAGATACAAATCAAAGTGGCAATGCCGCTATCAGGCACCAAATATTTCCCTGAATACATATTTTATTTCATATTAGCAGTAGGTGGGCTGATTTAAACTGGAGTTAAACTTGTAAAAACCCATTTCATTTGCAAATAGGTAATTGTAGAAACTCATGTTCACCATTTAATCAACATTTTCTGTGTAAGTGAAGAGTGAGTTATTGTTAATAACTATCGATTACATTTGTTATTTTCAAACATTACTCAAGAGTAAGTCAGACTAATTATCGGAAAAGAGTTTGTCGCTCCAGCTTTCCAATCCATTCCTCAACATCCAGTAGCAACACCATGCAGTGAACATTCTGTTGTTCAAAGCATACAGTAAGTTCCCTTGTGCTGATTCCTCTGCATGTGTGAGCTGCCTAAAATATGCACTAAAGCTGGCATCTGCGTTCCTGATCGTGGTTGTTAGCCTTATGTTATGGTGTGCACTCTAATTTTGCGTATTTGGAAACATTGCCTGCCATTGGATTCAATAGAAAAATCACAGCCACCATGAGTTAGCAAAGAGGTAGTCTCGGGAGCTGAGAATACATTCATCAGAGCTGCTGTGGAAGCAGTGTAGTTCCCTGACTGTAGGACGGGTGAATGGATTCATGGGTAGATTGATGAGTGAGAGAGAAAGTGGTTGAGTGTTGTTTGGTTGCATTGCTGAGGAAGAGGGTGTTGGATGGACAGTAAGAGAGGGTGTGTGAAGGATGTGCACATGGAGCGATGGATGGGTGGACGGATGGGTGAGTGATGGATGGACTGGAGACAGAGTGTGACTGTTGGATAGAAGAATAAGAGTCAGAGGGTGAGCAATGGAAGGATGAATGAGAGAATAGGTGTGAGGCTGTGTAATGGATGGATTAGCGGATGTATACAAGAGGGTGGGTGCTGGATCAATAGACTCATGTGTAAGTGGAAAGATGGATTTGCGAGTGAGTGTTAGATGGCTATGTTGATCGATTAGAGAGTGAGAGAGTACTTGAGTGTTGGATGGATTGGTGAGATTAGTAAACAATAGCAGGGCCATCTTTAGAGGTTTTGAGGCTATTGCATAGACAAATCAAACCAAATAAATGAAGGCAAGCAATACATTCTGGTTTCCCACCATTTCCCATATTTGAAAGCAATAGCTTGACATGATGCTCTGACAGTGATTTAAGTGAACATGCGGACTACGTTGAGTTCCCATGACGCCCCGCAATTCATGCCGGAATGAGAATTATACACAAAAGATATACATTAGAAGTTACCATGAGGGTCCACATACCTGAGGATAGACTGAGATTAGAAGAGGGACATGGTTTTCAAGTGGTGTTGCCATGAGCGACCCAAGAAACATCTAATGTTGTGGTGTGAAATATCCAAATGGTCACTTTGATTGCACAAAGTACCATTGTACTCCATTAAATCATGAGAAAGGAGCGAACTAAATCCCTTTTAGGGGCTGCCAATTTTGAAATTAGGGAGCAGCAATGTTGACAGTTTTATAATGATATGAGTTCTATATGGTAAAAACACTTTGATTGGGGGGCGTTGTTGAGCGCGATCAAGATGGGCACCTGATTGTGTGGCTCTGTGGCTCGTTGGATCATCACAGCAGTTTTAATACCATGTTGAGCGCGCCTTCACTGTTTAACTAGCTGCAAAAACTCTGTATGCATGTGGCATCCTGACGGCTGAACATCGGACCTGTGTGTGCGAGCAGACACCTGAAACGCGGTAGACAACATCGGGGGGCCTGTGTGGAGGGGGCTGTGGCTCCGACACCGAGTGCGGCTTGGTGGCTTCCTGGTTTGCTGTGGTGCCCCGCATTGCCTGATCCTGGGTGTGTGGTTCAAGTTGCTGTGGGACGGCCCCTGAGGCCACTTGACTCTGCTAGCGGCCGGCACCTCGGTTTACCGTGCTCCCTTTATGACCGCCCGGGTCCGGGCTGGTGCGCTCTCTGCTTTCGCGCCATGGGACGGTGCTGGTCAGCTGTCTCCTCTTCACTTGGCCGTCAGAGCTTGCCCGTCTGTGCACCTACATTCCCCAGCAGGCTACTCGGATGCTGTGATCCCTCCCACACAGGACTGGTCACTCCTTGAGGTTGGGACCCATTAAGGACCAACCCCAGTCCCTCGGGGGGATCACAAGAGTTCTGGGCCCTGTTAATAGTGCTGGTCCACCATTACACCAAGGCCCGGATTCCCCACAAACTGATGGCCGGATTCCTGCACTCCCGCCACGCCTGTCAACGGATACGAAGCACACAGAACGTATCCTTGCCCTGCTCGTACCACCTGGTATTGCGGCACTGGGTCATTTAGCTTCCTGGCTGACCTCTACATCTGGCTTGCGGCAGTGCCACGGACTGATGCACTGGTCTGCCTTTCCTATCCAACTACGTTCCCTGCGGTGTGTGCACTACCTGGCACTGGCTTCCCTGCTGGGGTGCCTCGGTGGTGCTATAGCATCTCCTGTTACAGCAACTACTGTCTCCCTACCCAAGTGGGCCAGTTAGCTACTTGCTGTACACCCGAGGTGAGGCTAATTGCTCTGTACGCTGCGGAACTGGTCGCTAAATGCTGCTTTGACTACTTAGACCTTGGCATTGCTTTGTGTCTGGCCTGCTCCACTGGGGCCCGGCTGTTGGCCCTCTGGGCATCGTTGGTCTTGGGAACAACAGGGCAACCTCTCAGCTCTTACTGGTACCCTCCTTCACTGCAGACTGATCGCCCCACCTCAGCCCCCTGGTTCGCGCCTATTTCCTTGCCCTGCAGTCTTCTAATTGCTCCAGTTCACCCCGATCGAACTGCTAATGGGTGCACATTGCTATCAGAGTCAATCCCTGATGAACTACGGGGGTGTTCACTGAGAAGGTGTTGCCTCCTGCGATGCTGGAAAGACATTGGAGGGACAGGGCCTCCATGTCCTTGTCCTGTAGTCCTTTTATCATGTGTGTTATTGTCTGCACAGTAGTCCAAGTGGGACTCCTGGCAGTGCAGCTCTTCCTCTTTTTGGTTTGTTTAACAGACCCTTGGGATACCGGTATGGTACCCATGGGTGGGTGTACAACCCTGTACCCCTAGTTTATGTTTTTGGGCACCTGTGTGTGGCCCACAGAGCAGGGTATGGGCGGGTGGCAGCTCCATGATGAATTTGACAGGTGATCCGAGTATCCTCAATTTTGGGATACCCAGGCCCTGCCATTGGAATCAGTTGATTCCTGATGAGACAAGATGGCCCCTGTGGCCTCTTGCTTTCCATTGCCTGTTACCTTGTTTTCCCAAAGTCCTGGGAAGCCCTGACTCTGTCCCTGCCCCTGACTGGCTGTTGGGTGGAAGTTCCATATATGGTATTGTGGGGAAGTCCAGGCCAGACTGGCTCGAGCCTTCCCAGTGACTGTATGTTGTGGGTACACCCTTGGGGTGGGACCTGGGTGAATGGAATGTGTGACCAATATACATTTCATGTTATGGGTGTCAGGTTTCTGGTGTGACACCCAATGAATGAGACAGCCCTGCCCGAAACTGGTATGAAGGCAGTGTGGAGTGCTGAATGGCTGGATACTTGTCCCAATCCACATTCCTTGTTGTGAGTGTCTGGATGGAGAATAATGGCCTGAATGCACTGGGAGTCTGATTGGCTGCCTGCCTGCTGAATGCCCTTCTGAATGATTGGCTGCCTGAGCCTGGCTCAGCAGTGTGAATGAGAGACACAACAGTATATCTGGGCACCTCTCACATACCAGAATTGTTCAGAAGCTGAAGTTGAAACTTGATGCTTGCTCTCGAAACCGAGCTGAAAAAAGAAGAATTGCTGCTGCTTTACTTCAACGCAATCTGAAAGCTGTTGTGCTTCCGAGGACTGATCCAAGAGAGGATCTGGCTAGGAGATCTCTTCCCGAGCTACGAAGGAACATAGTGCACCAGCTAACCTTCAACAAGGCTCCCTGGAAGTCAGTACCGAAACGACTCCCGACCAGGGCCGCCGAGGAATCTGAAGTGAAGCACCAGAACATCAAGGCCATCGACGACTGCCACCGTCGACCGAGGTTCAGAGGACTGCTGTAACCTTGTTGACCGGAGCCATAACTCTCCATTGCCTAAGACACTTTGAAATCAAGGACTCCCTTGCTCATCACCGTCGACCACTTTGTCCTGTCGGAGAAAGTCAAGGTCACTGCCGAACCAAGAAGAATCTGCTGCTGGGTTTCCTGCCACCTGAAGTCCACAAAGATGCTGGCGAAGATCCGAAAGCTAGCCGTGGTCGAGTCCCGATCGCAGACACCAACCGCTGACGACCAGACGCCTTTGCTGGACCTACGTTCTTCATTGACTTTTTGCGGCAACAAACTCTTGTCATCGAGGTGCACTGCACGCCGCTTCTTTGCAGGACGTCCACGACCGATCGGCGACGAGCACTGCAAGGACCGAAACTGCTGCCTCAATGACATTGTTCTCCTTTTCTTCAAGGAATCTCGACAATCCATGGCTCTGGGCCTTAAAGAGAGTTCACTCAAGAAGGATCCGTCGACAACCAGACGTCGAACTCTGCTAAAACAGGTACATTGGGGTAGTAGAACCTTTTTAGAAGGAACCAAGACTATATTAAACAATATATGGAGTGAGCTTGTTGATAAACTTTATTTACAGGTTGCCTGGGTGGGGGGATCCCCACACAGGACTGTGTCTTGTGGTAGGGACCCATATTCTGCCAGTTGTTTAACCCAATTTATCTTCCCCCTCATCTCTACTGTTGATTCACTTTACTATTTGATTTGTATGCCATTGAGACGGTCAGCAGTTGGTGCATTTTAATGGATTCAAGAGTTAACTGTGGTACCACATGGATATTGTACATATTTATCACTATATAGTATTGCCTGAGCATAAAGTATGTTATTGTGTGTGTATATAACTTGAACCTTATTTATATAAAGAACTGTGTTATCACCAACATAGTGTGTGGATATTCATTTGTGGGGGGATTGGCGACCACACTGCACTTAAGAACCAGCCTGCACCACATACTAAGCGCTTAAGCCTTGATTGCTCACCCAACATTACCATATAGAGAATCTTGGCTGGGGTGATCTGTGCTTCTACTCTGCGATATAAAGGGCAGGAGTACAGATAACCTGTTAGAGCTCAGGTTTTATGACAATGAAACACAAAGGATACAGAATGATATGCCTCGGAATCTCTTTAAAGGATACAGACTGGTAGCCGCAAAGGATGCACTCGGAGTCTTCTCCCAATCGACTGATGTCAGAAGTACAACAAAGGAATGTCAAGAGAAACCTTCTAACTAATGTCACTCTCTGACTAGTATAATTCTACAGTCAAAGAGAGCTATTAGTGGGAAGGGCGTGAGTGGACCAAGATTCACCAGGCTGTTGATAAAGAGGAACTATATTGGAACACTGTTATATTCAAGAGGACAGTAAGGGCCTATCTAATGTACACTAACCTGGATTTTGCAAGGAAGGGAGTAGTGAGGAATCTAACCCGGACGGAACGAGGGCCACACTAGAGTCGGTTTAGTGCACACAGGATAGCGTCCAAAGTTCAGTGCACTTATTCAGTGTAGGTAGGAGAAGGAGATGGAGAACCTTGATCCAGGAAGGTAAGCCCTTTTGTAGTAGTAGAAAGGCCAGTTGGGAGAGTAGGAGTATAAAGGACTGACTATAACAAGAAAACTAACCTCTCCTGCACTATAGGTAGAATTTAGCAGAGGTCATATACCCGTAAGGAGAGTGGAAGTCAGGGTGGCAGAATGTAAATAGTCCAAACAGGATAGGAAAGGAGGAATGGGTAAATAGGGTACAGGACTCTGCAGGGTGTTTGTTGGCAGTCCGTGGAAAGCAGCTGGAGGCTCCGTATGGGAACAGAGCAGGAAGTTGCTCGGCACTGCGTAGGAATGCGGCTGGAAGCTCCGTATGGGAACAGAGCATGAAGTTGCTGGGCGCTGCGTAGGAACGCGGCTGGAGGCTCCGTATGGGAACAGAGCAGGAAGTTGCTGGGCATTGCGTAGGAACGCGGAAGAAGCTGGCGGCTCCGTTACGAGCGGGGAGTTGCAGGGCGCCACGTAGGAACGTGAGAAAAGGCAACCGCTCCGTGCAGAAGGAAGGCAGGAATTGCCGAGTGAAGAATAAGGCGTCTGCGAGGGAAATAGCAGATGCCAAGCTCCGGAACGCCGACGAAAGTTTAACGATCAGAAGCGCTGCTGCTTTGAATCTGCTTTGTTAAATGCAGTCAGCTGACGTGCATCTGATCAACGTAATGACGTCTACGTTGATCAGGTGATCCAAGCTCGTAAATGTTGAAAAAACACACAATAGCGATCGTAGCCCCAACATGACACCATCAGCAAGTGCAGTACTAGTGGCGCCTCCCAGATAACCTCCATTGTGTATAGAACGGCCTGGCTGTTCTGAAAGCTGAAGATGCCGGTAAGAAGGAGCGTTTAGGGAGAATAAAGGAGCTGGATGATCCTGGGATGGCAGGCATGACATACCCCCCTCCAGTCTTTACACCTCCACAGAGTAGTATGCCCCTCGCTACTTACCTCTGGTTGCATGTGCGGGGTGCAGCCAGTCCCCAGCCACTCCTTGTGCCTATTGGACAGTATTTATTTCCCAGAAGCATGCTCTCACGCGTGGTGCAGCCCTTATAACACCGTAGTGATCAGCAACCATTGCCTGTGCTCCACGTGTCACTGGCACTGGTTGGGTGGTATATATGTCCCCCTTTGCAGAGTCACCATATATATCCCTGCTGTTCTTGCTGTGGGACTGGCTCCATCTCTCGCTGCACCCCTCACTCCGTGCGCTCTACATCTCCTTTCTTTGATGCAACCTCACTTCTGTCACTTACCCCTTCCCTTCCATCAGTGTCACAACCATTGCAAAGGGTGTGGCAAGAATCAGAGCTCCATAAACATGTTTGCCAGGTCTAACCCTAAGGATTCTGCTGGTATAGGTGATACTAAGGCCTGCCCCCCTTCCCCCTTGCCCACGACGAACCCACGGAGCTGCAGAAAATGATTGACTTAATGCGGGAGGGGTTCACGACTCTAAACACAAAACTGGACGACATGAAATGCACGATCAGTGCTATAAAGGCCTGTATGGAGAAAACTGATGCTCGATTTGGAGAGGTTGAAACCAGAGTCAGAGTGGCTGAGGACGACATTAACGCTCTGAGGTCCGGCCTGACTGCACTCACGAAAGTGCAGATTGTCAGTAAAAAGAATGATGATCTCGAGTCCTGGTCTAGATGTAATAACATCCGTATCATCGGCGTTCCTGAAGATAACATGTCAGGTCCCATAGAAGATTTTGTCGAGCATACTCTCCTCTCATTGCTTGACGGTCCCTAGCTGTCGCCTCATTTCGCTATTGAACGAGCCCATAGATCTCTGAATGTGAAACCAAGACCGGGCCCCGCGCCCCCTACCCGATCATTGCTAGGGTTTTGAACTATTGGGACAAGGGCTCTCTGCTGATTGTGGCCAGGGCCAAGGGCGAGCTGTTAATTGGTTCGAACAAGACTCATTTTACCCCAACTTCTCTTTTGCAGTACAGCAGGAGCATAAATCCTTTCTCGCCGTGAAGAGGAGGCTTCATGACCTTGGGGCTAGTTACGCTATGATGTTCCCCGCCAAGCTTCACATGGAGCACAAGACATGCTTTTTCACGATTCCCGAAGAAGGGATGATGTTTTTGGACCAGCACTTCCCAGGTTGATCCTGATTCTCCCTCAGCTATGTTCTTGCTTGTCTACTACGGCTGTAGCCCAAACACTATTGAGGACGAATGGCTGTTCTCCTGTATCAGGCCTGATGAGGCCATTATCTTCTGTTCTCTGTCTTGGTATTGTTCATGTGATACAGAGCCTATTATATTAGCTAAATAGTTTACTGCTGTGTTGAGAAGCGGGCTGCTCACGTCGAACAGCCCCACAATGCTAGGTTGCAATGGTTTTCTTTCTCTATGTTCCGGGGTTATCACTCCCCTGATTGGGAGGATGTAGTGGTGGTGGGAGGTGGGACAGGGTACGGGTTATGGAAAATGCTTGAAGAGTGTGAGGAGACTGTTGGATGGTATGCATCATCATTGATTGCTACAAAGGGTGCCACCCATGTGGCCTCCTTGTTTATGAGCTGGAACATTAGAGGGCTGGGGAGTTATACAAAAATGCCTAAGGTCCAACTATACGTAGAACACCACAAGGCTCATATCCTCGTTTTGCAAGAGACACACTCGCTGGTGGCAGGCTGCAGAAAATGTGCCAAAAACTGGGGCCCGCAGCGATGCTACACGCAATACTCGACCCAAAGCAGGGGCGTCATGACTCTGACTCAGAAATCAATACAATTTGTACCGAAAGCCACACAGGTGGACCCCTTGGGGCGTTACGTGCTGATGCATGGTGGTCTGGCAGGGCTGGAGGTGGTATTGTTTAATATATATGGACCCAATACAGATGACCCTGAGTTTTACATGCTGGTCTCGGACATGCTCCACTGTACCATCCTATCCTGATGCTGTGGGGTGGGCACTGCAATACGATTACGGACCTCTGTCTGGATGAATCAGGGAGCAAAGCTCGTCAATTGACTAGAGCTGTAGGGTTACCTTGGATAAACAGACGGGACTTGGCATGGTTGATGCATGGAGAATGTTGCATCAACAAACACGTGATTACACAATTTATTCAAGTGTGCACGACTCGCATTCCAGAATAGACCGCTGGCTGATATCTGGCACCCTGATAAATCACATAGCTGATGCGGGTATACTCCCACGGACGTATTCAGACCACTCCCCAATCACACGGACGGCAGCTTGGACCAATAGACATTCCCCTGGGAGCTCATGGAGCCTTAAACCACAGGCACTCTAGACCCTTTGTACAGGTCCGAACTTGGTTAATGTGTGCTTGAATATTTTGACATCAACACTGGCACAGTCGACTCCCTAGCCACGCTCTGGGACACCTTCAAAGCTTACATCAGAGGCATGGCCCTGTCCAAAGAATCAGGGACCCTCAAGGCGATACGTAGGAACATTAGGAACATTCGGAATAATGAGGCTTCTATTAAACGCCTCGAAACAACATATGCTGCGGACCCGTCCCCGGCAACCCTTGGTGCAATAAAAGAGGCACTTGACGCATTCAGAAACACTGTGGACAGAGAGGTGAAGATCCTCGATAACCCGACAGCGGTGCCTCAATATGGTGAGGGTGAAAGGCCGGGGGAGGGGGATTGCTGGCCAGACTGGTTCACCAGGAAGAGGGCGTGTGGCATATCCCACTGATCAAGGATCCTCATGGGTCTCTCGTGCACAGACACCGGGGTGAAAGAGGTGTTTCAATCCTTTACTCAATATTATATACCAAGAATGATGAGGTGTCTGTCTCTGTCGTGGATACGTTCCTGGACGGGCTGCCGCTCTCGGTTCTGTCTTCCGAAACTAGGGAGATCTTAGACCACCGCTTGATGTCGGGGAAATAATGCGCTGGATCGAAACCTTGCCATCTGAAAAGGTCTCTGGCACTGATGGGATAGCCATGGACTTTTATAAGTGTTATGAGTCCATCGATCACCCTGCTTGGTAGCTTTGTGGGAGGAGTCCTGTGCTCGTAAGATGTTGCCCCCACACTCTGAGAGGCGGTGATAACGGTCCTACTTAAGCCCGGTAAGCCGCCCCCTCCTTGCAGTTCATATCGACCCCTATCATTGATAAACACTGATGTCAAGATATTTGCAAAGTCTATCGCTCTCCGACTGGCTCCATATATGACACACTTGATCCACACTGATCAATCCGGCTTTGTCACCGGCTGCTCTACTGCCCTAAATCTATGACGATTCATTGACATCCTGTCTCAGGTCGACCCCGGTGTAAAGGCGGTGGCTGCACTCTTAGATTTACAAAAGGCCTTTGATTCCGTATATTGGCAGTTTCTTTGGGCAGTACTAAAGAAATGTAACTTTGGCACCTGCTTTACTCATGGATACAGTTGCTCTATGTGCAGCCCGTGGCCACTGTGTGTACTAATGGTCGGCTCTCAAGACAGTTGAATATATGTAGAGGCACTAGACAGGGGTGCCCACTGTCACCGCTCATTTTGTGATAGCCATGGAGCCTATGGCCGATTTCCTCCGACAGAAGCTTTCACAAAGGGGAATATGAATATCCAGACCCCCCAAGATCGTCTCATTATATGCCGAAGATACACTGCTCTATATCAGAGACCCAGCATTTAACCTTGAACCCGCCATGCACGAGATCAACAATTTCGGTCTTTTACCCTGCCTCCTGGTCATTTGGGCAAAATCCGAACTCTTTCGCCTGACTGCAACCACAATGCCACCCCGGTAACCTCATGGGACTTTCACAAAAATAAAGTATCTTGGGGTTATAGTCACGAGGCACCAAGACTAGTTATATGAACAGAACTATGGTTCCTATTTACAACAACTCAGGCCTAAACTGCGCACATGGGCTAAACTGCCCATCACACTTGCCGGTGAAGGCAAGCATCCCCAACCAGCACGATCCTCCCCTCAATGAGAGACAATGAAGGACTCTCCCAAAATGGGAATAAGGCCAAGACAGAGTGCGGGTGAGCGTAAATGGGAGTTTATCAATCAGAATAGGGCATGCAAAGAACTCTGCAAACTCCGAGAGCGCTCTGTCTGACAATAGCAAAGACAGGCGTATATATTTACAAAACACGTCATCAGAACCTACATACTATAAGGGGCACAAGTTCAATGGGATTGGGTGGCGATGACTAGCTATAGGCGCTGCTGCGATGTGGTTGGGCTTGGCTGGAGGACGTCACTGGTCAGCCTCGTGGGTTGGGCTGGGCCTGGCAGGTCGGCTGAGTTCATCCGGGCGGTGTTGTTGTGCCATTGTGGCCAGTGTCAGAGATTAATGTCTTTTCCTGACTTATTTGCCCTAGGCCATGCACACCGCAGTCATTCAGTTATTGCAATATTATCTTCTTTAGTAAATCTTTCAATAGGTTATTCTACAGGTTAATGCAACACAGGAGGAATGCACCTTGTGAGGGGCTTGATGGTGATTCATCAGTGCGTGGTTACCAGTGTCCTGTTGACCGGTACCATAGGTCGAGGGGCTAAGTCTCAGGGCATGGGACAGGCGGTACATGTCTTTCTGTCTTGTTAGAAGTCGTTATGAATGAGCTGCTGTATGTTTCCACAGTATTGGGTGTCCTAATTGTACAGGGGCCATAAGTCTAAGGTGATCCGGTAGGTTGTGGGGTTTAAGAGGGGGCGCCTTTAGATTTGTGTATTCAGGCGGAGGTTTACTGCTGTGCTGTAAATAATGCAGGTGGCAGGCCGTGGCCTTGGGTGCTGCAGAGGGGACTACAAATCTTTGAAGTGGCTCCAACCTAGTTGGGGGAGGTGGAGCAGCGCGGCGCGGGCCTCTGCTCTCTTGTTTGGCAGTCTTCGCAGGGTAGGAGGGGGAATGGCCTTGCACATATTCACAAAGGTATCTTCCTCGTGTGTTGCCGACTTTAGGTAAAAACATCATAAACATGTGAACACTCTATAATACTCATTTGGATCACTCGAAAGCATACATTTTAACTTTGCTAAATGTCTCTCAAATATAGCCAGTCTGAGCACATTATTTGTACACTATGTTTTAACAACTACAACATTTAGTTATATGCATATACATTTGCAGTAAGTGAGGTAGTAGTGAGGTTGGTGGAGCACATAGAAAATGACTCGCCACCGTACGTGACGGTAGTGGCACATAAGGGGCTTAGGCATACACGCATGACAGGTGCATTCTCGCGCGTCCTTTACATGAGCCCTCTGTATGGTTACCTTCGTCTTCCCTTGCACTCTAGCAGCATTAGTTCGGTTATGGCGCGGGGCCATGGGGTGTAAGCCTTTCAAGGATACACATAACGAATAGTCCCCTGGAACGCTCTTTTATTGTTAGCACACAACTACAGTGGTGTGGGTTCTTCATTGCTAATGTCATGTAAGCATGCATTCTACCATGTTTATACATTTTACAGGTTTCCTTAATAGAAGAAGTTTTGTGGAGAAATGCACGCTTTGCAAGTAGTCTTGGCATTAATATTTGGGAACTTTTGCTTTTATCCGAGGACCGTTTTGCAGTTCTCTTGTTCACCCAGGCCTCGCTGGCCGGGTCATGCTGGGAGCAGTGATACACTGCGGAAGGTGAAATGTTACAGTGTTAGTATCTTACACTAGCTCATGTCCGTCTTGTTCGTGGGAACGGGCTCACAGCGGATCTGCCAGGGAGCTGCGGCCACAGGGATAATTGAAACTCTCTGAGGGTGGGGGCCGCGCTACAGTGCGCTGAGCTCACACCATCTTTATTAGACAAAATGGTTTCTGAGGCCTAGCTAAATTCAATACGTGGGGGCAATGTCTTCAGCAGGTGAGCCCTCCACCACCTGGGCCCTGGTGGTATGAGGGGACGCCCGATGAGCCATGGCCCTCACCTGGGGAAGGGATGTAGGCAAGGGGGGTCTTTTGGACCAATCCTCCCCTACATTTCCCCCCTTTCGTTACTTAAGTAACGAATTCTTTAACTCTTCCAATCTCCTACACTCCTCTTCGTCAATGATTGCGTCATCCCATGCTGGTGTGCCTTTTATGGGCATCCACGCTCTGCACACTCCCCTTAAGCTCTCACCCCTCCTAGCATATTCATCTGGGGTACAGGTCAGGTATATACATCCGCTCTCTCCTTCCAAGTCTACCCACACTTCCTGGTACCATTCTAGTATACGGGGCTCTCTGATGGTGGTATGCCACAATTTGTCTACGATATCCTTGTCATGATACCTGGGCACTAGCTGATACCTGGGTGTGTCATCAGTTCCTGTTTGTACCTGCACTTCCTGCATAGTTTGTATTGTACCACGGTTTTTGCCCATTGTCACCATCATCATTGCACCATTAGGTACTGCGTTAGCACAACATCGAAGACCCACCTGGCACAGGCAAAAAATAAAGAGGAGGAACACCACAGCTGGCATTAAAAATTTCACAGTCATTCCCAGCCACGAGGGAACCCAGGAGAAGATATTGTCGAACCACGTGCTTTCTTCTGCTCCACCTTCCATTTTCATCCTTTCTCCTAGGTTGTGTACTGCTTCGATCACATGGGACAGGGAGCCGTTGTCTGCGTCTTCAGAAGGTACGAAAGTGCAACAGGCACTTCCGATTTTTCGGCAAACACCTCCATCCATCGCTGTCAACAGGTCCAAGACATACCTGTTTTGCATGGTCATCAGTTGTAAAGCTCTTAGCTCCACTTTTATTACATTGAACCCTTCTTCAGTGTCATTTGCCAGCTGGATCAGCTCCCAACGTGTTATCTGGAGCCATTTTGCGTTTGCTCTGGCTTGGATACTTGGAATGAGTGAGGCAAAGAAGGTTTCTGCCGAGCTGAATAATCGATATCTGTCTGGGATCTGTGCCAGCAACTCTGACGATGCCTTTGATATGTAGTTTGATGCTCGTCTGTTTCGGGACAGCACCTCTTCCTTGTTCCCGGAAGACAGGACATATATTTTTGACTCTGCAGTCGGCTGGGTTGCACTCTGTTGGGTGTTTTCTCGTGTCCTTTTGCTCCCATCAATGTGGCTTTCTGGGATTACCATTCGGGCTGAGTGCAGAGTGGCCATTGAGCAGCTGCCACTCCATGACTGGGGGAGGTGCAGGTATGCCTTATTGCCGCATACCCAATACGTGTCCATCAGGGCCGCTGTCCCTTTTCTCAGATCTGGGATGGTAAGGGTCTTGTTACAGTTCTTGTTTGTCCCCATGGAGGTTTTCCCCTCTCCTTTAAAACATAGTTCATAGTCTATTTCGTTCTGCAGCTTGAAGGGTCTTTCAATGGCTGTTACCCAAGTTAGTTTTGAAATGTGTTGCTTCCATACTGGTGTGCACGTTTCTTCTATCCATTGCAATTTCTCTGGTGCCACACCCCTCAGCGCTTCAGCTTTACACATTACTTCTTCATCCTTCCACTTGTTGTCCGAAAAAAGTGTCCCTTGTATCACAAAAAATGGTTCTTCCAGACATACCACTCCTACCGTCTTTGGGTAGCAAGTCTTCTCGTTCTGTAGCATTCTAAAAGTAACTTCATGTGCCTGGAAGGTGTTCTTAATCCTGCACAACGTGAGATGAAGGAGACATTGGGCATCTATAATAGGCAACTCTTTGGGTAACAATACCTTGGGTGTACCTGAAGCATGGGGAATGAGGGAGCAGACATAGCAGCTCTCGTTTGTTGTTTGTTTAGCTGTTGCACTCATATCCACATACCATTTATTCGTCTGGTGGGGATGTCGTGGGTCTTCCATTTTATCTAGTCCTAACCCATAGTACTCATCATACTTCCTCCTCCCCACTTCCCTTTTTCGTCTGTTATTTTTGTTCCTCATGTACTTCCCAGCCTCATGGGCAATGGACAAAATGGGGCCCCCTTTCTCGTTCCCGCCCCCCTTTGCCCAGTAATCATATAATATTTCGTGTGTTGCTCTCATCCTTTCCTTTTCTTCCTTGACGTTATCTGTCAGTGTGCTTTTTGCTATGGGGGCAGGCTGGCTGGTGGGGGTGTTATGCAACCAGGATATAGCGGACGGGTTTCGGTCATTTAAACTGCAAGCATTGTAGCTAGATATCTTTGGCGGAGACACTGTGTTATTTTGCATTTCACCTTGTAGTTCTTCATGTTTTGAGATGACAGCATTGGATGGTGTGGTATAATAACCCCATACAAGTTTAGTTCCATCCCATACCAGAAAGTCACCTTCCTTAGTATTTACACTCGTGGTTGCATTGATCACAGTAGTGCTGTTAATCCCTCCCCCCTCGTTCATCTCGATAGAGATGAACGCTATGAACCAATATGTAACCAGGCCAAACATTATTGTAAAAAACAATGTAATACACACAGATAATCCACACTCATACGAATATCTGCATCTCTCAGTTAACCACTCTCTAAATCTAGTAAATCTATCCGTTGCAGGCTGCCCGTTAGATGCCATGGTAGCTCCTGTTTGAGATATAAAAGTGCATTAAGTGCATGAATGTAAACATTTTGTTAGCACTACCAGTGCCAGTATATATCAAAAGGGAATGGACGCGGGTAGGGTTGTAGGGATGGGGATGCACAGACAAGGGAGTAAAAACTTCCTAATTTTATCACATCATTAATTACATATATGTTCACAGGAGGAAAAAGAAATGTTAGTTGTTTTTTTTTTTTTTGTTATGTAAAAAATGCAAGTATACTTGTCAGCCACTTTTTCATTCGGGTTCATTCCTGTCACACACACACAAGTTCAAATTCAGCCATTCTGCTCATTTGCATTGTTTGCTGTTGTCTGTGCCGCCTCATCCACCTCTTCCTGCACATTACTATATGCCCTTCGTACGTCTGTCAAATGCACCCAATACTTCAGGCCCTTTACTTTAACTGCTGAGGGCGTGCAAAACACTACTTCGTATGGGCCATGGAACCGTGGTGCATTCCACTGACGCACAAAACTCCTGACATAAATGAATTCACCCGGCATCAGCTGTAGCTGTTGTTCAGGCTCCGTAACAGACCCTGTTGTGTTTCCTTCTTCTCGCGTGAAAGGTGGAGAGAGCTGCTTTGATATTGCGCGCGCTGCCCTTGTTAATTTCTTCAAATAGTCTGTGAACTCCTCTCCCAATATCGCAGCGCTTTTGTGTGCATCTGAGTGTTCGCGCAGTGGGGAGTGTGCTGTGTGCATTCGTCTCCCAGTCACGATCTCGTGCGGGGACAAATGGTGGTCCTTGCTTGGCTGATTTCTCAGCTCAAACAGCGCAAGGGGCAAACAGTAAATCCAGTTCTTTTTTAATGAAAAGTTTAGTTTTGATAACCTTCCTTTTAACAGTCCGTTCATCTTTTCCACTACGCCATTACTTTGAGGATGATAAAACGAGCACAATTTATGCTTTATTCCTAACAATGTAGTTACTTCCTTGAAGAGCTCGTTTACAAAGTGAGTGCCGTTGTCCGAGCGAATCACGTCACAAATTCCCCAGCGCGGAAACACTTCCCTCACTAGGAATTTTGCAGCGCTTTTAGCATCAGGTCGTGCACATGGGCCTGCTTCTACCCACCTTGAAAATGGGCATACAACCACGATCATGTAACGTGCCCCATTACACCTTTCTCCCATGTCCGCGTAGTCGATATGTAGCTCTCTGAATGGCCCAATTGGTTTTGGAATTGTTCCCCGGAGCGTACGTAATGTCATTCCTGAATTGTATATCTGACATGTTGTGCATTCCAGCGTTAATAGAGATAGGTGCTCCTGGAGACAGGGCACGAACCACTCCTCCTGTATCTCTGCTGCAATGTGTTGTTTCGTATTGTGTGCTGGGAAGTGTAGTTGTTGGAACGCAATTTCCAGTAACTTTAATGGCATTACCACTTTTACTGAGTTATTTTGTCGCCACAGTAAGTCTGTCGCCGATTGGCTGCACCCTCGTTTCGTCCACATTAGTTTTTCATCTGCATTTGCTCCTTCCTGTAATTCTAGTATTTGTGATATAGGCATCATATTGTAGCTTTCTGGGAGCCCTTCGTTTATCTTGTGCTGCAGCATGTACTCACCTGCTTCATATTTCTGAAAGTAGGAAGCTTCCTTGGTGGCAGCGTCCGCTGCCGCGTTTCCCAAAGACACAACATCTGTGTTGGATGTATGTGCTTGGCACTTCACTATTGCTACCGCTGTGGGATCTTGTAGGGCCTCAATCAACTCCTTCAGCAATTCTGCATGCTGCACTGGAGTTCCATCTGCTCGTCAAAACCCTCTCCGCCCCCATCTTGCTAGACCCCCATGTACTGTTGTCGTCATGTAAGCTGAGTCTGTGTATATTGTCACTGCACAACCTTTAGCTGCATGTAGTGCTTCTATGAGTGCAATCAGTTCTGCTGCTTGTGCGGAGTAATGTGATGGGAGGCGGTACTGCACTAGTGTCTCATACTCACCGTCTTCTAATCTCACCACTGCCATACCCACATGTTTCTCTCCCGTGTCCACGTCAATTGATGCTGACCCGTCTACGAAGTACACTTCCCCCTCGCTCAGAGCATTCTCACACACCACTGTGTCCTCCCCTCTTTCTCCGGTGTAAGTTGCACAATCGTGTTCCTGCATGTCCTCTAGTGTGCACGCTTCTGTAATGAATGTTGCTGGATTCACTGTTTTGCATCGCACCACATGGATGTTGGCGCTGGACAATATTATCTCATAGGCGGTTGCCCGCTGTGTTGTCAGTGTGCTTTTTGACCTCTCAAGTATTGCAAATAATGAATGTTCCACAAACAATGTCACAGGGCATCCCATTACTATTGTGGCACTTTTCTCAATTGCGAACGCGGCTGCAGCGAGCGATTGCTCGCACGCGAAATGTCCTTGCATCACAGCATCTAAAGTGCCACTATAGTAAGCCAAAGGTTTGTGTCCTAGGGACGTCTTCTGTGTCAGTACAGCTGTCATGAGTGTTCCCTTGCAGTGTGAGAACAGGTAAAACTTGCGTCCATAATCAGGATTTGCGAGCACTGGAGCGCTTGAAATCAACTCTTTTAATGATTTAAAGGAGGCGCTCATTTCTTCTGACCATTCTATTTTTTTGTTCCCCTGTTGTGCCTCCTTGAGCGCTTGTAGTAAGGGTCTGGTGTATTCTGCATAATCTAATATCCATGCTCGGCAATAGTTGCACATTCCCAGGAATTTCTGCATGTCTTTCACTGTTGTGGGTTCTCCTACTGATCTTATTGCTTCTACCCTGTCGGGGATTATTCTTTTTCCATCTTTTGATATTAGCTGTCCCAGGTATAGAACTTCTGTCAGACAGTCCTGTAGCTTTCCCTTGTCTACTTTGTACCCCTTATTGGCCAATAGGGTCAGGAGTGTTATTGAATCCTTTCTGCATGTTTCTTCGTCCTGTGCACAGACGAGTAAATCGTCTACGTACTGAATGATTGTACTCTCAACTGATAGGTTTCCTAAGTCTTTGTGTAATATGCGGTTGAATATGCTCGGGCTCTCACAGTATCCCTGCGGTAATCTGCAATGTTCATATCTTTTTCCCTCTAGTGTAAAAGCTGTCAGGTATCTGCTCTCTTCAGCCAGGGGGATGGAGGAAAATGCGTTTTTCAAGTCGACCACCGTGAAATGTGATGCCGTTTTTGGGATGCTGCATAATATTGATGCAGGGTTCGGGACCAAAGGCAACTCTTTCTGAATTACATCATTTAGGGGGCGTAAATCCTGTATCATCCTCCAAGACCCTCCCTTTGCTTTTTTGATTGGGTAAATACATGTGTTACATGGGGAGTTTGAAGGCACTATTATCCCTTGTGCTAGTAGTGCATTTATTGTCTCTTTTATCCCTTCTTCAGCTTCACAGGACAATGGATACTGTTTCACTCGGGGTAGAATTGCTCCTTGTTTTAATTTTATTATCACAGGTTGTACTCCATGCAACAACCCTACATCATGGGGGCCTGTTGTCCACAAATTATTTGATACGAGCCTCATGTCATCATCGAAGAATGACGGTGGTGCTCCCACCACTGCCATCAG
Organism: Ambystoma mexicanum; assembly: GCF_040938575.1. Classification (NCBI taxonomy): domain Eukaryota; kingdom Metazoa; phylum Chordata; class Amphibia; order Caudata; family Ambystomatidae; genus Ambystoma; species Ambystoma mexicanum. The sequence goes on from NC_090941.1 coordinate 405,447,504, forward strand.
CTGAACAGGGATTTCCCTAGCTTGAATCAAAATGTCACACGGCATTGCTATTTCCATTAATATTTCACCATCCCCCTCTGAATCTGAGAAGAGATCCTCATCAGTTAAGTCTCTTAGGGCAATATTGGCATTCGTACACAGTACTGTATGCCACTCACATCCTTCTATATCTATTCCAATCACAGAAATCCTTTTCGCAGACACCTGTACAGCATGCAAATCTAATGATACCACTGACCCTGGTGCTGTGTCAGCGCACACTATTGGGCGGAAGAGGAACTCCGCTGGAATCCTCCAATCCATTCTTCTTAGCTCAGGAATTATGAGGGCCAGTGTCTTTAGTCCTTCAATAAACATTTCCTCGTTTACTGGCAAACCTCGTATTTCTTGTGTGGTTGTGTGAGCCTGTACTACCAACATTACACGTAATGGGCATATTCCGGGTGTTGAACACACTATACCTCTCTCAGTGAAGGATATGGTCATGTTGAGTTTGCTAAGGAGATCCCTCCTAGTAAATTTATTGGTGAGTGTTCATAATACAGTAAGGGTGTCTTTACAGTTTTGCCCCCCACTGTTACATCCAATGCTTCTGTGTAAGGAACTTCAATTACAGCCCCAGAGAACCCCTGCGTCTCTAACTTCCGGTTAGATAACGGGAACCAGCCCTCCCTAATACATGATTTCTCCGCTCCCGAATCCACCATGAATATGAACTGCTTGTCTCCTATCTGCGCCCCTACCAATGGTTCCTCTGATGCATCGTAGGTGGTAGATAGAACTGGACACGCAAGTGTTCTCTGTGGGCTGTCCTATGCGGGGTGTCTCATTGCCCCCCCTGGTTGAACACGCTCCCTGAAACCACTGACACGCCACTATAGGGGGCTGGTACGGGGGCTCTGTTTGCTGTTGTCGCAAAAGGGTTGCCAGGCGTGTACTGCATATTGTCATTGTTTTGTGGGTGGTTCTGCGTTCTGTACTGATGCCCCTGTTGTTGCTCATTGTACCCCTGGCCTGGATTTCTTTGTTGTTGTCCAATTGGGAGACCATATGGGCTCCCGGGATGGGGATGGCCATAATGTTCTGCCTCTTGAAACCCATTGTTGGGTCTGCTTCTACATTCCCTAGAGTAATGTCCCCATCTTCCGCAGTTCCAACAACTCCCTTGCGCTCCTCTGGGACCCTGCCATCCATTTCCTCCCATTCCCCTGTACCCCGGTCCACCTCCTCTTCGGCCCCTGTACCCACCTCGTCCCCCTCGAGGGGCCCACTCTTGCCACTGCGGACCTCCGCCGTGCTCCTGCTCGCTCCACTGCCGCTGTCCTGCTCCCGCCCAATTAGTTGCCATCCTTCCCTGTATTGCTACCAGCCCCTCCTCTTCCTCAACTCCCTCCCTGCTGTGTGGGAGCGCTGCTACTGCTGCTGCGACCTTCACCAACTTTGTCTGCACTAGTTTCGCTTCGTCTGCCAATCTTTTCTGCGCCACCTCCTTCTCCCTTTCTTTTATTCACTTGCAGTGGTGCACTATTATGCTCTGAATCTCAGGCCATCCTTTCGCTTCAATACCTGCTATCTTGTTGAGCGCCTTTTGCACCTCCTTTGGCAACCCCCTTTTTATAATGAAGTAAAATAAAGATGTCGATTGATACCAGGGAGTACCCGTTTCTGCTCTCCACATCTCTTGGATCCGAAAAATGTAATCCATTGCATCTTTCCCGTCATTCATTGTACACTGCATTACTGACTGCAAATCTGGGGTGTCTGGAAACGTTTCCCACAAGGCATCCCACACCCTCGCACGCACTGTGTTAAAGGAGGCCCCATCATGGCGGTCGCAATCTAATGTTACTCCTGGGAACCCAGTCTTTACCCATACTCTATCAGCCTGATCCCCACTGCTGATACGAGCAAGCTCTTCACATCCCCTATCGCTAGGGGTACCCCGGCAGTGTGTTTTTCAAAGGCATATATCCACTTGCTCGCCCCTCCCGATAACGGGGGCAATAACTTTAGTAAGTTGGCCTTGTCCATCTGAGCCCAGGGTATATAATTCGGCCTCCCTCCTCCCCTATGTATTAACGGGAGCTGCAACTTCCCTTTCATTGTGGCATCTGTACCCGTCTTCACTCCGGATGTTCCCAATGATGCCATTTTCCCCACCCTGTTTCTTAATCGCCCCATCCACTCATCGTCTAGTGTTCTCATTGAACATGCACCATCCAACCCTTCGCTTCCCCCTCCCATTGCCATGCTCAACCTGTCGCTTTCCTCCAAATCGTCTCTTATATCACATAGTAACTCCTCCCTGTCCCCTATAGGCCTTTCTTCATTGTCAGTACATCCCTCTCTTGCCCCTAGTTCAATTATTTGCGTTGGTTCTTCTTGAATTCTGAACAGTATCTCCCCTTTTTTCCACCCTTCTTCAAGCGTTCTACTCTCGCTAGGTGCTCTAGACGTGTGCTCTGATCTTTCTGCATTAAGTGCTGTTTGCTCACATATGCCTTTTATCCTCAAGAGCTCATCTTTGGCTATCGAGAGTCTTGACTCTAGTTCGTCTGTTAGCTTTTCTATGTCCACCCTTGGCGTACTCACCTGAGCTCGCTCCCTAGTACTCTCGTATGGCGGGGGTGCCGTTGGCCTTTGTGTTGTAGTAACTGTCGGGGGAGGCACATAAGTGGGGTCACTGTACCCCTCTGCGGGCACTGGCTTGTTTAGTATTGGGTATAAACTTATTACTTCTATTGGTGGCTCTGCGTCAGGCAATGCTTTAGCATCTTTTTGTATCATTAGTGGATTGTCAGTGGTAGATGGTAGGTCAGGATTTAATTCTGGTGCCTTAGGTGGCGGTATCTCTTCAAACAACCTCCAGAGATCTAATATCTCTCTCCTATTATGCAACTGCTTCCCCTTGTATTTCAAACAAATGCATGTGGCTACCATATCTAGGACACTTTTGTCAAATGACCCCCCTTCGGGCCATATCTGGGGCAACCCCTCTCCCTTTAACTCTGTGATCCATTGGTCATGATATTTCTTAATTCGCTCCGCGTACCCTGGTAAGTTCTTACAAATATGTGATAAGGGTGTTTCTGCCCCCATACTTTGTGCCCTCCTGGTACTTATGTGTCTCTATGTATCTCAATATCGTAATGTAAACGTATCACCATGTGAGTCCTCGTGTTTTATCTCTTGCTCAATAGTGGGGGCCTTCGTGTTCTTTCCCCTGCCTGCACACCATAAGAATGGCTGTTCACAGTCTCTATTCTGTTCTCTTTGGGGGGCACGTACAAGAGCAAACAATCAGTAATCTCGACAATGTTAACCCAGAAATCAAAAAGGTACACACTCACTTCACCTTATTACTCTTGTCTTCGTAGAGCTTTGTCTGGCCAGACCATGATCGTTTTTACACACCCATCACACCAAATTATCTCCTGACGCATACGATGTGCACACACCTCTCTGTAACGCTCTATTCACAGTTCAATTTGCCCTCCCTTTCCTCCCTGGCCGGCTGTCCCTGTCCGTCTTATTCAGATGTATGTATGTATATATATATATATCTATATATATAGGTTTGATCTTCACTCTTACAGTAGAACTCCCTGTCTCCTATTTTATCTCTATGGTCTTGTATTAATTTCACTTTTGTTTTTCCCCCCACCCTAAAGAAAAGAATAGAAAGAATAGCAGTCACTAATATATTCTCCGTGTCTCCCTTTGCCAGACACTTTTATCTTATTATCCACTTCTTCATATATTCCCAGTACTAGTCAAGATAGCACTATGCGGCGCCGCCTTCCACCCCCTCTCGGAGCTAGGTTCCCGTCACTTTTATCTCTTATTCACCTCTTAATCCTAATGGCCATATGCAAAGAAAAAGTAAAGAAAGTTTAAGATGGTCCTTAGTAGACCTACGTGCCCCCTTTTTTACCCCGCTTCGTTTCCTGTCCTAATTTCCCTCTTCTCCTCCCTTTATGATCGCTCGCACTCAATACTCACGTGTCCGTCTTGAACCGATAGTCTCCGAAACTGGGTCCGTCAAGGCAGTGCTGCCGTCCGCTCAACAGTCAGCCCCGGCTCCGGCGAGCGGTACTCAAAGGGGATTTTTCAACCGGGATCCCGTACCCTCTCTCTGTTGAGTGCGCACTTCTGAGCGTACCGGTCGCCGTTGGCGGGCAGCCTCCCGGAGCCGGCGCACTGTGCGTATCCCTTTTCGACCAGAGATTTTCGTGCCAAAAGGGGACGGTAGTGATAGGTTGGGAAAAAATAATAATCACGCTTTCGGGGTCACCACTGAAGGCAAGCGTCCCCAACCAGCACGATCCTCCCCGCAAAGAGAGACAATGAAGGACTCTCCCAAAATGGGAATAAGGCCAAGACAGAGTGCGGGTGAGCGTAAATGGGAGTTTATCAATCAGAATAGGGCATGCAAAGAACTCTGCAAACTCCGAGAGCGCTCTGTCTGACAATAGCAAAGACAGGCGTATATATTTACAAAACACGTCATCAGAACCTACATACTATAAGTGCCACAAGTTCAATGGGATTGGGTGGCGATGACTAGCTATAGGCGCTGCTGCGATGTGGTTGGGTTTGGCTGGAGGACGTCACTGGTCAGCCTCGTGGGTTGGGCTGGGCCTGGCAGGTCGGCTGAGTTCATCCGGGCGGTGTTGTTGTGCCATTGTGGCCAGTGTCAGAGATTAATGTCTTTTCCTGACTTATTTGCCCTAGGCCATGCACACCGCAGTCATTCAGTTATTGCAATATTATCTTCATTAGTAAATCTTTCAATAGGTTATTCTACAGGTTAATGCAACACAGGAGGAATGCACCTTGTGAGGGGCTTAATGGTGATTCATCAGTGCGTGGTTACCAGTGTCCTGTTGACCGGTACCATAGGTCGAGGGGCTAAGTCTCAGGGCATGGGACAGGCGGTACATGTCTTTCTGTCTTGTTAGAAGTCGTTATGAATGAGCTGCTGTATGTTTCCACAGTATTGGGTGTCCTAATTGTACAGGGGCCATAAGTCTAAGGTGATCCGGTGGGTTGTGGGGTTTAAGAGGGGGCGCCTTTAGATTTGTGTATTCAGGCGGAGGTTTACTGCTGTGCTGTAAATAATGCAGGTGGCAGGCCGTGGCCTTGGGTGCTGCAGAGGGGACTACAAATCTTTGAAGCGGCTCCAGCCTAGTTGGGGGAGGTGGAGCAGCGCGGCGCGGGCCTCTGCTCTCTTGTTTGGCAGTCTTCGCAGGGTGGGAGGGGGAATGGCCTTGCACATATTCACAAAGGTATCTTCCTCGTGTGTTGCCGACTTTAGGTAAAAACATCATAAACATTTGAACACTCTATAATACTCATTTGGATCACTCGAAAGCATACATTTTAACTTTGCTAAATGTCTCTCAAATATAGCCAGTCTGAGCACATTATTTGTACACTACGTTTTAACAACTACAACATTTAGTTATATGCATATACATTTGCAGTAAGTGAGGTAGTAGTGAGGTTGGTGGATCACATAGAAAATGACTCGCCACCGTACGTGACAGTAGTGGCACATAAGGGGCTTAGGCATACACGCATGACAGGTGCATTCTCGCGCGTCCTTCACATGAGCCCTCTGTATGGTTACCTTTGTCTTCCCTTGCACTCTAGCAGCATTAGTTCGGTTATGGCGCGGGACCATGGGGTGTAAGCTTTTCAAGGATACACATTATGAATAGTCCCCTGGAACGCTCTTTTATTGTTAGCACACAACTACAGTGGTGTGGGTTCTTCATTGCTAATGTCATGTAAGCATGCATTCTACCATGTTTATACATTTTACAGGTTTCCTTAATAGAAGAAGTTTTGTGGAGAAATGCACGCTTTGCAAGTAGTCTTGGCATTAATATTTGGGAACTTTTGCTTTTATCCGAGGACCGTTTTGCAGTTCTCTTGTTCACCCAGGCCTCGCTGGCCGGGTCATGCTGGGAGCAGTGATACACTGCGGAAGGTGAAATGTTACAGTGTTAGTATCTTACACTAGCTCATGTCCGTCTTGTTCGTGGGAACGGGCTCACAGCGGATCTGCCAGGGAGCTGCGGCCACAGGGATAATTGAAACTCTCCGAGGGTGGGGGCCGCGCTACAGTGCGCTGAGCTCACACCATCTTTATTAGACAAAATGGTTTCTGAGGCCTAGCTAAATTCAATACGTGGGGGCAATGTCTTCAGCAGGTGAGCCCTCCACCACCTGGGCCTTGGTGGTATGAGAGGACGCCCTATGAGCCATGGCCCTCACCTGGGGAAGGGATGTAGGCAAGGGGGGTCTTTTGGACCAATCCTCCCCTACACCGGTAAGGTGTCTTTTCTTAAGATGATCATATTGCTGCAATTGTTATACTGCTTCCTTAATGTTCCTCTGTGGCCCGGTACAACACTGTTCACTGAGCTCCGTTCAACAGTGAAAAAGTTCCTGTGGCACTCTGGTGCTGTTAGACACTGGTCAACACTGGCCAGACCATGCTCTCAGGGAGGTCTAGCGGCCCCCGACTTTGGGAAGTACTGGCTTGCCGCTCATGCACAGTATGCTGCATACTGGTTTGTGGATGGCCTTCCGTTACCGCATGTAGGAATTGAGCGATACGCCACAGCACCCAGGTATATCCATTCGTTGGTAATTCCCCCGCTCTGGAGGGATCCGGGTGCACCCAGCCCTGCGGCTACTACCGCCTTGGCCAAGGAAAAAATAAGGAGGTCGACCAGCAATTCTCGCCCATTTCACAGGGACCTCCTGCTGTGGAATATTATAGCAGGGTTCCCCAGGGTGGGCAAGACTACTCTGGGTAGTATGTACGTGACGTGCTCCTTTTCGCTGTGGGCCGACCTGCTTGGTGGCCCGGGTGGACTCCCTCCCCACTGGATACAATACGCAGGGCTGCAACAAGCAGTCAAATTGACATGGCCTCGGTTTCCCTCTCAGCCCCCTGATGACCCACTCCTAGTGTTTGTGATTGGCAGCACATTACTCCCCCGGGATCGGTATCGGGCCTGTACAGGCTACTGGAGGAGAATATTAACAAACCACTTACCAAACTCCATGAAGCATGGGGTAGGGATCTTATGGTAGATATAACAGACGATACATAGCCATGTGTATGCAGACCTGACGGGTTTCTCTTAATGCAAGATTCCGCTTAATCCAATTTAAGGTTCTTCACAGGTTTCATTACACCCCCGCTGGGCTCCATATCATGTCCCATGATTACCCCCCGCAATGCCCGAGATGCCACACTAACAATTCAGACTATCTTCACATGCTATGGGCCTGCCCCCGAATCACTGAATACTGGGGGAGTGTCTGTACTGCTATATCGGCCATGGTAGAGCGGCCGATTGATCCAGATCACATGAACTGTTTATTCCACGAGCTCCCGGCACTTACAGGCGGTGCACGTAAGCTCGCTAGTCTATGTCTGCTCCTTACAACGCGCTGCATACTGTTGCTGTGGCTCAGACCCAATAGCCCCACCAAAAGTCAATGGCTCAGGGATGTCACTTGGGCATCGGACACAGAGGAACGCTGGATCAGTCTGCACCCATCAGGCTGTAAGCCTCGAGACAAATGGCCCCCCTTTCACTCATATTTACACACTTTAAATAATGATACCACAGAAGGCTCACAGACACTGTCTCCCCTGAGCCCACATGAACCCCACAGAACTAAGTGGCACTCATGGTTTTATGTATTGTTGCTGCACCTTATGAAAGAGCTCGACAGCTTATGTTGTATCATGTTTACATAGTTGTAGCCTATGCTGTACTGTCTAATGCTTTATTTAACTGTCTTGTTACCATGACAAGCAAACAATAAACGAACAATAATAAAAAAAAGATTTTTATAGAATGTTATGCAACACAAGAATAATTTAAGATTTACGTCTATCATCATAAATGGGAGTCTGCAAATACCAAAGTACTAATTTACATAAGAGTACAACATTCCATGTTGGTTTTTCTAATGTATTTAAAAGGTTTAAATAAACCCAGCAATGCTTTTGGTACATGATTGCAGATTATTGATGATATGCAGACCAATTTGAATGGTAGAAAGACACCATCTGTTTCTCTGTCAAATAAACAGACCTCAAAATCAGCTTGCCAGATGCCTGTATGTGTCACAAACCTAGCTGTTAAGGAAATGAGGGTTTAGATACATAGGGTTACAGGGAGTGTTTAGAGGTTATGGAAGCAAAGCCCTGTGACATGTAGTCTGCACTGACCAGTCTAGGACCCCTTACATTGAAATTGCTCACATGAAATGAAACAGCAAGCAGTGGTGTGAAACTGCCACCATAATGTAAGGCAGCAAACATTTTAATTGAAGACAAGATAGTACTTTACTGTGAGATAATATGAACTGTCCAGGAACACAGTATTGTCCGCTGGCAAAACATTGACACTTTGTGGCTCCTCTCACTTCACTTTGGCTTCCTAATCACCTCTCCCAATTAGTACAATATGTCTTCCGTTGGGGGGAGCTTAGTTAGAATAAGTACCCGGCGAGGGAGAATCAGAATGAAAGAACCATTCTGATTGGATCTCGCCGGGGCATTACCCAGCCGGGAATCCCTCGGATTCCACGCCTTTGTCTCCGGCTGGGCGTGGCAACCCCTCAGTCAATGAGGAGACTCAAAGCGGGGCATCCCCGCTCCGAGCCTCCACAAGGCTGGAGGCCACCTTCACCCCCGCCGGCGATTCAGGTATGGCTTTTTATTTTGTCCCCCCCTCCCTCCTTCCTGGGCCTCCCAACACCACTTACCTTCAGCCTGCTTTATCCCCGGCGGGGGACGATGGCAGCCTTTAGCCATGTGGAGACTGAGAGCGGGGCCATCCCGCCTCCGAGCCTCCACACGGCTGGAGGCTTCCTTCGTTCCCCCGCTGGGGTCCCAGGTACATTTTTCTTTTTTCTTTTCCCCTCCCAACCCCACTTACCTTCTTCTCTTTATTTTTTCGGGAGCGGAAGCACTGGGAACAAGTGTTCCCAGCGCGTCCGCTCCCGATGGCTGCCATGGAAAGGGAAAACAGACTGTTTTCCCTTCCCCGGTGGCCATTTTCTCAGTCATTTAAGTATGGGACCCGGGGCATTACCTGACTCGGTAATGCCCCCGCCGCTCGGGGCATATTGCTTAATTAGCACTTTCTGGTGCAAGCATGTTGTTTAGAAGCACAGTAGTGGTTATGATCACCAAAGTTTGCATGCTCAAGTTCATTAACGTCTGAGAGGGTATTGGCAAACTCTGCCTTACTAGGATCTGGCATATGAACATAGATCTCTGCAACATATGAATTTCAACTCTGGTTATTGCACGTAAGCAAGGTATTCCGCAAAGAAAGGTAAAAAGGCTACACGAGTTGTACTACAGTAAACACATAATCTGCAACTAATACAGTGAACAGGGAATGTTTTACAGGATTAATGGGTCATGTCAGACCTTAGTTGTTAACACTGGCAACGCAGCAATCACAGGGACTCAGCAGCACTCTTATCAAGACATGTGTCAGTTATACTTTGTCAAATGTGTGCACTGCCTTCTTTGCATCAAGCAGTCAGGTGGGGTGTGGGGGATGTGCCCATTTTGCGCTCCCCTAAAGATGTCTCTGAGCAATAGGGTGAGTGCTGGCTGGAGGGATGCATATATGGATAGATGGGTGGACTGGTGAGTGAGAGGGTGTAACATTTCAAATTGAAAGCTGCTTACTTCATATAAGAGTCTCTCACCCTCATGTGTGTGCAAAGGGCAGTGCATAACACAGCTCCCTGCATGCACACAGACATTTTATCACCCAGATAATATTTCTTCTCGCTAGCAAGGGCACAATTTTAAACCATGATTCTTTGTGTTGGATTAATTGGTGGGTGAGTGAGTGTTGGCTGCATGTATGAATTGGTGAGGGAGAGTGTGTTGATGGATTAGTGACGCATGAGTGAGTGAGTGGCTGGTTGATGGACAGGTGGAACGGTGAGGATGTGGGATGAACAGAACAATTGTGAGTTAAGTATTGGGTGGATTGGTGAGAATTTCAATAATGGATGAACTGGTGAGTGAGATTGATTCAAAAGGTGAGCTGTGTTGGGATAGACAGATGAATTGGTGAGAGTGAGTGACAGGTGGTGAGCAAGGGGGTTATGGGTGTATGGATTGGTGGCTGAGATAGTGAGCAAGACGGTGGCTTGTGGATGAATGGATTGGTGTGGCCCCTTCAAAAGGACAGAGTGGCTCGACCAGCGCGTTCAGTGTGACTGATGAGACATGCACTTGCAACATTCAGTTGGAAGAGTAATCTGACAGTTCACAAAGCAGGAAGCTTGATAAACCCAACATAAAATATGTGCGTATTAAACTCCCAAAATAAACATCAAAAGCTTTATTTGTGTGTTCCCCCTATGAGCATCTTCTTTCTAGAGAGGTTTTCCAAGAAGCTGAAGTCAAAACAAAAAAAGCAGCAGACTCCTTCATGATCATCATCAAGGCCCGGTCCCCAGTCGCCCATGCGCTCGACATTGCAGACCTTATCTCCGCCAACAACCTCCACTTCCTGCCTATCACAGAAACCTGGCTGCATCAAGCAGCAGGCCCAGCACTATCCCTTGCCATCCCAGAGGGATATTCAATATTAAGGAAAGACAAGGACTCCGGTAAAGGAGGCAGAGTGGCCTTTATAGCAAAAACATCCCTAGATCTTAGAGCAACCCCACCATCCAGCTTCCGGTCCGCGGAACTCCTCTCAGTTAAGTTTCAACTCACTGCAACACAAACCATCCTTATGCACCTCATTTATAGACCTCAAGGCCACATAGCCTCATTTGAGGAAGAAATATCTGACCTCCTCACCAACAATACTAAAACAGGATCACAAATCATCCTACTTGGGGACTTAAACCTAGGCCTCAGCGATCCCAATGACACTAATGCGCTCTCTCTAGAAAATACCATCTCCCAATTAACGTTCAAGCACAGGGTTACGGCCCAACACATAACAAAGGCAGAACTTTGAACTGGCTAGCAGACCAAAACTGCACCACCTCCATCCTTAAGATCGAAAAAATTGCCTGGTCAGATCGCCATGTCATTTCCTTCTCCATCCAAGGGAAGGTGCAGCCGAACCCCGCACAGGCGAGCCTCCCGCAAAGCCTCTCCAGGAATAACTGCAACATCACGTTACACAGCCTTCGCCCTCATCCACAACATATTGACCCCCGCAAACTACACCGACCTAGAGGTGGATCAACTTGCCAACCTCTATAACAGAACTCTCGAGCCAGCAATTGATATCATCACCCCCATCAAACTTACCAAAGCCAAGCCAGCAGCCCACTTGAACAAATGGTTCACTCCGGAGCTTAAAATCCTCCGGAACTCCAAACGGGTGGCAGAATCCGCCTGGAGAAAAACACCTAACCTGGTCAACAAATCACTATTCATGACTGCAGCCACCACTTACAAATCAGCCATCCTCTCAGCCAAAAAAAGAGACCTATGACAATAGGATCAACAATGCCAAATCAAGAACAAAAGAGCTTTTCACTATCCTCAGGGAACTTGAGTCTCCCTCCACACCTAAGCAAAAAAGGAGAGACTCCTGTTGTAAGAGGGGTGAATCTGTGAGCGACAATTACATCTTCTCCCAGTCCCTGTCATTTACCCAAACCCAACTATTAGCTTCTTTCAGAACCTTGTTAAAGTTCTACAACACCATTGGTTTGGGTATAGTAAATGAAACTTTTTCTGTGTTCAATGGAGTTTTTCTGATAGTAGTCCTCCATTTCCTTTGATCTAAACTGTGAACCATTGTCAGTCACAATAACTCGGGGGAAACCTTCAATCTCACTAACTACTTCTAAAAAAAATGATTACAGACTTAGTCGTGATGTTGGGCCTGATCAAAATCTCAACCCACTTGGTTAGTAAATCAATGACTACTAGACAAAAAGATTGCATCCCATTGCTCCACACAAGACCCAACAGTTTGTCCCATGGGTGTTCTGGAATATTTGTGATGACCATGGGATATTTAGAATTGACACACACTTTGTCACTCTTATTGCAAAGAATACATTCCCTGAAAGTCCTTTCGATCTGCAGGTCCCAGCCTGGCCACCAGTAGTCGCTTCTTATCCTCTGGTTTTAATGATTCCGGGATGGCCTTCATGGCCAAGACTCATGAGTTGTTCCTGAACATTACATGCAGGAATAATTTTGTCACCAAGCATTATCATCTCTCCTTGGACACATAGATCATCTATTACATTCCAGAATGGTAAAAGACCCAATTCTCCAAAACGACTTTCCTTCAGGGATTGTTTTCCTCCAATTCTCGTTTGAGTCTGATTAGACTGATATCCGGTATCATAGCTTCTTCCCATTCCTCTTGTGGCACAGGTACTGAAGCTAGTGCAAGAACTACTTTGGGTCTTTCTCTTCATTGTTTAATTCCACTTCAGTTGTCAGCCTGGAAAGACAAGCTGCTGCAAAATTCTTTACTCCTGGTAGATATTTCACTATACAATTGTATTCCTGCAGTTGCGACACAAATCTTCTGATACGTTCTGACAATTTGTCCAGACCCTTTGACATTATTGTTTCCACCAAAGGTTTGTGGTCGCTGCAGAACTCTAAATTCATTCCCCAGATGAAATTCTTGAATTTGTCTGCAGCCCATTTTGATAGCCAAGGCTTTTTTCTTGATAGTAGTGGCATATGACTTCTCTTCTCCCTTCAGTAACTTGACGGCAAATTCTATGAGAAATTCTTTTGCATCTTCTTCTTGTGTAACCACTGCACCCAGACTTACATTGCTGGCATCAGTTGCTATAATCATCTTCCTGTTGCTCCTAACATTTGGTAGAGCAGGAGCTTACGCCAGGACCCTTTTGATGGATTCAAACTCTTCTTCCCACGCTCTACTCCAAACAAATATGCTCTTCCCTTTGGTAAGCTCACGCAAGGATGCAGTGTGTTACATTTTGAGTTGTACTTGCCATCCCTAGAAATGTTTGAACTTCTTCACGAGAAACTGGTCTGGGCATATTTTCAATTGCATCTGCAAGCTGTCTTTTGGGGCGTATATCCTCAGATGAAATGATGTGTCCTAGATATTCTATTTCTTGTATATTAATTTTGCATTTTTCTCTACTTAAAGTCATGCCTGCAGCATATAGTTTCTTGAAGACACTGTCCAATCTTTTGTTGTGGAGTTTCAAATTATCTGCACAAACCAAGATGTCATCTTGGAAGCACAAGATTCCTTTGTCTCCATTGAATAGCTTGTGCATGACTTTTTGAAACACTGAGATGGCGGATACTAAGCCAAATGGCATTCTTCTGTACCGGAAATGTCCTTTTGGTGTGATGAACACTGTCAAACACTTTGATTCATCATGTAATGTTACTTGATGACATGCGGATGCGAGGTCCAGAGTTGAGAAAAACTTTGCCGGACCATTGGTCGATATAATTTCTTGTATATTGGGAAGTGGATTTCTTTCCGGAACTATACACTTGTTGAGTTCTCTTATGTCTACACAAATTCTGAGTTTCCCATTTTTCTTCCTTCATACTACAGGGGTGACATCCATTCAGCCGCATCTATGCTCTCTGTGATACCTTCTGCAGTTCTAATTTGACTTCATTTCTCATTGACAGAGGGATACAGGTTTGTAATCATTGTTCAGTTTTATTATGTGTGCAAAACCACGCAGGCAGCCTATTTCATCTCGAAATATCTCTTTCACCATCTTCTCTTCATTGTTGGTACGTCCTGCGGCAAGTACTGTTTCTTCAGCATTAGGATCTAATTTTACTTTGAGCTTCCTCTGATGTGTCCAGCTCAATAAAGGGGTCTTTGCCTTTTTCATCACATATACTTTTCCTCTGGCTTCTCCATCTTTGAATCTCAGAGTGCCCCAAAACCAGCCAATTAGTAAAATCTTTGCTCATCCATATGCCCTGGGGTTGATGTCAACTGCATTCAAAAATTCACGCTTCAGTTTCTTTCATTCAATTTGGAGTACTAGTGTATATTTGGCACCTAAATCCATCATCATGGACAGCAACATGTCATCTACGGATACCAAAGCTTTGAGGCTGTCTATTTCTTCCTCATCTTCATCTACTACCATGGATATACATTCTCTGCCCTCTTCCTCACTGTGGTCATTGCCGATCCAATTTGTGGATGGCTTCCTGGTCTTGCAACATCTTGACAGATGACCCTTTCCTTTGCAAATGCGGCAGATCATTTTCAAGGCAGGACATTCTGGGTTATCCGCCCAATGGCTCGCACTGTCACACCTGAAGCATTTTATAGGGCTGCTCCTCCTCGGAATGTTTCTTCTCTGTGTGCGAAAGGACATTCTGCCTCTCCTGTCATCTCTCCATGTGGGCTTCTGCATTCTGTCTATTGCTTTCCTTCTGACAGGGCTGTCACTGAGGGCAGATATAGCGTCACTCGTTCTGGGCATGTTTGTAGTTTGTGGCGTGACTTCTGTCTTTATGTTTGTGCCTTTCATTCTGTCTTCCAATACTTTGACACATTTGTCTGTGTGTTCTACTTCTTTAGCAACTCTCAGAACAGTATCCAATGTAGGGTCGCCTTCCGACCTCGAATTATCCCAAGCTCTGGTACTGTTGATCTCTAACATAAATTGATCTCTCATATCTAGTTGATAGTTGAAATTGCATGTCCTGGCCAATTATCCTAGTCTTGTGATGTATTGCTCCACACTTTCTCCTTCTTCCTGTATTCTTTTTCCAAATGCATAGCATTCTAATATCGTACTAAATTTCTTTTCGTAGTGTTTATTGATTTTTTTAATGGCTCTCTCATATTCATTAAAATGTTCATCCTCATTCTCTGGGAGATCTGGTAAATCTGCAAATTTTTCTTAACTGGCAGGGCCTAGGCAATGCAACAAAAGACACTTTCTCCTCTCAACGCTGTAGTTTGTGCCACAAATTACACTGGCATAATGCCCAAAAGACTGCATCCATCTCTTACATGGTATGGCTCGTTCTCCTATTTCAGGTAGAAAGAAAGCTGGTGGGGTAACACTGCTGAATGCCATGGTCAGGGTGAGAGATATATGCTAGTAGTTGTCTTCAGTATTTCTGTTGCAGTAGATTTCTCTGGGATGCAAGAAGTCTGAGATACAGTGTTAATTTGTTGATGGCTTTGGGCCAGGTAGTTTATGCAACATGCTGAGCATGACTGATTGAGTTATTTGTATAGCGTTTGTTTCACAAACTAAATCGTATCACAGCGCAGATGTTAGATCTGAGAGCATAGCTCAATCGGTTCATTGAGTGGTTAACACTTATTCTTCTCTATAAAGTAATAATTCTCTATTTTATTTAAACAGGTGGGTTTTTAGTTTTTTCCAAAAAGCAGGCAAGGTCTCTTTACTTCTTAAATCGAGAGGGAGGCTGTTCCAGAGCTTCGGGCCAAAGACGGAGAGTCTACAATTGCCTTTGGACACACATTTATGGGATGGAACTATGAGCAAATGCTTATCTCTTGACCTTAATGATCAAGTTAGTTGGTAGCGATGTATCTTTTTCACCAAGTAGCTTGGGGCTAGTTTGTTTAAGCATTTGAATATTATGCATCCTGTTTGAACTTATTTTGATCTTCCAACGTCAGCCAGTAGAGAGATCGACGCAGGCCTGATGTCGGTATTGACTTTCTTACTCCAAACACCAGTCGGACTGCCGCATTTTGTGCCTTTTGTAGACAATGGATTTGATTGGCAGGTGCCCCCATCAATAGACTATTGCAATAGTCCAATTTGGAGTTTATGAAGGCTCCCACTACTACATCATGATCTTTTTTTGGGACGTAGGGAAGAGCTTGTCAGAGCAGCCTAAGATTGTAGAAGGCGGCTCGGACTTTGCCATCACCTGACTGTCAACGCCCAGATTACTCTGACATTTGCATCCCAAATTCTTGATTTTGGATGCACATTTCAGTTCTGATCCCAGAAAAACTGGCGCCGGAGGGGACCTAGTTTCATTGTTTAGATGTTTTGGGCCAAACAAAATTACTTCCGTCTTATTTGGATTAAGTTGGAGCCAGTTTGTAGATATCCAATCTTCAACTTCATTTAGGCAATTATTCACCTTCGGGTCATCTGCGTATGACTGAAATCTGATATTAAGTCTTCTCAGTATATCCATAAGAGGGCGCAGATAAAGGTTAAATAGCAGCAGTGACAAAGATGATCCCTGTGGGACTACACAGCACTGCCTGCGAGGGCCTGAAAGAAAGCCCCCCAGCTTCACCCAGTGTTGTCGGCCTGACAGAAATTAGCTAAACCATTTGAGGGCGCTTCCCGACACCTATCCCACTTTCCTCAGTCGTTCGATAAGAATGTTGTGGTCCACAGTATCAAAGGCTGCAGATATATACAGCATTACAAGAAGAAATAATTCTCCTTGGTCTCCTGCCTATAGTAGTTCATTGCATACCGCTACCAGGGCAGTTTCCATGCCATATGTCGGACTAAACCCTGATTGCAGAGGGTCGAAGATGCCTTCTCGCTCTCCACAAATTCCTGGAGTTGTATTATTGCCTCCTTGAGAAGTTGCTCGCATTGGGATCTTGTTACTCTTTTTCTTTGAAGTGTCGAAATAAGTGGTTAAAGTGCCAAGTATTGTGGTTTTACTCATTTATATAACACAGCAAAAATCTGTGTTTAAAATAAGTGAAAGCAGATCCTTTGAAAACTGCCTGACTTTAAAATGGCAGTGCGCACTTAAGAACCAGTGTCTGCAGGGCCGCCTGTCCTCAAAATGGTGGCCACGAGGTCTTGCGGGATTTCGTTCTTATTGGAGCCATCATAGGTTGATCTCTTCTTTGGTTTGTTTTGTTATTTTGTGCGTCTGAGCTCAGCGAGGGTATGAGAAATTGCTCATACAAGCTGTGTCTGCCCTGAACACAGGGAATTCGCTGCTCCTGCTTGCTTTAGCTATGATGTCCCTGAATTGTTGGGCACACTGGGAGTGGAGCGCTGTCTCTGCTTTCCTAATGCTAGAGTTTGGCTGCTGGGGGCTGCGCCGTCTGACCTTTGTTGTGTTGAAGGATGTCTTCAGGTCCTACCTCCGGTCAGTTGGAGCAGTATGGTAAGTGTGCACGGCAGGCAGCCATGGGGTTTGAGGTTTAACAGAGTTTAAACCCATCCCATCCTCATCACCACTGTAATGGAGGTGGACAGAGGCAGGATTGAATCTCTATAGAGTCCCGCAGGCTTCACCTTCTTCCTTTCTCCAATCGCCACCGCCTCACGTGCTCCGCCTCCCTCGAGCGCTCCGGTCAGCTCCTGACGTAGGACAGGACAGGTCACACACTACAAAAAGCTACTGAGTGAGTTGGACTGAACCAAAATGTGTCACCCCAGAGTTGAGGCCTAATATTTCTCAAACAGAGCATTGTGCATGTTACTGCAACTGAGTGGAGAAGAGGCCAGTCAGGATACTGACCACATGCATCCACTGGAAAACCACACCTGAATAAAGAAAAACTGTGGAAAGGGCATCAGGACCTAGAATGACAGTGCCTTAAACAGTCACATATTTAAAACTCTGGTTTGGCCTTATGCCCCTAGATACAGCAGAAAGGGAATGAAATAGAACATCCTGGGAAGAGTGCTGGAGCATGTGCAATATGACATCTTGTCACAGGTTGGTAATATAAATCATGTAGGAAAGGGGAATCTCTTCCAAGGGTATTTATTTTAGGATGTTACAGAAGGAGGTTTGAATGGTATATTGTAGCCCCAGGTGCAAGGGTGGGGGTTATTGGTAATTGGTGCTAGGGCCTTCCCTCCTCTACTCTCGCCTCCCTTGGGCTACAGTCACCCTACCCTCGGTGTCCCGAAACCTGGTTAGCTGTAGGGCTTGCTAACCGCTGTTTTAAGTCTGAGACGTTGGCTAGCTGACTCCCTCAAGGTCTTCTAACTCTCCCTCTGCTAGCACTGCTTAGTGATCTATGGGGAGTTAGGGAATGGTGCCCTGCTCTCATGCTGTTGGATTCAGTCACCAGCCATGCACAGTTTCGCCTTGCCCACCTACTATGGTTTTATTCTCCTACCCCACCACACTTACCCTTCAATGCTTCACTCCACCTTCCTATCTCCACCCTTAGAAGTTCACCTCTTTCCTCCTTCTCCACTTGCTGCTACTACTACCTCACTACTACTCCACTTACCACATTTCTCCTCTCTACTACTTCACTTCTTCGCCCCTACTGCCTCTCTGCTCCTGCTAATACTCCTGGCCCCACTACCGCTTCTTACTACTACCACTTCCCCTCTTCAACTCCCAGCACTACACCCACTTCCACTACATCTCTGCTACCACTACTACCACTTCCAATGATACAATATAATATGATATGGCATTTATAATGCGCCCATACACAAGTTTTTCCAGGCGCGCCGGAAGACAGACAACGATCTTACTAGGCCGGGTGACAGTGAGCTCGTGCAAGTTCAGGGGAAGGGAAAAAGTGTGGGGGGGGGGACGTGGAAGAGGGCAGTGCACTACAGGGGATCGACATTAAAAAAATAGAACAAATAAAAGCAATAAGTAAAAGTGCTGGCAGCTGCTGGAAAGTGCAGGGGTAAGTGCAGACATCAGGTGTCAGTTGCTGGTAGGGGGCTGTAGGGATACAGAATACATTCCCCAAGTGCGGGGGTTGCCAGTGAGGCAGTGCAGGGGTGCAACTGGTGGGGGAGGGGACCTGGGCCCAAGGTCAGAGGGTGGCCAGGTGACCAGTGCAGTTTCAGTTTCAGCCAGGAGCTCAGCAGTGGAGAGGAGGAGAGAAAGCAGAAGCAAAGAGGAAGGTTTTGAGGTGCTTCCGGAACCGGAGATGGTTCTCCCCAAGTTTCAGGGAGACAGGAAGTCTGTTCCAGAGGGAGGCCCCAGCCAAAGAAAGAGATCTACCACCAACTCCTTGCTTGGAGAAGCGAGTGACCCTGAGGGAGTTGGAGGTGAATGAGCGAAGAGCTCGAGAAGGAAGATATTTAGGAAGAGAGAGTTGAAAGTATTGAGGCCACAGAAGGCCTTGTGGACAAAGCAGAGGGTTTTGAGCTTAATCCTAGCAGCCACTGGGAGCCAGTGCAGAGATTTCAGTCCTGAACAGATACAATCCCTGGGCTTGAGGCCAAGGACAAGTCTCTCAGTCCTGTTCTGGATGAGTTGCAGAGGATGGAGAGTAGAGGCAGTCAGATTTAGAAAGAACTGTTGCAGTAGTCCAGCCTAGAGAGAACCAGAGCTCTGGAGACAGTGAACTTCTGGGGGAAGGAGAGGAAAGGAAGAATAGCTCTGAGGAGGTGCAGCCTTTAGTGTTACTTCTTAGAGAAGTCAGAGACGTGAGAAGAGAAGGAGAGTGTGGAGTCGAAGATGACCCTGAGGTTTTTAGCCTCACAGGTGGGAGCAGAAAGAGGACCAAGTGAGACCGGCCAGAGAGTGACAGGAAAGGAGGGAGCAGGTGCGCCGATGAGAGATCATTGGTGGCACACCACTCCTTGATAGCAGACAGTCAGAGATGACAGAAGGAGAAGAAGTGGCATAAGGGAGCCTGAAAAGGAGTTGAGTGTCATCTGCATAGCACTGAAAGAGAGCTGCAATGCGGTGGGCAAGAAGTGCCAGGTATTGGTTGAACAGCCAGGTAGAGAGGTTAGACCCCTGGGGAACACCACAGGTAGAGATAGAGGAGAGGAAGGACACAAGATGGACCTGGGAGGGGTGATCGGAGAGGAAAAAGGTCAGCCAAGCCAGGGCCTGATCGGTGATACCCAGGTTATCACAGAGACGGTTGAGCAGGATGGCATGGTTGATCATGTCAAAGGCAGAAGAGAGATCAAGTAAGATGAGGACCCAGGGCGTGTTGGAATCGAGGTTGGAGAGCAGGTCTTCACAGATGTTCAGGAGAGCAATTTCCATGCTTCTGGCAGCTCTGAAGCCAGACTGATGGCCATGGAGACAACCAACAGTTTCAGTGTGAAGATTAAGCTGGGCGATGGCCAGCTTTTTCAGGAGTTTGCCCAGGAAAGGAGTGATGAAGACTGGGCGAAGCCAGGCAGGACGGGTCGGCAGAAGGTTTCTTAAGAAGGGGGTGCACAAGGGAGTGCTTCAGGGGGGAAGTGAAGACCCCAGTGGCGAAGGAGCGGTTGCAGAAGTCAGCCAGAGCAGGGGCCGGGATGTCAATATGGTCCTTGATGGTTTTAGAGGAACATTAGTGAAGCTGTTTGGTGAGACATTCATGGATCGGACTTGTCTAGAAACCTTGTCTGGGGAGAACAGGGGAAAGGCAGAGAAGGACGAGTGGTGGCTGAAGAAGGGCCATTGGAAGAGCAGAGAGTAGAGGGGGAGGGGGGAGAGGAAGAGGTAGAGGACATGATGTCCTGAGTTTTAGAGATGAAATTGGACACCAGTGCCGTGCAGAGGGTTTGGGAGGGAACAGGAGAGGGAGAGACTGCAGCAGGATTGGCCAGCTCCTTGCAGATTTTAAAGAGTTCAGCCAAATTGTTAGATGCTGCAGAGACGCAGACTTGGATGTGGGCTCTCTTCTTGGTGCGGACAGAGAGCCGGTATTGCCTTTGGAGCAGGCGGCAGGCCAGTTTGTCATAGGATGTACCAGAAGCATGCCATTTCCTATCAGCCACCCTGCACTTACATTTAAGGGTGGCGAGGTCTGAATCGTACCAGGAGTTGCACTTGGCTTTGGGCTTCAAGCGGATCTTCATGATAGGGGGAAGAACATCAAGAGTATCAGAGATAGCAGAGTGGAGCATGGAGAGGGCTGTGTCAGGGTACGAGTCAGCCAAAGGGGGGTGATAAAGTGGTGGCAAAAGCCTCAGCTGACACACACTCCATGGGTCGGATAACCGAGAAGGTAGGTGGCAGTGCTGAAGTTAGCTTGGCCTGAGGTGTGGAGAGAATGAGCTGGGAGGAGAAGGAGAAAGTGATCATTACAGGAGAGAGGAGTGGTGAGAGGACTAGAAAGAGGAAGGTCTGTAGAGAGCAGAACATCCAGAGTGTGCCCTGCAGAGTGAGTCGAGCCATAGGGGAGGATAGAGAGTGAGAGAGAGAGTTGTAAAGGTCGCGAAAGAGTCCAGAGGAAGGACAGGAAGCATCCAGGTGGATGTAAAAGTCTCCAAGAAGGAAGAGTTGAGTGGTCGAGACCAGGAAGGAAGAGGAGAGGTCCGCCCACTCAGAGAGGAAGGAGGAGATCTGACCAGGTGGCCGATAGATGGTAGCTACAGTAAGGGAATGGCTAGGAGAGAGAGAAAGAGAGAGAGAGAGAGAGAGAGAGAAAGAGAGAGAGAGAGAGAGAGAGCATGCAGGTGAGGCATTCGAAAAAAGAGTAGGCCTGTGTAGGAATGACAGAGGCAGGAATCCACTTGGGGAAGATCAGGGCTACACCCCCTCCAGAACGGTTGGACCTGGATCCAATAGCTCTCCTTCGCTACCACCTCTCTACTTCTACTACCTCTGCTCACTTCTACCTCTCACTACTATTGCTACTCACTACTACCACCTCTGTGCTGCTGTTACCACTATTACTACTCCAGCTCCCCTTTCAACCACTTCTACACTATGTACTCTACTACTACTCCACTCACTCCTCCCACCCAAGCACAACCCCTACACAGGCAGTTGTTGTTCTCTAGAATTCTGCTTTTCCAGCAGCAACATCCTTCCTGACTCCATTAATACCGCCCCCTTCCTTCGGCTACCCCTCCTCTCTGCATTTGCGGTAAACGGCATGGTCTTCATCTCTTGGCAGGAGTCGGGAAGTCCAGGTAAAGAGGGGTCAGGAGGGGGCCTATGCTCTGTCCTCACGACACCCCACTTGGGGATAGGGGTTAGGAACCCCCCTCCCTCCTTTGACAGTGCCTGGAGACAGGCCCTAAGTAACAAGTGAGAGTGGGCACTGCTAAGTAAGTTCAATTCTGACTATTAAAAATGGTTCTAGTTGTCAGTTTGTATAAACTTGGTGTGCATACCCTAAACAATATGCCTCCGCACAGAGAAACAGAGAAACATTTCATTAAAGTGTTGCTGTAATTATCCTGGGATTACTTTAATTCATAAGAAAGTGAAACACTAAGCTATAGTTGAGGCAGAGACCCACTCTGTATTTGCATAAAAGCAATGTGGCCAATAAACAACGGCCTGTGCCAAGGTGCTACAAATGCCAATGCATTTCGGGTGTGATATCCTTCATCAGGACCATAGCTGTGTGTCCCAAAAATAGATCAAAGAACCCCACCCCATCCAAATCACAAGATAAAAACAACAACCAATATGACAGAAATCGACCCCATATTCATCAGTCGAACCAATGTGATAAATCAATGGGCTAATTCCAGTGTGTTCAAAGTAGTGCAATATGAGCGAAATATGATTGAAAAGCCAGTTATGTGCATCGTAATTAGCCATTTATCAACAGAACGGAACAACAAATGTACAATTAGTATTGATACATTAGCATAAATCAAAGAAAGCACGCGCGGAGACAAGCAAGTGAAGGAAAAGAAAAGAAAAAGCAAAATCACACGTTAGACAAAATTACATGGCTAAAATGTCAATACATCCGAAGATCTAAAGTATTGTAATTCCCTCTCACCTGGCTAGGTTGTAGCAAATAAAGTACCTATGCCTCTTCCTGCAGACGGTTAAGCATGACTAATAGAAACCGCTCATCACTGAGGGGAGCCTGCATTTCAAAGAATGTTAATTGTTCCAGTGAGAGTGAGCTCTGAAGACAGCAGCCGTTCCGAGTGCTGCAAGACGGAAAAAAAGGCATTTCTCTTTAACAAAATGTTTTTCTAGTGATCACGCTAGGCCAAGAGTGTGCAGCCCTCATCGCTGGCTGGAGACAGGCCCTGTCACAATCCATAGAGTCTTGCTCACTGTAATTGTCTGCCCTTCACACCATGATGTAAAAATGCCTGTATTAAGCCTTTACCGATTGGGGCTACCAAGTGGGCCATAAAGGCGGGTTTGCATACCTGTCCCAGGACCCAGAATCCATTTACCCTGTTATGGGTGGGGTAATATGTTTAGAAGGCTCGCTGAAGAGACCAGGAAACAAGACACTGAATTTCCCAGCTGTTCTTATTTTACGTTTTAGAAATGCTGCTTTATATATACGTCCCTGTCGAAAGTGTTTTTAGTGTTCATGTATTTTTAAAGGCCTATTTGACAGAACACAAACAATGATTACAAATAAAGTTATATTGAATGATGAAATATTTATCCAATCTGGATTTGTTTTCAGGTCATTTTATTTATTAAAAATGTTTGTTTGTGTCAATATATTCCTATGTGTAAATTAATTTTGTAAAGATTAATTATATTAATGTTAGTATTTCTTTAAAACCAACTTTGTATTTTCGAAAACAATTGAACATGGGCAACTGAGGGGTAATTTACATTTCAATGAGGATAAACATTAAACAAGAAGGAACTCAAAATGTCTGATAACACAAGCACAAAAACACAAAGAACAATCATCAGGTGCCTTACAATCAAAACATATTAATTAGCCAGCGTGAGCTGCAATCAGACAACCTTCTAGAAAAAGAACTTCACTAAAAACTGCCAAACGATAGACCACGTTGGCATAAAAATAACATAGGAAGGGGGCGTGGCTAGCTGCCATGGAGTGAGGCAGCAGGGAAAGCGAGCTCCTGCTGGATCCTTACAGATGATACTTGAAGACGTTAGATTTTGCACAGAAAATTCACAAAAGGGTTGGTCAGTGAACGTGGAACAACCCTGGGAAGTCTTAGAAGAGGAGGCATGAGATAAGCAGAGTTACAACCCTCCGAACACGGGGAGGGCATCAAGCCCAACATGGCGACTGACGCCGTCAGCACCGCCTGAGACCCGGGCTACCAGAAGAGGTGGACGCGATCAATCTGGAGAGGAGGAACGTGCAGCGCTGAACGAAATGAGGTGATCGACTGGAGAAGAAGGGCAGAAGAGGGAGGTGAGAGCCAGCTGGGAGCGAAGCTCAGCAAGATCGAGGTGTTGGAGAACCGGTCGCAGCAAAAGCGCGGACTCAGGCGGAGGCCGTGACAAGATTACCTGGTGAGCCTCAGAGTGATCGCAGCAAGTGGATCACTGGGGCAGAGACTAGCCTGCCGGCAAGTAGCTGTATGTGGCAAAGGCAGCGAGGGAGCCGATCACCATGAAATGGCCTGCACAGTACGGGCAGTACCAACAGGCGGGGAGAGATCCTCTGTGGTCAAGGGGCTTGGCGCACCAGGAAGCAAAACGGGGCCAGTGAAACTGAGAGCAGGCCACAACAAATAGGTCGCGATGCAAGCAGCCAAAGCCCAGGAAGTGAAGTGCAACCATTGGGGGCAGATTGCCAGAGGGCAGTGCATGAAAGTGCTCGAGCAGAGAACAGTGCATCCAGCCACGGGGGGAAGGCAATAACACACATCTAGCTTGATAGACCTTGGGAACACAGCAAGGAAGCACCAATAAGAGTGTGCAGACCCCAGGACAGTGCCCCAAGGCTAGTGTGGAGACCTGGGCGGAAGAGCAGAATAGGCAGGGGCTGTAGAGACTGGCCCAGAACGCAAGGCTGGACAAATATTAATAAGCCTCAAAGGAGACCCTGCTTGTGAAAAACTAACGGAATGCTGTGTGAAAAACTAACGGAATGCTGAGGTCAGGCAGGTCGACAACCCAGAATATGTGCCTGACTCCACGAATAGGGGGCATAATCGCAGCAGGTCGGGCACACAGAACACCCATACCATCTACGCAGGCCTCAAGTTTGGCAGTAAAATTGTCAGACAAGGCACGCAAGAGCAAAGGCAAACCGACAATGATGGACGCATACACCCGGAAAGAAGACAATGAGGCGGCCTCATCAACGGTTAGTAGCAATGGCACAAGGAACCCACAGGTTAGCCCTCAGGCGGAAGGCCCGATCATTGTGGCAATAGCGGCACTGAAAACAGCACTGGAACACAACAAGATAGACGCTGTAATTATGGATGTGGGACTGCTGCACCAAAGTTAGCTGGCTGAATGGGCACGGCAGAGGAGAGTGTACAGGAGAATCCTGCTAACATAGGGTAAGGAGCTCATGGTGGCAACAGTAAAGGCAGACACAAATTACCAAAGTTCAAGGGTGTTTATTAAACGGTAAATGCATGTTGGAAAAACACCTATTCTAAACCTAAATCTAAGATGGAAGCAAGCGTCGACCATCAAATACGGCAGTCCTTGTGGTGTTGTGGCAAAATAAAAGGGCCTATACTAAAAACAAAACTATTGCCAATTCCTTACAACTAATTAAACAAAGGGTGTGGGATAAGGGTTCAATAAAGAAAGAGGTATTCACAAATAATAAGTCAGGATGTGATGGAAAGGGGTCTCCTTTCCCCATATTTTCACCACGGGACAAGGTGGGACCTTGGAGCAGAACACACGCTCAAGCCTTCTCAGCACAAGCCAACAGTTCTGTATCAGCTATCAGGTTCTTTGACGGCAAAGTCTCTTTTCATTCACAAGTCTCTTGCCTTTGAGGCCTGATGTATCTTAACAAACAAATGGAAAGTTCTATTCCTCAAATATTATGGGTGATGGCTTCACCCCTGGGACATCCTCTTCTGGGCGCAGACCCCTCACAAGTCGTATTCAACAAATAAACAAACACAAAGTTTCTTTTCAATGCTCTCTGGGTGACAACTTTCCACCCCGGATCTCCCTCTTTCAGGCTCAGACCCGTTTTAAATGTTTGGCTCCCTCCTTTGGGTTCACTGTGGCTTTTCTAGCGTTCATGAATTTCAATGTCTTTTTAAACAGTTCATCAGGCTTTGCCCTTGGTTGTCGGCTTCCCTCTGCCGGTTTCACCCTTGCAGACTCTTACCAACAATTCCTCACAGTACTTTTAGACTTTGCGCCTTTTCATTAGCATCCCTCCCCGGGTTCAATCTGGCTAATCTTCACCATGCGGGATTCCCTTTCCCTTCTTCACAATCATCTGTCGGTCAAAGACTTTCGATGGTACAGAGGATTTTACAAAACCCCTGTATGACCACTTTGACCTCTCTTCACCTCTTCCCAAGGCCTTCTGATTATGGTAGTCTATACTTTTGGGTAATTGCCCAGAGCTTCCTGCATGAGCACCCACATGGTGCCAGACACCTCTGTTGCAGGCTTTCCCCCTCTTTCTCAAAAGTTCCTTTAAGCTTCCCAAAGTTCAAATTAGCGGTTTGCCACTTTTCGTTCAACATAGCCCGGTTTCTTATCGACTCTCCCTCGACTCACCAGCTGTAATGAACCACTTGGCTTTCTTCTCCTTCGAGTCAAGGTTGGTACCACAGAGAACAGCATCTCTCGCTGGCTTGTTTATCAGTGGAGGAGGGTCTCGTGTACCACTGACATCTGCTGCAACACACGCAAGCCTCTTTTCGCTGTCTTCTGTTTCCATCTGCCGAGGTTTCACAGGCCTTCATAGGAAAGGGCAAGGTAACTTCTCCCCTTGTCACACTCTTGGCATTTGCCGTCTTTCGCTTCCTCTTGAACTACCGTGCTGAGTTAGCTCTCACATTGTGCGGTCTGTCTGGCTCGTTCTTTGCTCCCATGCTCCACTTTTTATCCCTGTGAGGAAGGGAAAGGGCTGTCAGGTGTGAGTGATTTTGGTCATTTGCCTCACTTTGCCTGACCCTTGTATTGGGACACGTCAGGTAAATAGCTCTGGTGTTAGTCTGTTGTCTTTTGTGTTATGCAAAAGTGTTTATGTGGAAAAAGTGGGGGGGTAGTGTTTTGGAATATCCTACAGGGTAGGATGGGGAAAAGGTCTCAAAAGAAGGGGGATACCGCGTCTCGCCTGTCGGGTTCCTACTCCCACTTCCCAAGGACCCCCCCCCTCAGGTAACCCTCCCTCACTGGTCCACCCCCAGGAACTGGATCCAATAGCGATGGCCGTGTCCTGCCACCTGGATAATAGATTCCCGGAGACTAGCCAGGGAGACACTGTTGGGTTTCTCACAATAGCCAGCAAATGAACGCAAATGGTGGATGTATTCGAAAGAGTGCGGACACTAGAGCGTTGCATGGAGGACGCTGAGGGGAGAGCCAAAAGAAACAACATTAGAATATTAGGCTTCCCAGAAGAAGAGGAAGGTAAAGATCCTATAAGCTACGTGGAAAACCTCACTTTGCAGGAGATGAACAAGTTACTTACCCCTGGTAATGTTCTTTCGACTGGATGTTCCTCCCACGTATTCCTCATCTTTTGACATATGTTGTCCAGCTTCAGCTGCTTCAGAAAATAAATTTCGGCAGAGGGCGCTGGGTGTCGATGGCGTTGACTCAATGTCCCTTGAAGGCATCCGTCGAGGATGATGTCATCGAGGGCATATATAGCATGCGCAGCGCACGGTGGCTTCAGTTCTGTTTTTCCCCTTTAGCAGCAGAAATACCTGCAAAACACGCAAGTGACCATACTCAGCCTTGATGAAAGAGAAGCTGTAATAGCACAGGAAATTCTACTGAGGTGTAGGATGGGAGGGCAATGAGAAATACGCGGGAGGAACAGTCAAAAGAACGTTACCAGGGGTAAGTAACTTGTTCTTCAAATGGATTGTGTCCTCCCACGTATTCCTCATCTTTTGACAGACTCCCACAGCAGTATTTGATTTGGAGGAGGGAGTAGAATTTGATTTCATATATTTTCATGGACCGAGTACAGGACTGCCTAACCAAAAGGTACCTTCCTGACCGAAGGAAGATTCCAGGCAAAAATGCTTTGTGAATGGATACTAGACCACATTGCCGCTGCACAAATGTTTTTAATTGGTATGCCCCTTTGAAGGGCTCTAGAGATAGCCATGCTGTTGGTGGAATGGGTCCTTAAACCTTCCAGAGATTCCTTTCCTGCCAACCTAGAACATTCTGAAATGGCCAGAATTATCCATCTGGATAATGTCTGCTTAGAGCCAGCCTGACCCAGCTTATGACATGTGTATCCTGTGAAAGGATCAATACATAGTTTTGACATTCTATATATATAAAAACGTAATGCTCTAGGAGGGTCTAACTTATGTGGTCTTTCCTCCTCTTTGCCAGGATGAGGTTGGGGATAGGAAGAAGGTAGAACAATGATCTGTCCTATATGGAAAACAGAAATGATTTTGGGCAAAAATGAAGGTTTGACCCTTAGAACAACCATATCCTTGTGGAAGATAGTTATGGGTGGCCTGGACGAAAGTGCCTGCAACTCGCTCACTCAACGGGCTGATGTTAGAGCTACCAATAAAATGGTTTTAAAGGTTAACAACCTTAAGGTACAGGAGTGTAGACTTTCAAAAGGTGCATATATTACACATGTTAGAACCAAATTAAGGTCCCAAACTGGAACCTGGAAAGGAGTTGGAGGGATCAAGTTGGTGAGTCCCTTTAGAAATTGTGTCACCAGTGGAATTTTGAAGTAGGAACATTCCTCTGATGAGCACTTAAAGATGGACAGCGCCGGCTAGTAGCCTTTAATAGTACCAATCTGGAGCCCCAAATTGGCTAAAGATAGTAGAAAGGATAACACATCCGGTATTTTACATAGAAAGAGATCTACATTCTTTTCTCTGCAGGAGTTGCAGAATTGATTCCAACGGCAATGGTACAGAGACTTAGTTGCTGGCCGAAAACAAAATCTCCATTACGTCCTCCCAGAGTGCCCAATCCTTATATCTCAGCATCTCAGAAACCAAGCGTGAAGATTGAGCGTTTTGACCTCTGGATGGAGAACCCGACCTTTCTCTCTCTCTCTCTCTCTCTCTCTCTCTCTCTCTCTCTCTCTCTCTCTCTCTCTCTCTAGAGAGAGAGAGAGAGAGAGAAGGTCCTCTCTTTGCTGAAGATGCATTGGAGGACAGATGGACATGTCCAGAAGGTCGGATTACCAAGCCTCCTGGCCCGAACCGGGGCAATTAGGATCATGTGTTGCCCGAACTTTCCCAACCTCTTGATCAGATGAGGAATGACGGGGACTGAAGGAAACGCGTGCAAGAGTGGAAATTCCCAATCCACTGCGAAGGCGTCTCCTACAGCTCCTCTTGGGGGAAATTCCCTGGAGCAATACAGTTCGCACTTCTGGTTGTCACCGGTCGCAAACAGATCCACTTGAGGGGTTCCCCAAAGGGTGAATTTCTCTTGGAGGACTTCCTCAGCTAGTTCCCACTCGTGGGAGACACTGCTCTGCCTGCTAAGAGCATCTGCCACCGTGTTCTCCTGTCCGGCTAGGTGAATTGCTGATAGAGAGATTCCTTCTTGTATAGCCCAGTACCAGAGCTGCATTGCCTCTTTGCACAGTGGTAGTGACCCTACACCTCCTCTCTTGTTGAGAGTAGTACATGGCCACTGTGTTGTCCATCATTATCAGGACATTATTTTCCCTTACAGAGGGAAGAAAGGCTTTCAGCGCTAGTCTGATTACTCTCAGCTCCAAAAGATTGTTATGTAGTTTGGACTCCGATGGAGACCAACGACCGCTGACTGTCAGATCGTTGGTGTGGGCTCCCCACCCTGTGAATGAGGCATCCATCACTACTGTTATCTCCGGCCATGGTTGCAAAAGGGATCCTCCCTTCAGAATATTGTCCTCGCAGGCCCACCACAGAAGATCCCGTGCGACCGCGCTTGGAACCTGAAGTAGGTCCGACATATTTCCTGAGAACTGGGACCATTGAGTTCTAAGAGCCCATTGAAGGGATCTCATTCTCAGGCAGGCCTCTGGCACCAGAAAAATGCAGGATGCCATGAGGCAGAGCAACCTCAAAAAATCGAAGGCCAGAAGACTGTGGGCATTCTGAAACTTGGTACCCATCTGAAGGTCTTGAGCCCTCACCTCGGGTAGAGAGCTCTTTCCCAAGGAAGTATCCAATACAGCTCCGATGAACTGGAATTTTTGAGGTGTCATATGGGACTTCTTGTAATTGAGGGAGAAGCCCAGTCTTTGGAGAGAGTGACAGGTGACGTTGAGATGATCCCGGGCTTCTTCAGATCGTTTTTCCCCGATCAGCCAATCACCCAGGTAGAGGTAGACGTGAATCCCCCCTCTCCTGAGACTTGTTGCCTTCAGGGCCATCAGTTTGGTGAAAACCCTCAGGGTGGAGGTTAGCCCGAACGGCAGAACTCAAAATTGATAATGGGACCCGCCAACTGTGAACCTCAGGCATTTTCTGTCCTTGAGATGGATTGGCACATGAAAATAAGCATCCTGAAGGTCCAATGACACCAACCAATACTGGAGTTGGAGGGCCTGAGGCATCTGAGAAAGTGTGACCATCTTGAACTTGTCCTTCTTGAGGAACTTGTTCAAGTATTTCAAGCCCAAGGTGGGTCTCAGTTCTCCGTCCTTCTGGGGTATTAGGAAAAAAGGGGAATACCATCCCTTGTTCCTCTCCGCTACAGGCACTGGTTCTATAGCACCTTTCTCTAGCAGGGTTAAAATCTCCTGCACAAGGAGCGGATCAGGAATCCTCAAACAGTGTTTCTTCGGTGGATTGTTCAGAGGTCTCTTTATAAATGGAAGGCAGTAACCGTGGGCTACAGTTTCTAGAGCCCAAGCATCCAAAGTAATGTCTCCCCATTCTTCTAGATACTGAGACAGCCCGCCACCCATTGGTGAACTGTGACTCAAGACTTTTGAGGCAGCTGACGAAGCGGCCAATGGTAAGGAAGCTTCTTCTTGAGCTGGCTTTGCACCCCTTCCTCGTCCACCAGAAGGACATTTTCTTTGGCCCCTTTGACTGCCCATTCCTCTCACCCTTCCAACTGAGTAGTAGTGAAAAGATCTACCCCTCCAAGGTTGTCCACTAGGTCAAAAAAAGGCTGAGGTTGCCTAATAGCTGCTCTAAGAGATTAGGCTGCTGCCTTCAAGGTCTGCAACTTCTCAAGACTCTCATCAGCCTTGTTGCCAAAAAGGTGAGACCCGTCAAAAGGCATGTTGAGGAGACTGGATTGCACATCTGTTGCAAAACCTGACTTCCGCAACCACGCAAACCTGTGCATAACTGTGTTCGTAGCCATGGCTCTGTTGGTGCTATCACAGTGCTGGTAGCCATGGCTCTGCTGATGCTATAAGCAGAATCCAAACTTGACTGAAGAGACTCGCTCATGGCCTCTTTGCCGTCTCCAACTATGGCTAAGAAGCCGTCTCTTTCACCCCCCTTCGGAAATGTGCTCTGCTGCCATGGAAATGCAGTCCCATAGAATGAACGTAAACTTTGCGAGGGCACAAGTGGAGTTGGCAGATTTTAGTGCCATGCTCCCTGCAGAGAATACCTTCCTTGCTCATCCATCTACGCGTGTATCATCCCTATCAGGAAGGATGCTCGGGTACACCGCTTGTTTTGATGTTGTAATAGCTGCCTGCACCACCAGACTCTCCAGAGTGGGGTGTTTTGACAGGTAGTCGGGATCACTATTGGAAGGGCGGTACTTCTTAGCCAAGTTTTTATTAACTGCCGGGTTGGTCTCCGGTGTCTCCCGGTTCCTGGCCCCCCTTTTCTGCAAGGCAATTTGGAATGGTAAAATGGGATCTGACTGTGGACCTTTGTCTAGAATTTAAGTAAGGTCGTCCTGTTCGTATGGTAATGGAGGCTTACTCCAACACACGTAATCCACTACCTTTGACATGAGTTGCCTGTAGGATGCATCCGCATGCTCCCCAGCCTCTGGTTTTCCAATCTCTAGTTCAGGTGAGGTATCAACCCCACTTTCAGTCTGCAGATTATCATAAAGATCCCTCATCCTGGACTCTTCCGCAATGAAACTCTCTGGTACATTAGGCGTACCATATTGTAGGCCAAAAGGGGCCTCTTCATCAGACTTCTCTTCTTCAGAAATTGAAGAGACTTAAAAAAATCTTTCCTACGTAGTGGAACATAGGTTTTGTCAGGAATCATGGGTTTTGCCAGAATTGGCTTCGACTCTGTAGTAGTCGTCAAGGTTTTCTTTATCTGTGTCATGGGTTTAAGTAGGGCGCTCGGCGTTGACGGCACAGCTGGTAAAGATGGTGGAGCTGGCATCGAAGTTTTGGCAGACGTCGAAGATGCCGCCGGCGTCGACCCCTACTCGCATTTATGGCTCGAGTGATCCTTCAATGTTACATCGGATCGAGGCCTTGAATGCTCACAATGCGGATTAGGCCTTTGTCCTGGGCTCGAGAGCGTGCAAGACTTAAATGGAACCTTTCCTTCCTAGGAGCACGGTAGGAGCATGGCTTGGTATTTGCTTTTCATAAATTTTAAGCATTTCAGCGCTGAAGGCCTCCCACTCGGCCGGAGTGGATTTCTTGGTTGGACAAGCAACTCTTACTGGGGAAGCGTCCGACGAGGAAGTTGACCTATGGTGCCTTCTCTTCGACTTCTTCGAGGACGAAGCAGAGTGGTGTGAGCCACTCCTTGACCTGGACTGCTTGGCCATCTTCTTCTGAGGAGAGTCGCCTCTCGACTCGTCAGTCGAAGGTTTCACGGATTGGGTAGGGGATTTAGGGATTTTGCCAACCTTCAGCTCCCCCTTCCGTTCCCTCAAGGCCTTTCCAGTCATAGAGTGGGACTTGGAGCAGTCGGAGGTGTCCTGGTCCGCTCCAAAGCATCACAAACCGATTCAGTGCAGATCAGTCAGGTACATTTTTTTCGATCCTCAATCCTGACATTTTTTTAAACTGGATTTCGGAGTCGTAGGTGTCTTTGATGAAGATATCTCGATGTCGAAGTTTAACAAAGACGTCACAAGATATGAATAAGTGCGCTGTATTTCTTCAAAGAGAATGCAGAAAAATTGAACAGAAGCCAACAGGCGCTGCACGCGCTATATATCCCTTCGATTACATCATCCTCGACTGAGGCCTTCGAGGGACATCGAGTCAACACCATCGACGCACAGCGCCCTCTGACGAATTTTCTTTTCCGAAGCAGCTGAAGCGGGACAACATGTGCCAAAAAATGTGGAATACACGGGAGGACACATTCCATTCAAATGGGCCTGGCTCGGTGACTCAATGATTCACAGTCGAAAGGGCACTGCAAGACCAAAGGACAAACATAAATGACACTATACCCAAAGCTGGCCACATACAGAGGGCCAACATGGGTGTGGTGAGGCGACTAACTGCACACTAAATCCCAAATTAGATAGGTCTGATGATAAGCATAGGAAACCTGCACCACCGGCTAAAACACTGGGGGCTCTACTGAAAAACCTACAGCTAGTAGATGTCTGGAGAGAGGAACACTGAGAGGCGCAAGGATACTCACATTTCTCGGCTCCCCACAGAACGCACACTCAAATAGATTACATCTTCACAGGGGTTGAAAATCTGAGCGAGTTCAAAGACACAGAATGCAAGGCTAGGGTGATATCGGACCATGCTCCACTAATGGCGAGCTGGCACGTAACCACACAGAGCAATGATACCCAATTGGAGATTAAGGGCAGAGGCCCTACTTGATGACACCTTCCAGCACCACCTTAGAGACAAAATAGAAGAGTACTTTGAGACCAACATGTGTAGTGTGACGGAAACAGGGACACTATGGGAAGCCTTTAAGGTTGTTAGAAGAGGTGCAGCAATAGGAAAAATGGGGGGGCCTGAGGGCCGACATACAGAAATCTTTGGAGGGTATGGAAAATGACATAGTATGGGAGGAACATATAATTGCAGGAGGGAATGAGGAGGAGGCAATATTCTTGGAATTCTACCAAAAAAAGCATAGCTGAATGGGAAAGGCTGGGGAAACTAGACTACGCAAAGTATACCCTGATGATACACGCGGAAGGGGTCAAACCAGGAAGATTGCTGGTCTGGCTATGCAGACGAGAGGAGCCAAGGGATATGAGCAATAGTATTATAGATGAAGACAGTTGGAGTTTACCTGTTTGTCAACTAAAATAAAAAATGGTTTCAAAAATGTTTTTAAAAAAGATAAGCGAAAATCCCATGATAGTAAATTGGTGGCTCTCAAAAACCGTAAAGACAGAACTGCTGTTGGGGACGGGGCTGCAGGCCTGAGCAATGCAGAGGGGGCGACCTGGCGATGCACATGCTGCTGGAAAATTGTCTACATTGTTATGAGGGGAATGGGGAATTAAGGGTAAAAGAAAGACAAGAAAGCAGACCTAATTAATACACCAACAGATAAAAGGGAGCAAATATAGTTCAACAAGCACTAATAGCTTCTTAACACAAAAGAAAAGACCACCGAACTCCACCCTTGATCACCAAAACATCTCTAAATCACAATGTATAACCATGCCCTGTGCATCCCTGCTCTTGTAGCCAAACAAAAGCCACAAAAGGAAAGTGAGCTGGGGCTGTTATAGGACCACCAAAGTGCCCGAGTACGTCTAGAGCTCATGTTGTCCCATCAAATATCTCACCCAAACACGGGTTCGAGCAGGCTTTTAGGTTGCTGCTGATTCAGCAAGAACTCACGAGTCCACCAAATCCAGAAACAGGATTCAGTTCCACTCATGGGTCCAGCTAGGAGGACGGTCGCCATTGTCTACATGTCTGAACCTTGCAACTCACCAGACTGTTTTGCAACGATCCCTGGAACCTCCAGTTTCTATAAACGTCATGTGACCTTATGGTAAGGCAGCTCCACTGCTGATTGTTCTTTGCAGAATGTTATTTCTATGTCATGTAGCAACTAGAAGACAAAACTGAAAAGCAGACCACCTACTCATCAGTGATGCTTTCAGCAGAGCCCACCGTTTTAGAGAAGAGCACTATAACCAATAACATCAAAGAGCTTCCAAGAGTCGATTACAAGATCAGGTCCATCCCCAGTTTTCTCGCACCACCTTACAGGAATGCAGAGAACTGGCTGAGAATGTAAACAACATCAACAATGTAGACATGGCATTGGTTTGTAGTGTGGTCAAGCCTGCAGCACATGCTGCTTTCCTTTTTTGGTGCAATAACACTAAATTTGCCATCCATCCTAGTCAAAAGGAAATGCTTGCCAATAGATTTCTTAGTTAATATTAAGGGGTACTTCTGGCACACTAAAATAAGTAGTGGGCTTAAACAATACTTTTGTAAGGGCAATCATTGCGCCCTAGTTAGGGCCTGGTCAGACCAAGTTAAGTCCTCATCATGCCTGATGATAACATCCTCATGATTGTAGACTTCCCAAGTTCTTTTGTTCCAATGATTGCAGTTTACATCGTAATTTTGGAGGGAATTCTTAAGAAGGAGACGCAAGTTAGGTTTTCTAACTCCACCCTGTGACCAGATCCAATGCCTGACTCTTGGGATGAAGGGTCGGGTAGCCATATAATCTGGATGCAGCCACCCACTAGTGATGGTGGGCTCAGAGATGCTTTAGAGACAATCCCCTGGCTTACCCCACCACACCCCAGGAGTGTGACACGTTCTTGTCACAAACCGCCAACCTTTAAGGGATACACATATCTAGGAGCATGTTGAATTTACCACCTGGAGATGATAAATCCAAAAACAGGATAATCCCTAAACAGTACAATTCTAACCTCCTTCATAAGACCTCATTATCTCTTGGATCAGTCTATGGAAGGCATACACAGTCTATGGAAGGCATACAGATGGGGAGCAGCAGACAATCTGGTTAGTGTTTGGGATGTCACTTGGTAGGTGCAGGAATCAAGAAAACCAAAAACCGTGAAAGAGTGAAACAGCTGTGTGCAATAAAATCCACCCAGTGAAGGTTTCATTCACCTGCGTCTGTCACCATGCCATGAAAGTAAGGTATGGCCACAGAGTGTAGACCTCCACTGTTCCAAGTTTGTCCTTCACATACAAACCAATGAGGATTCAAAATGGTGGTGAGCGGAGATAAAATCTTGGTCTGCGGAGCCATGCAAAGACAAAGCGGGGCTCACGATACAGCGTGGAAGATGTGGTCAGGCATACACAATCCCATTCACTGCAGATCGATTGAGTGAGAACAGTACTGGGGGCAGACCACAGCTGCATAAGCCACGAGGCAGTGCCAGAAGGTGTGGGCATTTGGATACAGTAAGTGCAGTGCAGGGAGCTGGATAAAGAAGGTCCACCCCAGGATGCTGTCTGAGGCACCAGTACCAGCACCATGGTATCTGCAGGATAGAAGCTGAACAGCAAGATCCACTTAGCAGTATGTCAGGTTAGGTTCTCCTTAATTCCTTCCAAAGTAGAGCATACATTTTTTGCTGATCAGCATCAAATCTTCTCCTCAGTACAATCCAGGGGATAAAACATTGTTGCCCAATGGGGAAATGCAATTAAAGAACTCCTTGCGGTCCAATAAACAAAATACACGACTCGTAGTGGGTGGTTGCTCAAATTATGTGGTTTCTCCTTACATCTTGATGTGCACTATGCAAAGTATTAGACTCACAGATGAGGCAGCAGGTAGGTTTATATATAAAGCATATTTCATCACAATTCTGCTGCAGGTACACAGTAAAGGTCATCAGATCGGTAGTCATAAAAAAGACATCAGTTCGGGGAAGGCCCACTACACTATTCTCACATGAAGGCACTCAGGCTAATTGGCATTAATGGAACACTCATGCTCGACATTCACCCAGGGTCCTGAACATCATCACCACTGTGACATCACTCACAGGCGCAAGCATTTAGGGTAAGACACAAATATTGTGCTATCTTCGGATTCATCCTGGGTGCCACACGCCGTTCCTGCACCAACACTTATGTATCGTCTCCCACCAAACTTGGAGGAGGGCTCTCCAAAGTATGAAAGATCCTTAATTCTAAACAGTTTCTGCAGTCAGTTGTGGTACCTCGTCACTTCATTTAATTATGGTCCAGCTGGATGGTTTTGGAAACCAACATGCACCGTGTCTCACCTGGTGAACCATCAGGGAAATCTATGGAAAATAGGTGTGAGGGAGCCTTGGAAGGCACACAAAACAGTGTGACAATGGGAGTAATGTCCTCAGAAGAACCAGTTTAACAGGCACAGTAGCTATGATGAAGCTTACTGTCAAAGCTCTCCAGAACCTGTGACATTTGCAGGCTCATATTGCCACGTGATAGCCCAAGAAATGCTGGGCACAATAACACACATGGGCAGACTAAGACCCTACCATGGCATTGTCCAATATATTGCTGTCAAGGAACATGTTTGTGGGGGTGGACAATGCACCCTGTCAGTAATACAGGGAACCTTTGCTTAGCAGAAAGCTCTTTGAGGCATCTAAACTAGGGTTGCCAGCAGTATCTACAGTGGTCATGTTGAATAGAAAGCAGAATATTAAGGAGCCGCATAGGGCATCAAGGCCATTTTCCTCTCAATCAGAATTCTGCCCATCACTGTAAGTAGAAACGGGGTGGAATGGCAAGCAGTGTCCAAAAATGTAGAAAAGGGATTTAAAGGGGGAACAGAAGCTGGTAATATGGGAGCAGTGGCAGGCAGTAATCTTGGGTGAATCGGTTTAATGAGGATTCAAGATCATGTCCTTTTGAGGCAATATTATTTGTTAAGGTGGCATAGAGGTAATCTAAAAAGGGACCCCGAGGACATACCTGCTAACATAGACCTTGGAAGGCATACTGAGGGATCAGAGGAGGCCCGAGTAGAAACCAGTAAACTGGGATGGCTCATGGGTGCAGAGGGAGTCGATGCCAAAGTGGAGATAACCTCTGGAGAGTGCAAGAGAAATCACCAAGTTATCTTTCTTGGGGGTGCCAGGAGAGTAATTATGTAGACCCCAGAAGATTATCAAAGTGTTAGGCTGAGATACAGCTGTATTCAAAGATTACCCAGGTAACAATAACAAATATGACTTTTCCCAAAAAGACAAAAACTCATATGAGCGGGAAGAAACCTACCCATGCTAATGATTACTGAACACTTATTACAGGGACGTGGAACTCTGCTAGCTGCCATTTGTCACTGGGAACCAGTGAGCAAAGAGGAAGTACAGGATCGCTTCTTGAAATTCCTTGCACAATTTGAACGAGTCTTGATGTGTGTTTAGGGCATAATGACCAATATTCAGAGCAAAACCAGTTGATGGGGATGGGGAACACAAACCTAGTAGTGATGGTAAGGCACTATTGTAGCATTGTAATTAAACACGTATGGTATGTATGGAATAAGTTACGTACCTGTAACTCCTATTGTCCAGCATTGGTATCTTGCATAGTGGTCACACCCCAGTGGGAGGGCGCCTCGCCAAGTTTATCAAACAGTGGCATTCTATCACCACAGATGAATGGGTGTTGTCGCTACTCCAGCAGGTACCGTTCCTCCCTTCTCAAAGGTTGAGAAACACTTTCCATTAATGTTGCAAGAAGTTCAGTCCCTCCTCTTCACGTGGGCAATCTAACACGTTTTCCTTCAACAATTAGGCCAATGACTGTACTCGAGAGACTTTCTCGTCAAAATTCTTGATCTGTGCCTCCTCAAATCAATTCCTGTGGGCTCAAACTTTCAAGATGGTAACTTTCAGCACATATTAACCCAGCTGCAAGAAGGGGATTTCCTTGCGTCTTTGGACCCGGAAGACCTGTACTTTCATGTCCCGATCCATCTACGACACCAAAGGTTCTTGAGGTTCACTGTCACGGGACAACACTTCCAGTTCGAGGCCCAGCCCCTTGGCCTTTGCTACGAGGGTGCTTACGAAATGCCTTTCCCCAGTGACAGCCTATCTACGTCATTCAGGGGTTCATGTCTACCCATAACACGAAGACTGGCTGGTTCGGGCAGAGTCTTTTCTTCTGGCTCTTTGGCATACAGGGACCATGATCTGTTGCTTGATATCACTAGAGTTCTCTGTTAAGTATGCCAAATCTTGCTTGACCCCTTCGCAACGCGCTGTGTTCCTGGAAGCTTGGCTGGAAACGTTGTCTTGCATCACTACCTCATCAGAGGACAGAGTGAAGGCCATCATGCCAAAAGCTCTACTGCTTTCGAAGAAGACATCGGTATCTGTCCACACCTTGAAGCCTCTGCTGGGAATTAAGTAATCCTGCATCCCTCTGATACAGCACTTCAGACTCCGGATGGGCCTTCCAGTAGTTCCTCGATGAGCGATGAAAGCAAGTCTCAAGTGGGAAGACGAGATTATTTTCACGTGTGCCTTCGGCAACGCTCTTTGGTGGTGGATGCTTTGCTTCAATCTCACGCATGGTGCACACTTTTGTCTGTCGGACCATCAGGTTACAAAGGACGCATGTCTGGAGGGCTAACACAGACCATCTCCTTGCTACGGGTCTCTGGTCCCAGGAGGAAAAGGAGTTACACATCAACCTCCTGGAGTTGCGTATGTTCTGGGCCCTCAAGTCTTTTCTCCCACAACTTCAGGGACAAGTGATCCAGGTGTTTGCTGGCAACATGGCCGCAATGTTTTACATCTGCAAACAGGGCAGCACTTGGTCCTCACTTCTGTCAATGGAAGCTCAGGCCCTGTGGAATTGTGCTCTAGCCAACGATCTCTAACTCGATCCATTTCACGTGCCAGTGATTCACAACACAGTGGCAGAGCCCCTCAACAGGAAATTGCGGTCTTGTCATGAGTGGGGATCCTCAAGTGTTGTGTGTCTTCCGCAGAAGTAATCTCCAGATGTCGACCTCTTGGCTGCCAAGGCAAACAAGAAATGCGTTCATCAGCAGATTCCATCAGGCATGGAGCCTAGAGGACATATTCACCTTCCCTTGGAAAGGGATGTTCCCATGTGCGTTTCCTCCAATCCCGCTCATCCCTCGAGCGATCGACATGTTGATACGGCATCAGTGCAAACTGATCTTAGTGGCACCAGCTAGGCAGAAGCAATTCTGGTTCTCTGATCTTCCCTGCCTCTCATTGGCACCTCCCATCAGGCTACCACCTTTCATAGACATTCTGTCCAGAGAACGAGCAGCAGTGGTACCCCACAGCCTGGCCTCCCACAATCTGAAAGCCTAGCTCCTGCTTTTTAGGAATTTTGAAGTATATCTTTGCCTTTGGATTGTGAAGATGTTCTGGCCAAGGCTGGAGTGTCATCCATGGTTTCCTGCTATATGAGCAAGTGGAGCTGTTTCTCCATTTGGCGTTCTGGTTGTGGTTAAGACCCCTTCTGTGTGCAAGTTGAGGACGTCTCGCTCTACCTTTGTGTCTCTGGCACAGGCCCGTCTGGTTTATTCTTCCATCCATCAAGGTTCGGTCGTTTCCATATTCATGCATTACCAGGGCAGCTTTCTCTGTGGTCACACAGGCTCATCAGGAACCCCTAAAGGACCGTTCACCTCTTGCCGTTGAACTTGTTCTTCCCCAAACTCACAGGGCCACCTTTCGTGCATCTACACAAAGCTTCTCTAAAGTTCTTGTCCTGGAAGACTACTCTGCTGGTTGCCATCACCTGCGTGAGGTATGTCAGGTGTGAAGGCATCAAGAAGCAGACACAGACAACTGAATAAAACTTGGGTCAAACTTTTATTCAAAACAAAAAAAGGTTGGTGAAATGCCTAACACGCCCTATGCTAAGGTAGGATTTCCCTACCTAACTGAAACTAAGGAGAGTCTTTGTCAGGAAGTCCAAAGCAAATATCGGTCTGTGTCCAAAATCTATACTTTCCTCACAACTAATTGAATACAATGTATAGGGATGTCAGCATCAAAATGAGAAGTGTTCAAATAAAAGTTCAGAACTTCTTCCACCTCGTGGATGGAAAAGGGGTTTTCCATTCCCCCAAGATTCATGATGGTTCACTTTGTCAAAAAGAGGGGGTCCCTTCCCCACGCTTTCAAGTTTCTCAATGTTCCAAAAACCAAAATAATTCCTTAGGATACTTCTCAGCCTTTCTGGCAGCTTTGCCTTTCACCAATTTCACAAAAGTTCAGTTCAATTATATCAAATCACCCAGGTTTCTCCTTGACAGTAAAACACAAGCTTATGGGTGAATTACATGGCTTTTCCTTTAAGTGGGTTTACTAGGTCTAGGCTCAGTTGTCAGATCGCACGGTCAACCCATTACAGGTCACACAACCAACACCTCCTACTTGCTTCTTATTCAGTTGCACTGCTACTGTTTCAGCTTCACAGTGGTATTGGGCTTTCCTCTTGTTACTCTCTCAAAACATCTTTGCGATATTGACCGAAGATGACAAAAAACCACCTCCTTTTGAACCCTGATAAAACTGAAATCATGGCATGCTGCAATACTGCCCTTCTCCCACATCTGCTCCCATGGGCCCCCTCCCTCTTCCCAACCCCGATATAATCAAAAACCTAGGCTGCACTAGGGACTCAGGCCTAACCCTATCCCGTCAGATCAACGTGTCAAAATGCTGTCGCTACCAGCTCAAACTTCTCAGACACATTTTTCTATACTTCTACCTGAACAGACTTGACGCAGTTATGTCTGTTGTGATGTCAAGACTGGACTATGCCAACTCCCTTTACCTGGGAGCACCGGCATACCAACTCAACAACCATCAAAGAGCCCAAACGCTGCCGCAAAACTGTCCCTTGCCCTGGGACAAAGAGACCACATCTCACCTGCTCTCCGAACCCTTTGCTGGCTCCCAGTCGGATGAAGGACAACCTTCAAGACCCTATGCATCACTCACTGAGCAGTGCACAAGACCAGCCCAACGTACCTAAAAGAGAAGATAAAACCCTACCTCCCATCTCGCACCCTAAGATCAAGCACTGCCCTCTTTCTAGTGATTCCAACCGCTAACTCTGACAGAATTGGAGAATCCGCCTTCTCAACCTTGGTCCCAACTCTGTGGTACTCACTCCCCCCACATTTTTGTCACACCCAAGACTATAGGACCTTCCGCAAAGCTCTAAAAAACGTGGCTCTTTCCATAATGCTGACTATGACCATCGGAGGCGACTAAGATCTTGCAACCCGATGACAAATACTCAATGAGATCCCGAGCAATGACACCACTGAATATGCTTATTAAGTCACTATTAAGCAAACACACACTTGAAACCCGGAATAGCGAGCTCCTTAGATCACAACTCCACCCAAACACTCATCTCCATTATCAATATGCGTACTCTCTACTCTACACCAACACTGTTACGCTCACCTGGTATCCACAGGGACGCCAGCCAGCCGGGTTACTCGCTGGTATGCTTCTCAGCTTTGCCCTGATGTGGTCTGCGGGGAAGGTTCTGCCTGAAAATACAGGAGGACTGTGTTCAAGACTGACCAACTGGGGTAAGTATCCTCCCTCCACCCCGTATGATTTCAGTCCCTCTGGCGCCCTC
This sequence comes from Ambystoma mexicanum, assembly GCF_040938575.1. Classification (NCBI taxonomy): domain Eukaryota; kingdom Metazoa; phylum Chordata; class Amphibia; order Caudata; family Ambystomatidae; genus Ambystoma; species Ambystoma mexicanum. The sequence continues at coordinate 405,489,776 of NC_090941.1, forward strand.
TCCTCACCTTGTGGTAGAATTAGGCGTGCTCTCCGTCCTGCCTTCTTTGCAGGGGCGCGTTGTCTTTCATGGGCGAGTGTGGTCCAGTTACTTCACTGACGCCGACCCGTTTGATATTGTTCAGGTAGGTCTTATTGCTGTTCTTTAGTTTTGTTGCTATCCTGCATGCCTTTCTTTGTTTAAAATATCTCTTTTTTCTCCCTTAGGTATGCAGAGCTTCAGCGCGGCGAAGTGGCTTGGTTGAGCCCCGCTGGTAAATGATGGCGCATTAAGAGCGCTATGATGTGGTAAGTAAGCTCTATGCGCAGCGCTGCGAGGTCTTGCCTTTGCTAACCTGTGTTTTCCTTCCTTGTAGGTCGCAGTGTTCTTCAGCGCAAGTGGAATGTCTGGAGTGGTGCCAGCCGAGAGGCGACCAGCCAGGTAAGCCTTTTGAGCAGTTCGTAATTTGTAAATGTCTCTACTGCTTTCTTTAATGTTGCCTCTATCTTCCTCTTTCAGGTCGTTCCGTCCGGGAGGTGTGCAGGTTTAAGGAAGCTGTTCTCAATAGCTGCGAGTGTTTAAAGATGAAGACTGCAGGTAAGACACTGCTGCTAATGTTGCTCCTTTTGTCTCCTTGCAGGATCTGCTTCTCCAAGGTTCGAGGGAATAGCTGGACACGGTGAGCGTCACGTTGCAAGCTGCAAAGTAACACGAAGCGTGTTGTCTTGCTCGGGTGTGGTTTAAATAGCCCCAAAAAAATAGTCCAGGTAAAATAGTCCCTAGGCTACCACACCCTAAACACTAGACCGCATAGCTTGGTTCTCAGGAACCAAGCTATGTGGATGCCCCCATGTTGGCTGACAATACAATAAAGTAGTTCCCAAGCACATTGTTTTTTCATGGTGTATGAGCCTGGCGCCATAGGTGCCAGGACTGGCCCCATGAGGGTTTTTGAAGAGGATTCCTGACTCCACCTGGCCAATGGATTTGCTAGAGGGGGTTTTGGGCGAGGATCATGACAAACACACAATAGAGTGCAGCTACATCCCTCGATCAATTTCGGGCAAGCAGCTCACATATGAACATTACTCCATGAACACCTCATCATTCCAATAAAACGCAGCTACACCCCATGACAACCGGCCAAGCTGCACACATACGCATCCTACACAGGCTTAACACAGCCAGAACCCAGTCTTTGTGTCCATCGGCCAGACTGCACACATTAAAATGATTTAAAATACCACCACACCTAATGCAAGGCTCCAGCTACCAAGAGGCAATTGCATCGGCAGCACATATAATTGGTGCACCCAAGCGCCCTTAGACACCTTACTCTCTCAACTGGCCCGGACTACGGTCCCCGAGGACGTTCAACCTACCAGCGCTTTGAGGTCATACCAATGATATATAGAGCGCTATATAAATGCAGAGTAACATAAGAACGTGTTTTGCCACCATTTACTTTGTATACTTTCAACTATTCTTAATGCTTTTACCACTTCTTATTCTTTCAGTTTGCACAGTTCTTTACATTCTTATGCACTTGCCACTGCGTGCTTGCTTCAGTTTATACAATTGCCAATGCTTGTTTTTTTCAGTTTATACAATTTACAGTTCCTTTGTATCAGCAAAAATCACCAACTGTTTGCAATTCAAATCGTGTTCAATTACACTTGCTTTCTTATGGTTCGGTATTCAAAACATAAGGCTTCATTTCATTCCATTCAAGGACATTGGATAACTTGCCATCAAATTCCCAGTTTACTCTCCTGCTGAGAATTTGCACACTGCTCACAGGCGTTTTCACACTTTCAAATACTTCAATTTCTCTGGCCCTTTCTCGGCCATCTCTATTTAATAGGATTCGTAGTTCGGCATTCATAAAACCTTCTATTCACTTTTTTTATCCTTCAAGTTATGTCCTTCAACCTATCGTATTGTCAAAAGTATGTCTTTTAAGCTGGACCGGCATTCACAATGCCTAAACGGTCCCACACGAGCAATCCACCCTGCACAGAGCATGCAGTTTACCCCGCAGCGTCCCCGAGTCATTCAAACTCCCTTGACTCTCCAGGCACACTGTCTGCGGACCCAGCTCTCCACATCGGCAGGCTGTTGCTGCTCCAGGCTCAGCACGCCTTGGTTACAGGATCTCTGTGCCTCAATTGAACAGAGAAGGAGTCCCTCTGACTCCTGGAGGGTTGCAGACCAGTTCTGCCACTGGAGACCTTTCCTGCTTGCGCTGCATCGACTCTGCAGCACCTGGGCGCTTCGGGCACGTGTCTCCCTGGTCTCTCCTCCGGGTTCTCCAGCACGTGTTCCACATGTGATCTCATTAGCCTCACATGAGTGGACCCTTTATACAGCCCTCCAGGTCCCAGGTGCAGGGAATGATCGTTTACTGAATAACTGTAATGGTACTTGTGCATGTCATTGTTAATAAAGAGAGGATGTAGAACGTTGTGTTGCCTCTTCCTTGTCTCAGTACCTGGCTGGAGAATATTGGGAGGGTTTTCTGGAATAATACGGTTGAGCATGATAATACCCTATAAAGGCTTTGACGATGTTTAACTGGACTCCTTGTAAAAGCTAAATGGGGGATACCGTGTCTCATCCAAGGGTGCCTCATCCCCACTGGCCAAGTCTCCTCCATCCAGATTATCCTCCCACGCATATCCACCCACAGAGTCAGGATCTGAAAGCGACTGCCTTCCCCTGGCCACCTGGCAGGAAGATATATGGGGGAAAGAAGTGAGGATGTCCCATATTCCTCACAAAGGGAGATCCAAGCTCTCTCTTGCAAGCCACCCTACTTGACTTTCCATTAATCTAAGGTGGTTCTTCACACAAGTCCAACTTTCACAATGAAGGTTTCGTATTCATTAAACCTAAATTAACCTGTGGTGTTGCCTGTCTTTTTTGGTTCCCCTCCTCTCCACCAGAACGCTACATGCACTCCTTAGATACGGTGCGAGCTCTGAAATGATACATATCTCATACTAAAGGATTCCACAAGTTTTCTGAGTGGTTTATGTTAGGGAGACTTCTCATTTTATGGCTAATTTCCCTTACCTAGTGAGTCCCCAGCAGCTTTGCTGGATTTCTGGATTTATTTTTTCCACTTGGTAAGAGTTTGAGCTTTTCCCCCACTCTTACCCATGTTTTACCATGTGTATTTCAGCTGTTTTTGTGATTGTGGACTCTGGAGTACACCACTTCAGTAGCCCTCTTCTTTTGTGTGTTACACAGCACCTTGAGTGCAGTGACACAGGGTTGTCTTTAAGACTTCCCACCGACTCCATTTCTGGGGCTGACTACTGTCCCCCAGAAAAGGGTAAAGTTGCCATTAACTTTACATAGTCATTTAACCACAGATCCAGTACACCCCATCTTACATGGAATACTGGAAAGGGTTACTCCTTAGCCCTTTTTATCTGCACCTCCTAGAGCCTTGTTTTGCTCTTTTAACATTTAGACTTGGCTAGTGGCAGTGGTATCTACCCAACCTTTTCTACCGCGATTATACTATATAAACGTGGTATTGTTTTAGGCTATTATATTAGCCTTGAACATAAACCCGCATGACCAAATACTCTTTCTTTCAAGGTTTGCCTTCTTTGTTCACTGTCTTTTGGCGGGCTTCTGCCCAGAAGCCCTACTCTGGGCGCCTGGGTGTCTAGGTGGGCTGAATGTGAGGGAGGGGTGTAGTCACCCCCTGCACAGGGTATCCTAGGAAACCCAAGTCACACTTTGCCATGATTGGCTGAGGTGGTTGTCCAGGCTGGACAACCCCCTGCTGCGCGATTGACAGCCATGCTGTGAATGGGGGATTTTCGCATAAAAGGCAGGACTCTTGGACTGGAAGTCAGAGTCGCCACTGGAACTACAAGGAACCGAAGAGAAGCAGAGAAGAAGTCGGCTGCTGCAACTACCCCGTCCCGGTGAAGCCCTGCTGCAGTCCTGAGCTATCTACCCTTCCGACGACCAGAGAAGATCCAGTCCGGAGTCTTCTTCCCCTTGAGCCTGGTGGGGTCAACCAGCTCATTTTCCACAGCCAGAGGATCCTCTTTGTGGTCGAAATCACTGCACACTGCTGTAGTGGTCTGGATAGCCATCTGAAGAGCATCTCCTGTTTTAAAGGAGCGCACCTTTTATTCACTGTCGCTGCTGCTGGCTTCATCCCTTTGTGGTGCAGACCCCTCCAGACGTCCTTCTTGCCGAAGCTCCAGGAACTGTGGGTCTGCAGGAAACCACTAGGAACAACTGCTGTGGCACCATCTTCTTAATTGAATAAGGTACTGTGTTCTGCTTTGAGGAACTAGGGTGAATCCCTTTTCTCCTCCTCTTCCCTCCTTCTTATATCTTTCGCTTTTTCTAAAGACAATATCCAAGTACTTCTGGCAATGTTGAATCTTGAACTGTCTGACTGTGTGATCCTCGACAACAGGAACCCGGTTCCACTTGGCAGTGGCTCCGGCCTATTGACTTTTGTATTTCTGTCAGCGCGTGTTCTCTGATTCTGTCTGCCTTGACAAAGGTTTTGCATATGATTTTCTCCCCAAACTCTCTCTGGTTCGCCCAGGTGCTAAGTGTGCTTTTGCCCCGGTAACATTTCTTACCGCGGATACGCGTTTAATTAATACGACCAAGCTAAGAAAAAGTGATCGCATGTGTATCCCCGGTAACGTCTTTTGTTTCACAACACCGGTCTGCCAAAACATAAGGTACTTACCTTGAGTTATTCTTTGCCAAAATAATTGGTTGTTTGTAGTGTATTTTATGTGTGGTTTTGAATTTATAGAAGTGTTGTGTTTTACAGATGGTTTAAAAATAAATGTACTTATATTTTTTACCTGAATCCTTGAGTCAGTGTTTGCTTGAGTCACAGTAATTGTGGTCCCTTTGTGTAATCTCTGCTACTGCTCATATACTCTTGAGATAAGCCTGGCTGCTCCGCTACTCCTACCACTTTAACATAGTAGCACAGGCTTGTACCAAAGGTGAACTTGTATTACCACTTGTAGTCTTAATTGTGTGTAGTGTTCCCTAAGAGAACTGCACAGGATTCTGCCTAACACTGGTGTACAGCGGTGAGGATTTAGAAGTAGAGTGATTACACTTAGAGTGCTGCTATTGCTTGGGTTCAACTAACCACAAGGCTAAACACCACTAATTCTATTTAACTGTTAAATCATGTCAAATATGGAAAACTACAGTGAAGAGGGTCTCTTAAACTATACTTCTGAGGTTCTGAGAACCATGTGTAGAGAAAAGAATCTCTCTGGTAAAGGAAAAAAATCTGAACTGGTTGCAAAGTCAATGGGAGAACAAAGTCTGGAGAGTGGGTCAGAAGGGCCTACCCCTCCAGCAAATGTGGTACTGATGTTTCTGATTCTGAGAGTGTTGATTTAGAAGTAGTAGATGAGTCCTTGTTAGGAAACCATACAACTCCTTTGCCTGCTCAGAAGGCACAACCTCTGTCCCGAGGGACCCCCACAGGTCCTACACTTACTCCTGAGTTTATTGCACTTGAGAAAATGAGAATTGAATTGGAAGTGAAACGTATTGATGCACAAACTGCCATGAAACATCAAGAGTTGAGGCTCAGAGAAATAGAGCTGAACCATGAACTAGAAAAGAAGAAATTGTCTTTAGAAAATGCTTCTCTCCCAGAGTCTTCTAGGTCTTCCAGCCCTAAGATACCCTGTATGCCAAAGGAGATGATTGGTATGAATGAGACTAAACTTGATGTTTTGGATTGGTTAGCAATGTTTGAGTACAATCATGGGATTCAAGGTATCTCAGGGAAGCAGTTGATTCCTTGGCTTTTCTCTAGGCTTCCCCCTGTTGCAAGTGATGCTGTAATGGAGTTGGGGGAGGAGGATAGCAGGATTATGAGTGTGTGAAGCTAGCATTAATAGCTAGATTTGGGAAGACCCCTTCCCAGTATCTTAAGAGGTTTAGAACCCTCAAAAAGCATGATGGTACCCCTTGGGCTACCTGGGTGTGTGAATGTTGGAAAAACTTAGATGGTTGGGTTAAGGGTTACAAAGTAAATACTTATGAAGGTTTGAGGAATCTTGTAATGTTGGAGTCTATTTCTGATGTCTGCTCTCCTGAGCTTAGACAGCACTTGGCTGATTCAAAGGAGATATATCCTAAGAATTTAGCTAAAGCTGCTGACTTGTGGGTTACCAACAGAGCTACTCACAAGGATTCTGGGGCAACTCAGAAAAAGGAAGAGGGAAAGCAGTCAAAGAAAGACAACAAAGAGAATTCCAAGAATTCCAATCCAAAAGAGGGCCACAAACATAACCAGGGTAAGCCACAAGGGAAACCAAATCAGGCTAGTGTACCATCTGGTCTCAAACAAGATGGAGGTCAGAACAAACCCCCATTCCAGAAAGCATTTGGAAAATATTTTGTTTGTGGGTTAACTGTCCATGTGAAAGGAGATCCCAGATGTAAGGGTAAACCTTCAGGGGTGCACACTGTCTCCTTAGTGGATGAAGTAACTATAGCCAGTGGAAACTTTCAGTTACTAGCTGATGAGCCCATGAGAGTCTCAGCTAGTGTTTCTTTAGTGTCCTTGGGTCTTTAGGAACAACAGAATTTAGATGTCTATAACTCAATCCCAGATAATACTAAAGCGTATTACAAAGATAGTGTTCATGTGAATGGTCAGGAACCCCCTGCCATCAGAGACAATGGAGCCAGCATGGCTGTGGTTGATGAATGTTTTCTCAAGGTGGAGGATGTTGCTAAGGCACCCAAACACCTAACCAAGTTAGCTGGAGGCCCTGTGCAAATGGTTCCCCAGTTACCAGCTCTCATCCAGTGTAATGACATGACTGTCAGAGTACCTGTAAGTGTGCAAAATAGCGTACCTGGGAGGGTCCTGCTGGGTAATGACCTTACAACTCTTGGAGTTGTGTCTAGTACCCGCAGGCCCCCCAGCAGAAGGAAGCAGGAGCTCACAAGGTCTGCTAGGGAGAGAACCTTGAGAGGCTCTCCTGGGGACATGATAGAGGAAACTATCACCCCAAGTCCACAGGACTGACTTACTGCTATTGCAGGTCAGAAAGAGACAAAGGGGAAACCTAAGTCTACCAGCAAGAAACCAGCAAGCACTCCTGTGCCCAGAAGGACATCTCCAAGATTGTCCAAAGTCACAGTAGTGACTCCTCCACCAGCTGAGGCTGAGTGTGAGGTTCAACCCTGTATGGTTCAACTAGATACTGAGGAATCAGATTGAGAAGAAGATCTTACCCTGGTTGGAGATCTTAACCCTGTTGACCATCCTGAGCTGCAGTCTTTACTGGCAGAAGGTGGACCCAACAGGGCAGACTTCAGCAGAGGACAAAGAGAGTTTCCTACTCTTGAAGGTCTTCGCCTACAGGCAGCTTCTTAGCTCGATGGGAAAGAGCCTGGAAAGTATAGGTTGCACTGGGAAGATGGCCTCTTCTACAGTGAATCAACTGAGTCAACCCCTGGAGACTGCAAAAGACTTGTAGTACCTCTAGTGAACCAACTCCAGTTCCTGCAGTTAGCCCACGAGATACCTTTGGCTGGTCACTTAAGTTTTAAGAAGACTAAGGAAAAGGCTCTCTCTTTACTTCTACTGGCTTAAGATGGGGTCAGCAGTAGACGAATTCTGCAGGAGCTGCCACACTTGCCAAACCTCTGGCAAGAGTGGAGCCAAGAATGTGGCACCCTTGGTGCCTCTCTCAGGGTTGGGAGTTCATTTTGAGAGGGTAGGGATTGACATTGTTGGTCCCCTTGATCCTCCCACATCTTCGGGCAACAGGTTTATCCTGGTTGTAGTGGATCATGCCACTAGATCGCCTGAAGCCATACCTATGAGGACTGTTACGGCTCCGGCTGTGGCTAAGGCCCTACTTGGTATTTTTACCAGAGTAGGTTTTCCTAAAGAGGTGATATCTGACAGGGGATCGAATTTTATGTCCCACTGCATGCAAGCCATGTGGAAACCCTGTGGGGTCACGTACAAGTTCCCAACTGCCTACATCCCCAAATCAATGGGTTGGTGGAGAGATTTAACAGAACTATGAGGAGCATGATAGGTGTTTTAGAAGAAACCCTTAAAAGAAAGTGGGACATTCTACTGCCATGCCTTCTCTTTGCATATAGAGAGGTCCCTCAGGAGGGAGTAGGTTACAGTCCCTTCGAACTTCTTTATGGCCATCCAGTCAGAGGTCCATTGGCCCTGATTAAGGAGGGGTTGGAGAGTGTTCCTTCCCCCAAGCCAGTCAGAGTGACTGACTATGTGATGGGTCTCCGGAGGAGAATGTCACACATGATAGCAGAGGCAAGTGATAACTTGAGGGCTGGTCAGGCTCTGGTCAAGCATTGGCATGACCAGAAGGTTAACATGGTTGCGTTTACTCATGACCAGCTTGTTCTTGTTATGGTCCCAACAAGGTAGAGGGCCTTGCAGGACAAATGGATAGGATCCTTCAAAGTTGTGGGTAAACTTGGAGAGGTGAACTATCTGGTGGACTTAGGCAATCCTAAGGAGGCTCCCAGAGTCTTTCACACCAACCATTTGAAGGCTTATGTCTCTAGACCTGACATTGGAGCTTTGCTTCTAGCTTCAGCTCAGGAGGAGGAGGAGAGTGAACCTCTGCCTGACCTCCTCAGAGGCTTACGTTTAGATGAGCAAGTGGAAGGAGTTAATCTCTCTTCCAGTCTCACATCTGACCAGCAGGATGAGTGCAAGTTGCTGTTAAATCAGTTTGCCTCCCTGTTCTCACTCTCACCAGGCTTGACCCCTTGGGGCCAGCATGATATACTCACTGGTGACTGTCTGCCTGTCAAAAGCAGGGGGTATAGAATGTCAGATAATGTAAGAACCCATATAAGGAATGAGGTCAACAGGATGCTTGATCTAGGGGTTATAGAGCCCTCTACTAGCCTATGGTCTAGCCCAGTTGTGCTTGTACCAAAGGCAGGATCCAAGGAGTTGAGATTCTGCGTGGACTATAGAGCTCTAAATGCAGTCACCAAGACTGATGTCCATCCTTTGCCTAGGACAGATGAGCTGGTGGACAAACCTGGTGCAGCCAAGTACCTCAGCACATCTGACCTTACGTCAGGCTATTGGCAAATAGCCCTGACAGACCATGCCAAGGAGAAAACTGCATTCTCCATCCCACCTGGCCTCTACCAATTCAAGGTAATGCATTTTAGACTAAAGAATGCACATGCTATATTTCAGAGGATGGTCAATCAAGTTCTGAATGGGTTGGAGGACTTCTGCATGGCATTCTTGGATGACATTGTAGTGTTCAGCCCTACATGGAAAGAACATATTGAACACCTAGGATATGTATTGCAGGCTCTGGAACAGGCCCATCTGACCATAAAGGCAAGCAAATGTCAAATTGGTCAGAGTACAGTGGTATACCTTGGACATGAGCTAGGAGGAGGTGAAATAAGGCTATTGCCTAGCAAAGTACAAACTGTACAAAACTGGGCCACCCCTACTACTCAAACCCAAGTGAGAGCCTTCTTAGGTCTCACTGGGTATTACAGGAACTTCATAGAGAACTATGGGACCATAGCTTCTCCCTTGAATGTCATCTCCTCTCCCAAATTCCCTAAAAAGGTCAAGTGGAATGAGGAGTGCATTCAAGCTTTTGAAGGTCTGAAGAAAGCTCTTTGTCAAGCTCCAGTCCTAAGAGCTCCTGACTACCACCAACCCTTCATTGTACAAACTTATGCTTCTAATGTAGGTATAGTTGCAGTCCTTAGACAACTGGATGAGAAAGGTAGGGAACACCCCATTTGTTTCATCAGCAGGAAGTTAAAGGATCCTGAGACAAGGTGGGCAACAATAGAACGTGAATGTTTTGCTATTGTGTGGTCACTGAATAGGTTTAGACCATACTTGTATGGATCTACCTTCACTATTCAGACTGACCACCAACCCTTGAGATGGCTGATGCAAATGAAAGGGGAAAACCCAAAGTTACTCAGATGGTCAATCTGCCTACAAGGATTTGATTTTTCCATTGAGCACAGACCAGGAAGTCACCACCAAAATGCTGATGGTCTCTCTAGGATGTTTATAACCGACTAGAGGTATGAGATTCATCCAGGAGTGGATTAAATCCTCCTGTCCCTTAGTCTGGGGGCGGGTGGGGAGTGAGTGTTAGAGAGAATTCTCATTTTATGGCTAATTTCCCTTACCTAGTGATTCCCCAGCAGCTTTGCTGGATTTCTGGAGTTATTTTTCCACTTGATAAGAGTGTGAGCTTTTCCCCCACTCTTACCCATGTTTTGCCATGTGTATTTCAGCTGTTTGTGTGATTGTGGACTCTGGAGTACACTACTTCAATAGCCCCCTTCTTTTGTGTGTTACACAGCACCTTCAGTGCAGTGACACAGGGTTGTCTTTTAGACTTCCCACCGACTCCATTTCTGGGGCTGACTACTGTCCCCCAGAAAAGGGTAAAGTTGCCATTAACTTTATGTGGTCATTTAACCACAGATCCAGTACACCCCATCTTACATGGAGTACTGGAAAGGGTTACTCCTTAGCCCTTTTTATCTGTACCTCCTAGAGCCTTGTTTTGCTCTTAACATTTAGACTTGGCTAGTGGCAGTGGCATCTACCCTAACTTTTCGACCGCGATTATACTATATAAACATGGTATTGTTTTAGGCTATTATATTAGCCTCAAACATAAACCCGCTTGACCAAATACTCTTTGTTTTTGCTCCGGTTGGGTTTAGTCGCCATTTCTTTTTGTTAAAGTCCTTCTTGTGTTTTACTTTGCGTGGCAAACAAGGTTTACCTTCTTTGTTCACTGTCTTTTTGCGGGCTTCTGCCCAGAAGCCCTCCTCTGGGCACCTGGGTGTCTAGGTGGGCTGAATGTGAGGGAGGGGTGTAGTCACCCCCTGCACAGGGTATCCTAGGAAACCCAAGTCGCACTTTGCCATGATTGGCTGAGGTGGTTGTCCGGGCTGGACAACACCCCTGCTGCGTGATTGACAGCCAGGCTGTGTGAATGGGGGATTTTCGCATAAAAGGCAGGACTCTTGGGCTGGAAGTCAGAGTCACCACTGGAACTACAAGGAACCAAAGAGGTCGGCTGTTGCAACTACCCCATCAAGGTGAAGGCCTGGTGCAGTCCTGAGCTACCTACCCTTCGACGACCAGAGAAGATCCAGTCCAGAGTCTTCTTCCCTTGAGCCTGGTGGGGTCAACCAGCTCATCTTCCACAGCCAGAGGATCCTCTTCGTGGTTGAAATCACTGCACACTGCTGTAGTGGTCCGGATAGCCATCTGAAGAGCCTCTCTTGTTTTAAAGGAGCGCACCTTTTATTCACCGTCGCTGGCTTCATCCCTGTGTGGTGCAGACCCCTCCAGACGTCGTCCTTCTTGCCGAAGCTCCAGGAAACGTGGGTCTGCAGGAAACCACCAGGAACAACTGTCGTGGCACCAGCTTCTTCATTGAATAAGGTACTGTGTTCTGCTTTGAGGAACTAGGGTGAATCCCTTTTCTCCTCCTCCAAGGCTTGTCCTTGTCTTCCCTCCTTCTTATAACTTTTGCTTCCTCTAAAGACAATATCCAAGTACTCCTGGCAAGGTTGAATCTTGAACTGTCTGACTGTGTGATCCTCGACAACAGGAACCCGGTTCCACTTGACACTGGCTCCGGCCTATTGACTTTTGTATTTCTGTAAGCGAGTGTTCTCTGATTCTGTCTGCCTTGACAAAAGTATTGCATATGATTTTTGCCCCCAACTCTCTCTGGTTAGCCCAGGTGCTAAGTGTGTTTTTGCCCCGGTAACATTTCTTACAGCGGATATGCGTTTCTTTAATACGACCGAGCTGTCAAAAAGTGATTGATGTGTATCCCTGGTAACGTCTTTTGTTTCACAACACCGGTCCGCCAAAACATAAGGTACTTACCTTAAGTTATTCTGTGCCAAGAGAATTGGTTGTTTGTAGTGTATTTTATGTGCGGTTTTGAATTTATAGAAGTGTCGTGTTTTACAGATGGTTTAAAAATAAATGTACATACATTTTTTTTTACTTGAAACCTTGAGTCAGTATTTGCTTGAGTCACAGTAATTGTGGTCCCTTTGTGTAATCTCTGCTACTGCTCATATACTCTTGAGATAAGCCTGGCTGCTCCGCTACTGCTACTACTTTAACATAGTAGTACAGGCTTGTACCAAAGGTGAACTTGTATTACCACTTGTAGTCTTAATTGTGTGTAGTGTTCCCTAAGAGCACTGCACAGGATTCTGCCTAACAGTTTGTGTTTTTAGTCAGAGTGGCATGGGCAATGCTCTTTCAAAGTCATCCATTGCATGGTGGCTGTCCTTCTGCATTTTATACTGCCTTTTTCTGGCAGACTTAGGCCCCATTATACTCAGGGTGTTGCCGCTATGATGGCTTTCTTCTCTGGGGTTTCCTTGCTGGATAGTTGCAGGGCTGCCACTTGGAGAGAAGTACATACCTTCACAAGGTTTTAATGCGTTGATGGGAACCAACTGGTGAGTCCAGGGTCGGCCAGACAGTGCTATGCAACCCGTTTGGGCAAGATAAGTGTGTTTTCTGAGTTGAGTGCTCCTTCAGGCGAGCTTCCTCCTCCCACTCCCATTGTTGATGTTGTGTGTACTGCTTTGTAATCTATTCAAACCTATGAATTTATGAAAGATCCAATGCTGGAGAAGGAATTTACTTACCTGTAACTCCTGATCTCCAGGATTGTTTTCTCATAGATTTTCAAGCGACCCTTCCACCCACCGCGTTTATGGCTCTTCTGGCCTCCTATGGCCAGGCTCACGTGCGCTTGCCAAAATATGAAGATCGTCTCTGGGGGTGCAGCTAGTGGAGACCGGTCAATTGGAGGTGGTGCAATATGACCCAAAATGACTAATAGAGCAATACAGGCACAGCAGGTTTCAAATGAAAAATGTAAATTGCTTTACTTTTACAGAGGGTTCCCACCCTGAAATCGGGGAATACTCAAACAGCATGTGAATCTATGAAAGGTCCAATGCTGGAGAAGTAGTGCAAACCTTATGATAAAGCAACAGTGCACTGTACACAAAAAGGAAGGAATACAGAGAGAGGTAAGTAATTGCATTGGGAGGGAAGAGGTACAGGGGAAGGGGACTTGAGTGACTCATTGCAAGTTAACGCTTCTAGGATAAAACCAACTTGGCTTTTTTTTTAGGACAACAGACTCTCTAGTACTTGGCTGATTTCTTCAGGTATGTCATGTACATATAATATTTTATTTGCATTTTTGTAACGCATTACAATGTGATAGACCATGGGTCAAAGTGTGACAAGGAGAATGAGTGGTTAGACGGGAAAATACATGATCATTAAAAAAGCTTGAGGAGGAAGTTTAAAGAGCACCTAGCAACAAGGGGGCAACAGAGGCCATTCACAGCTAAACTGATAGATTATATTACAGATCTGGGACAACCCTGAGCAATGAGGAAAGGAGGAACAGCGCAGGCGGTGTCAAGGAATGATAAAGCTACAATGCAAAGCCTGCAGCCAGAACCTGACCTGTATGTGGTTATAGAAGGACAGGAGGGAAAGAAAGGCGAGAGTAAAGTAAAGTTCACACCTAAACCCAGAGACCACTTTCCAGAATGCCAGGTATAGGGACAAACAGTATGCATTAAACACTGTACACTAATGCAGAATACACACAGCTGTGGGTCAGAATTAGTTCAGCCCATTCCTAGGGGTGTGTGGCTGGACGTTAGGTCGCATAGGTGCGCATGAAGGAGATGTCCAAAGATGTCATTGCTTTCGTGGTGTAGGAGGATGGGGCTCTTTGGAAGTAGAGTTTTATTCTGAAAAGATCGTGCCCGGGAGTGGTTCAGAATGTCACCAGGGATGGGAATAGCGTTGAAGTGGAAGGCGCGTCTGAACAGGCATACAAGCAGCTAGCTTCCTTTGACATTGCCCTTCCCTGGCTGCAAAGGGCAACGCTACGCTAGCGTATCCCATGAGAGAGTAAGAGACTGTAACACATGGCTGCACCAGGGGCAGAGTACTGCATGCATTTGCACTATGCCTGCTGTTGCATGGGCATCTTGCAGCTCTTGCATATGGTTTGGATGGTGATATTTCAGTCCCATTTACAAGTCCAGAAGTAAAAAAGCACCAAAGACAAAGTGACCATATGGATTTTCACTGAAGCAAAACAGTGCCACTGAGGTGTTTTCTGCTGGAGGTAAACTGGTATTATAATAGGTGTGTTACCGGAGCGCTAACCATTGTTCTAAAAGTGATACGATGGCAGAGGGACAAACTTATTTTTTTTTAAATTCAGACTGAATATCTTAGGTGTAAAAACAGGCAAATAAAAAAGACTGTTGATAAAAAAACACTGAAAGTGAAAAAGTTGTTCTCTCATTTGTAAATGCATACTGCCCAAACAGTCGTGAAAAGTAAGCAAACTATTCGCTTATCACCCCCACCAATAGGAAAACAGAAAAAAGAATCCACTCAATCAAAAAGGAGAATGGAAATGAAAGAAAAAAGGGGTTGGCATCAATGACTGTGTTGTGTATTACATTCACAAACTTTTCTCCATCTGTAGACTTTCACCATACGCAAGTGAAACTTTGCTTCTCAAACATAATCGGAAAACATTTTTGGATTACTATAAAATTGCACTGAAAAAATACCAAGTACATTCTGCTCACTGGTTTGTCGATCACCCTATGGAAGTGGATTGCTGCCAGGCACATGCGGTGAAGCCCTGCCCAGAAGGAGATGGCATAGGCTAGGGCACCAAGTGACTGGGCAGGTCTTCCCCCCAGCACCCCGTCAGTTGATGCAGCACAATCTACTGTTAGCGCGAACCATGGCATGTCTGCAGGGGCTAGGAAACAATGAGCTCGCGCCACTCCCCATCTATCCCCTCCCACTGGATGATTGTGCTATTTGCAGAGGAAGCAGGCTGCCCTATTTGAGAGAAGAGCACAGTAAAAGGTCCAGTTAATTTGAACCCAGTCCTATGTATATAAGATGAGAGGTGGGAAGAATGCAAAGGTATGAAATATATCGGAAGCATGCGTCCCCACACCAGTTGCAAACTCTGGACTGTGATATACAGCCATGTGGTGTAACTCTACTGGGTAGGGCATTGCTCTCCCGATGGAAGCGAGCAGACCCCTCCACCCCCCGCCACCCACCTGTGTTAGCTCTATTGTGAAGGATTGGATGATTCATTGAAAAGGGAGAATTGCCCACAGTTTGTTTATGTTTGTTTATTTATATGGCGCACCAGACCCGAAGGTATGAGAGCGCAAGCGTTACAAGTATATTCTCAGCTTAGTTACATTGCTGTGCATTATTTACATTACATAACGTTGCAATTATTACCTTATTTACATTGCATTACATTATAATTTACATTGTACAGGGACGCAGTGAGGAAATGCAGTAACACGGGGTAGTGGAGTACAATTGCGATAGAGTTATAGGTTGACGAAGAAAGTTTGCAGTAGTGCAGAGGTGTTGGTTAATGGTCTTTGTTCTTTAGCCACTGGATGTAGTTACGCCTAAATTGGTGGTAGGTTTACGGTGCTCTAACAGAGGGTGGTAGTGTGTTACAGTGTTGGGCTGCTTTCACCTGGAAGCTATTTCCGCCTATTTTCGTTCGCTTGAATCTGGGAACAGCGAGTAGATTAGCATTGCTATTTCTGGGGTGTCTGTTGGGCGGGTATCTAGTTATTCTGTCGGCTAAATAACGGGGAGCTGCATTGTTAAGGCATTTGTGAGTGAGGGAGGCTACCTTGAGCAGGATTTTGTCCGAAGTGGTGAGCCAATTGTGAATTCTCCTGATATTCGAGATGTGTTCTCTTTTAGGGACGCTAAGCGCTGCTCTGAGAGCATTGTTCTGTAGGATCTGGATTTTATTGGTAACCTGTTTGTTAGCACCTACATAGAGGGAGTTACAGTTTTGATAGTATGAGGGCTCTGGCTAGGGTGATGAAGCTTTGGGTGGAGAGGAAGGGTTTGGCCGAGTGTATAAGATTTCATGTGTAGGCTGTGGTGGAGGCCAAAGAGCTGACCTGTTTATGGAAGGAGAGGGCTGAATCGAGATAGATGCCAAGGGTTTTCACTTCCTTGGCTACCTTTATAGAGTTGCCGTCTATAGTGAAGCTGGAGTAGTTTAGGTCCAGTTTGTTTAGGTTCGTGGCTGATCCCAAGATGATGAGTTCGGTCTTGTCATCATTCAGGCATAGACTATGGGGGGCCATCCATGCCTGGATGATGAGGTACACCTTGTTCACCAAGGTGTTGTAATCTCCCTTCAGCAGGATGAGGATCTGGGTATCATCAGCATAGTTAGTGTAGGTGATACCCAGACCGTCAAGATCATCAAACAGGGGCTTAGTGAACACGTTGTACAGTGTAGGGGAGACACATGACCCCTGAGGGACCCCACATGAGATGGGGATGGGGTCAGCGGAGGCAATGGTGGAAAAGACACGCATGGATCTATTGCTCAGGAACGATTTGATCCAGCCAATATCTTCGTGGGAAAAGTGGGCGGCCAAGTCTAAGTGGCTACATAGGATTCTATGATCAACGAGACCAAAAGCTGCCGAGAGGTCTAGGAGGAGCAGCAAGGCAGTATTCCTATTATCTCTCAGTGTGTCGATTTGGGCCTTGAGATCAATGAGTGCGGTTTCTGTACCGTGTTGGGGTCTAAATCCTGATTGCCAGACACCTAGGAGGGGGTTTTGTTCCAAACATTTTTGAATTTGTAGATAGGCGGTCTTGTCGAGGATTTTTAGTAGGAAGGGGACGGTGGTGATGGGTCTGTAGTTGGTGGGTACTGCTGAGTCGAGTGAGGGTTTTTTTAGTAGGGGGAGGACCCAGAATTGTTTGAGGTTGTTGGGGATAGTACCTGAAGAGAAGGAGGTGTTGATGAGTTTAGTGATGAATGGGGATAGGTCTCTGGCTGCGTCTTTGATGATTTGAGGTGGGCATAGGTCGCCTTGGCAGTTAGATGGTTTGAGGCCGAGTATGATTTTTTCCACTTCCATCGTGGAAACTTTGGAGAAGCTGAAGCGAGTGAGGGGGTTGGGAGAGGGCCGGTGCATGGGGTGGTGTTGTTGGGTTTGGAGTTGGATAAAGTCTCTTTCTTGTTGTTGATTTTGATTTGGAGGCCTGAGACTTTATTGGAAAGAGCATTCTGGATGCTAGTGCACCATTGTTTGTCTTTCTTACAGGTGTCAGGGGCTGGGATGGGTGTCTCTAGCTCTTTTAATATGGTAAACAATTCTTTAGTGCTTGATTTGGCATTGAGTATTCTCAGGTTGTAAGATTCTTGTTTGGCGCAGAAGATTTCTTTTTTGTAGGTAGAAACTATTTTGTTGAGGATCAGCTTGTTGCTATCTGTGGGAACTTGTCTCCAAATGTGTTCTTTTTTGCGTTTCTCTAATCTAAGGGCTTTTAGGTGGGACGTGAACCAGGTGTTCAGATGTTTTATCGGCTTGGGTTTTCTCAGCTTTAGTGGTGCGATGGCATCTAGGGCTAGGCGCATGCTGTTGTAGATTTCAACTAGATGGTGGGGGTTGGAGTTGGCTGGGAGTTGGTTCAGTGTGGGTAGAATGAGGGGAATGAGTTTTTCCGCAGTTATATTTTTCTTGCTTCTAGTCGGGATGGCTGTGGCTAGGGGGTTATTAGCGGTAGGGCTGGACTCTACTAGTGTGAAGGAGAGGAGATGGTGGTCTGACCAGGGTTGCGGGGTGATGGGAGTGATGGAGATCATACAGTTGTGATCTGCTATCCAGTCGAGGGTTCTCCCTTTGTTGTGAGTGGGGGTAGACACTCTTTGGGTGAAGCCTAGTTCTGATAGTGAGTTATTAATGGAGGACGCTTGGGTGTCTTTAGGGTCATTGTAGCCAAGGTTAAAGTCTCCTAAGAGAAGGCATTGGGAGGTATTTTTTAGATTGTTAGAGAGGATGGAGTTAAGGTCTTCCTCGAAGGAGCCTAGGGGTCCTGGGGGTCTGTATAGTAGGTGGATGGTGATGGTTTGGGAGTTCGAGGTGGTGAGTTTGGCTGTGAGGGATTCACATCATCAGTAGTGATCAGTGGCGTCAGGTTTAAGGTTGAGGTGGGTTTTGGCAATTATAGCAAGGCCACCGCCTCTGGAGTCTGTTCTGTCTGCTCGGAGGATAGAGAAGTTCTCAGGGATGGCTAGCGCAAGGGCTGGGCCAGTTGCTGCATGAAGCCAGGTCTCAGAGATGGCTAAGAAGTCTAGTTCTTCCGTTAGGATGAGGTCTGCAATGTCTGTCGCGTGGGCTACTACGGATCACGCATTGATTAAAGCACCCCTTATGGGTGTAATGGCCAGTTTACTAGCAGTAGGTGTGAAGGTTGATGATCGAGTCTTGTGTTTGGTAGTAGTATTGGTTTGGCTGTGCTTAGGTAGGTCTGTGCGGTTGTTGGAAGGGGTAGCCACGATATAGGGCTGGGGCCAATTGGGTGATTTGGTATGAGTAGTATCTCTAGCTCTGGCTCGTATATTTTGGGGAGTCAGGCGCGCAGTTTGGAGTTTCTAGCAGAAAGGTTGCACGGTGTAGAGAGGTACATGGTGAGTGGTGGGGTGGTGACCATGCTCGTTAGGCCGGGGGGGGGCTGAGGTGACTAGATGCGTGGATAAGGTGGAGGATGACTCTCAGCAGTACTGAGTATATACCCAGTAGGTACATTTTGGTGGGAGGTGGTGAGATCAGAGGACGTGTTTAGAGTCAGCTGGTTCCTGAGTTACTAGGTTCCTAGGGGTTGGGCAGGAGACTTCAAAATCACAAGCACGTCAGTGAAGAGAAAACGTGAAAGGAGTGTTACTTGTGGAGAAGATAAGGCATGAATCCTACCTGTCAGGGGTGTTAAAAATGTGTGGCCAGACAGTAGGTTAATGAGGCTTTGCAAAATGTCCCTCTAGATCAGTGGCCTGAAACCTTTGGTTCTCCAGATGTTTTGCACTACAACCCTCATTCACATTAACCAGCATGGTCAATGTTGAGGGATCATGGGAGTCGTAGTTCAAAACAGCAAGGGAGCTGCAGGTTGCAATCCCCTGCTCTAGATGTTAGCTGGAATTACAAGGAGCCTCAGCTATGTCAGATACATAACTCACCAAGATCCTTCCTCCCCATGACGGAGGAATTTGATAGTACCAAGAAACAAATACTCTCTATATTGGATCTCACCTTCCTCCTCCTTAGGTTCTGAAGGGAATTGCCCTAACGCATGGGAAAGAATTTGAAAAATGTGGTCCCTTTAAAACCTATATTTCCAAGTCTGGGCCAAAAAAACCACAACCCAATGTTTCTCAATTATAAGTGACACACAATTTATGATAAAGGTAATAATTGTCCCCTTTCCCCATTACAGGAGCACATGGCTACCATGTTGATCCCTGGGTTGTCACAAGGAACCTTCCAAGCCCGAGGAACAGTAGACAAAAGGAGCATATCACTGGATTGGAAGGGGCAGAGAGAACAAAGCTTTAATCAGTCATCCAAACAATTAACCTCTGCTGTTGTCCATGCATGTCAAAAGAGCAGGGAACATGACTGGTGAGGTTTGTAGAGTTTGAAAGTAAGCAACATGTTTAACGCCTCCTTGTGTGCTCAAACTCAGCAGGAGAAAGGAGGTGGGGGTATAAATTATGGGTTCCTAACCATAGTGACTAACGTACTTAATAGTCCTTAGTCCCCTTTCCTCCATAATGCATGGGCTTCCCTTCCAATGGACGGGAGACAGAACAGTTTTCACCAGAAAATATGTATTCCCCTTTAAATTTAGAGGCGCACAGGAGTGCGGCCCTGGGAGCATGCACGTCCCTGACTACGCCCACTGGCGCCACTCCTCAGTCCCCATTGACGCGTCGACAATAATTAACATTGCCTAATGACACCAGTATTATTAGGGGGAAGGATGGTCGGACGCATGGAGGAAAGGGGACTAAGAGTAAGTTAGTCACTACAGTGAGTAACTCATAATTTCTCTTACGTCCAGCCCCCTTTCCTCCATACTGCATGGGTTATTACAACTGAATGTAGCCCCAGGAGACCCTCCTTAAGCAAATAAATTCCTTAGAACCCCCTGTCCGAAGGCCACGTCTGATTTAGAGTCAGCGTCCAAACAGTAGTGCTTACAGAAAGCCGAGGGGGTGGCCAGGTAGCCGCTCTGCTTATGACTTGCCACAGAATCTGCCGCTGGATGGCGATGACCATGGCCTTGGCTCTGACCGTGTGAGCATGCATGTTGGCTGGCAGTGTCTTGTGCTGCTCCTCATAGGCTTCCTTGATGGCTGCAACCATCCATCGTGCAATAGAAGTATTTGATGCCTGATAACCAGGTCTGGAGCCCCCGAAGGTGACAAAAATCACATCAGACTTGCAGAAGCCCTTGGTCCTGTCCAGATAGAATTTCAGAGCGCGTCCGACATCCAGACAGTGCAAGACTCTCTGAGCCTCGTCCTTGGGTTCGGCTAAGAACGTAGGTAAGACTATTTCCTCGTTTAGATTAAAGGTGGAAGGTACCTTAGGTAGGAACGCCAGGTGAGTCCGCAGGACCACCTTGTCCCTGTGGAAAGTGGTGTAAGGTTCTGAGGACACCAGAGCCTGGATCTTGCTGATTATGCGAGCGTAGGTAAGTCCCACCAGCAACGCAGTCTTGATGGTGACCAGCCTGATGTCCGCGGACGCCACAGGCTCAAATGGCTTGAGCGCTAGGGCGCCCAGCACCACGTTGAGGTCCCACACAGGGTGTGGCCTCTTGATAGGCGGGTAAAGCCTGGACAATCCCGCCAGATGTTTCTTGACAATCGGGTTGGAGGAGAAGACCTCCTCGTCCGAATTTCTGTAGGCCCCTATGGCTGCCAAGTAGGTGCGACATGTGTCCACCTGAACGCCTGAGTGCGTGAGGTGCGCCGAGAAGGAGAGCACGTTGTCCAGCACGCACGAAAGGGGGTTGGTCTCCTTAGAGTCCGCCCAGGGACAGAACCTGCTCCATTTGATTTTATATTGGCTCCTGGTAGCCTTGCTCCTGGTGCCCTGAATGATCTCCAGGTTAGCCCGTGGGAGGCTCAGGTGCTTAAGGATGATCTGCTCAGGAACCACATTGCGAGGGCTAACTACTGAGGCACGGGTGGAGAGGTGCTGGACCCAAAGGTGACCAAGGGGCCTGTACGTGAGGCTGAGCAGTTCTGAGAACCACGGTCTCGCTGGCCACCAAGGAGCTAACAAGATGAGGCTGAGGTGACAAGCTTCCTTCCTCTTGCGGAGTACCCTGGGGATCAGGAGTGTGGGAGGAAAGGCATACACTGTCATGCCTTCCCAATGCATCTCCCAGGGAGCCAGGGCCGAGCCCCTGCCAGGACGGGAACTGATGGGACTTACTGTTCTTCCGGGAGGCAAATAGATCCACCTGAGGGTTGCCCCAAGTGTTGAAGACCACCTGCAGCACCTGGTCGTTCCGCTCCCAGCCTGCTCAGCCTGTCCACTTCCAAGTTGGCTTCCCCCAGGAGGTGGACAGACGTGAGGTAGATGTTTTCCAGGGCCTATTCCCACATGCTGACCGCTAGGCTGCACAGCGGAGGGGGCCTGGTAACCCCGATTGTTGACATAGTACATGCTGGTGTAGTTGTTGGTCTGGATAAGGATGGTCTTGCCCGCAATGAGCAGAAGGAAGGCTCTGAGGGCAAGCCAAATGGCCCTTAGTTCCAGCCAGTTGATATGTGACTCCTGCTCCTGCCCGGTCCAGACTCTGTGGACATTGTGGCTGTCCAGAGTGGCTCCCCAGCCCTCTAGGGAGGAGTCCGTAGTGATGATGGCCTGCGGGAACGGCTGCCGAAAGGGCCTGCCTGTTCACAGGTTGCAGTCTCTGGACCACCACATGAGGTCCGAGTGGAGAGAGGGCGGTATGCTGAGCAGCTCCGCTTGGGAGCCCCTCTCCTGATTCCATGAGGCTGCGAAGTGCAGCTGTAGTCTCCTCATCTGCAGCCTCATGTGTGGCACGGCCAGGAGGACCACTGCCATGATATCCAGTAGGTGTTGGTACCACCAGGCCGAGGTCACTGCTCTGATAAGGAAGTCCGGTGTGGCCCTCTTGAGGGCCATAATCTTGTCCTCCGAGGGAAACACCTTCTCAGAGCACGTATCCCAGATGAGGCCCAGTAAGGTGAGGCTCTGTGTGGGCTGCAGCTGAGACTTCTTGATGTTGACAGTGAACCCCAGTTCGTGGAGAGTGTTCATCAGCGCGGAGGAAGTGTGGGTAACCCCCTCCGGGGATCTCGCCCAGACGAGTCAGTCATCCAGGTACGTGTAGACATGGTGGCCCTGGGCCCTGAAGAGGGCTGCCACTGCATTCATGAGTCTGATAAATACCCTGGGGGCTGAGTTGAGGCCAAAGGGTAGCACCTTGTACTGGAAATGACAGCCCATGATCCTGAAGCGTAGGAAGGAG
Source organism: Ambystoma mexicanum (assembly GCF_040938575.1). Classification (NCBI taxonomy): domain Eukaryota; kingdom Metazoa; phylum Chordata; class Amphibia; order Caudata; family Ambystomatidae; genus Ambystoma; species Ambystoma mexicanum. The sequence continues at coordinate 405,512,259 of NC_090941.1, forward strand.
TGATGAGGTTGCCAAATCGGGATGTGTAAGTAGGCGCCCTTCAGATCCAGGGAGCACATCCAGTCTCCCCTGTGTAGTGTCTCAGCAATTAGTGCTGGCGTAACCATCTTGAATTTCTGAAGAGGGAGGGAGAGGTTGAGGGTGGATAGGTCCAACACAACCCTCAGGCCAGCCTGGTTCTTCTTTTGTATGGTGAAAATCCTGGAATAGAAGCCTTAGCCTCTCTCGGAGGCTGGCACTTCTTCCACTGCTTGGCTCTCGACGAGTGACCAGATCTCCGCCAACAGTTGGGAGTTGCCGTCCCAATCTGTGGGAGTGGAGGGGCATAGGGAAGAGAGGGAGGTATTGCTAGGTGGTACCCCTTGGATACTACAGAGAGGATCCAGGGGTCCATAAAGTTCTGGTGCCAGAAATGCACATGAGAGGCAAGCCTGCCACCCACTGGAGACACGTGGACCCAAAGGGACGCGTCATGCCTTTTTTCTGTCAGAGGCTGCTGCTAAGGGGGTGGACTGGAAGAAGCCCTTGCCCCCCCCACCCCTTTTTGTTGCATGCGCCAGTGCTGACTCGGGGAGCAGTCAGGTTGTCTCAACCTCCGTTCCTGGAATCCCCGGAACCCACCAAACGCCCGCCCCTTGTCAGAGCGTTGATGCGACTGGGTGTACACCTTAGGTATCGCCTTCGTCAGGATAAAGACTTTGCAGTCTGTGAGCTGTTCTTTCTATCTAATTCCTCGTCTGTGGTAGAGTGGAAGAGGTCACTACCCTCGAAAGGAAGGTCCAATATGCGATTCTGGACGTCAGGGTTAAACTTAGTAGGCCCAAGCCAGGCCGTCCTTCTCATGTCTGTGGTGATGCAGATGGCCCGGCAAGAGGTATTGATATGGGCCACTGTGGACTCCATGATGTCCTGCGCTACCAGCTTGGTTTTTCCTATGCCCGCTTTGAAGCGTGCCTGGTTCTGCACCTGAAGTTCCGGAAGGAAGTCTGCTATTTCCCGCCACAACCTCTGGTTAGCGGCTGCCAGCATGGCTTCTGCGTTGGCCTGACGCAGGTGCAGGGAGGCGTTAGAGTACAGCTTCTTCCCGTATGCCTCCAAGATCTTCCCCTCCTTGCCTAGCAGCGCTGAGGACGAGGTGGCTGAGGATGACTGGGGCTTAGAGTAGAGTGATGCTGCAGCGATCACCGAAGAATGCGGCTGAGTGTGCATTGATAACAAGAGTATATCCCCTTCCTTCTGTCTATACTTGGCATCGAGGCGGCAATTGACAGGTTGGGCCGAGTGTGGCTTGAGCCATCCCTTCTTGGCCAGAGCCATGTCATCTTTCTGCATTGGGATACCCGTTTTGTTAGGGGGTCGTAGGGAGAGGACTTCTGCCAAGACCCCCTCCTCGGGCTGCTCGACCTCCAGTTGAGGAAGGCCCAAATATTCTGCCAAACCTGCAAGCCTATCATGGAAGGTCTTCGTTGATGTCGGCGTGTCAGGGTCCTCCTCATCGTCTTTGTCCACCAGAGTGTCCGGCTGGTCTGGAGCGGGTAGAGGAGTGCTGCACGCCGTGGGCTGCGGTGTGGAGACCGGAGCCAGAGGCTGCTGCGGAGGCTGGTGTGGAACCACCTGTGCTGTGGGAAGCAGGGGAGCCGGAATCGGAGGAGCCGGCAGGGGAAGCGGGGGCTGCACTGGGGCCTGTGGTGCCGGAGCCATGGGAGGAATGACAATGGGCGCCAATGGAGTGACTGAAGGGAGCAAGTCCCTGACAGCTTCCCGCAGGATGGCCCCCACCCGGGGGGTTCGCATCAGCGCCAGGAACCTTTCAAAGAACCTGTCTTCGGAGGCAGGGGATGTTGACAGAGTGGCTGGGGGCTGCTGGGGCTGGAGCGCACTCTGTCTAGGTAGCAGGGGAATCCTACTCTGCTGATGGATAAACTGTAGGCCACGTACCTGGTTTCTCACCTTGAAACTCGTTCACCCGCCTGCTCTGTTCCTAGGAGTGACATCGGATGAGCAGCCATGTTTTCTGGCACGGCGGCCATTTTGTCGAGCTGCGTGCAAAGTCATGGTGCCTGGCTCCCTGGGTCCGGCCTCCTCCAGAACTCTTGGTTGTGGAGCATGAGGCCTACCCTGCACCTCAGGTCTGGGCCTGGAAGGCGTGTTGCCCTCGGCATTGTTTCCGGTAGTGCTGCGTGCAGGCGCCCCCTCGGACATTGAGCCGGTATTAGGGCGTTGCCCCTCGGGTGTACACCCGGTAAAAGAACCTTGCGGTCCCTCAGAACTTAATCCGTAAGGACCCGACGACCCCTCAGCCGTGAGGCCAGTAGCTGGACTAGCCTTGGTGCGTGTGCTGGTAGTAGAACACGAGAGGTTCCTGCCGCTTGGGCGTTTCCTCTGAAGGAGTCGCCCTTACGGGGTACAATGGAAAATAGCGGTCCACCTTTGGGCCTCGATCTCTGCTTAACTAAGTTTTTCAATTCCTCTAGTGGCGACCATTCATAGAGCTCTCTCCACCTAGTTAGCCTGTTCTTCAGTGCGCATGAAGTCAGTGCGTTGCATGCGGTACAACCTTGCCAGTCTTGGCCAGGGCCAAGGCACCGAAAGCCAAGAGCGTGGGGGTCAGATGTAGGGAAGAGCCCCTCGCAGGCTGGACACCTGCTGAAGCCTGCTGAAGTTCACATGCGCTGGGGAGGAGCGTGATGCCGGAGGACCAAGTACGTGAATAACAAAGAGAAGACAAAAAGATAGAAGAAGAAGAATTTGGGGAAGAGCGCATGCTATTACGTGGCCGGAGACAAACCCAGGAGCGCTGGTGAAATCGGCCTGTTCCTGTTGATGCGGAAAGGGGGACTGAGGAGTGGCGCTGGTGGGCGGAGTCAGAGTAGCACATGCTCCCAAGGCCGCACCCACGCACGACTCTCAATTTAAAGGGGAAGAAGTTTTTTCTGGTGAAAAAGGTTCTGTCTCCCGTCCCTTGGAAGGGACGCCCATGCAGTATGGAGGAAAGGGGGCGGGACGTAACAGTAACATCTGTGCCATACTCAATGTCCCCTATAGGGAAATGCATGGTACCCCTGATAACAGCATCTTTGTGGGATACCCAGACCCCGTATCTAGGAATCCCCCACCCCAGAATCCTCACACTCCCCATGCCCAAAGCTTAGATATCAGATAATCAAAAAATTGCATGCCCTTGCACTGCCTTCTGATCTGAATCGGAGTGCAGCACAGTTCTGCCCCGATCTATCTGAACACATGTTCTATTCAATATGCACCCCCACGTCTTGAGATCTGCTAGCAATTAAAGTTGTAAATTCCAGAAGGCCAGAGCTTTTGTGAGATCTAGCACTGGTTTGGGTGCTCTTCTATGAAACAGTCTTCCTTTTCCCATCAGACACATTTCTGATCTTTTGTCTTTTAGTAAAAAGATATAACTTTTCTTATTAATTCATAATGTAACATGTCCTCTTTCTCGATACATGTTTTGAATCATTAATGGCTTTCAGAACACTTAGAAACCGTTGGGTCGTAGTGCCCGCCAACCACAGTTACAACTCAAATGTATGGATCGGAATAGGAATTTGAATGTATAGAAGACGGAGCTGGAATGAGGGTATTCATCCATTTCTTCCATAATCAACTCCTCCCATCCAGGGCATGAATGGCACACCTAATGATAGCATTTTAGAAGGGAGGCCATAATCCCAGTAGCTGGGACTCCTGGACGCCCTCCTTCCATCTGCAGCACAGCTTTTCTTTGGGCCCCTCCTAGTGCAGAGAATAGGGAACCGATACATTGCTCATCACTGCACAGCCTACTGATCTGAATAGGAACGCAGCTGGAGCCTAATACATGGATGCATATGTATACAGCTTTAATACAAAATCCCGTCAAGTGGTAGGTAATCTCAAAAGAAGGTACTGAGCCAAGTAAGGGAAGCATTAATGTAATGTAGCAAGCACAATCAGCATCCCAACCATGCCAGTTCGTCAGAGCGCTTATAGTTGTAGATTGCGTGCAAGTCTGCTTCTTTCTATTTTCGTACAAGAAAAGGGTGTGGAAGTGGCATGGTACATTTTAATTTCTCCGAACATACCGGTAATGCGTTAAATAACACAATGGAACTCACTCTCATATGTGATGGCTGGTAAAGAACACAGTGTAATAGGCACTTGGCACCATGTCATTTACACACACACAAACACAGCAACCAAATAAAGACGACAACCCACAGCTGGAAGTGAGTAATTGCTGGATACACATGGTGTACTTGACACACCTTCGCAAACACCTGACCAAACGTATTTAAACATGATCAACAAAGGTTATTCAAATAAGGAGGCAGCAAAAGGGAGTAATAGTTAAGTGTGGTTTTAATGATTACATTAAGATTTCATTGAAATGAAAAAATAATTTTGCTTCAATTTTTAGGGACATCTACAAAGTCTTTTGGGGACTGTTCATCTTCATACTCCTCCTGCTCGCTCGGTTCTTCACACCCTAAAGATGCAAATAAATTCCATGGCAAAATCCACGTTCCCTCGTGTAAACTTGCTTAGCCAAAGTTCTAGCAGTGATTTCTCCCCTAGCACCACCTGTTTAAGAAAAAAGTTAGAAAGTTAGAAAAGAACATTTCATGTAGTTGAACAACATGCTAGTTTCATCCGAGGAAATTAATGTATTTTATAAAGCTCCGATAGGAGTGAAGGAGCATTTTTAATTATACGGAAAAGTATGTTTCTTGCTCGTTGGCAATACACTGTGTGGGGTAGATGGAAAAAACATAGGCAGGTCGATGTAGATCCATTAGCAGCCCGACTCCTGCTGACTAAACCAATAGCTGCAGAGCTGAAGACTCATCGACAAAGCCTGGGCGCAGGGCACTGCAACACACTACCAGGAGATTGCGTCGATGCCCAGTAATGTACAGACTGCATTATCAGCGCCTGCTTCCAAACGCAGACTTATGCTAAGTCTCGCCAAACGCAGACTAAGCATTGGGAACGATATCAACAGATAGAGGGTGGTGTCTCACAGCTACTTCCGATTACTATTAAATTAGGTAGTTATAATGAGTCCGGAAATGAGCACATTCGCTCGCGAAAAGTGTGCATTGAACCATTAGCTTGACTCGCTGAAAAGAATACAATTATGCGCCATGCGTCTTCCAGTATCATCTACGAGATCAATACAGCAGTAGGAGACATTCCCTCTCTCGCGAAGCAAATGTTGATCTGGTATCTCACGGCAATTATACTATAACACACACAGATTTAAGAAAGCAATATCATCGTCAAGCTGGGTTTAAACAATGTAGAAAACAGATCAGCTTAATCGGGTAAAATTCGTTTTTTAGCACACAGACGTCACTCGTGCACTAGAATGATAAACATGAAATCCATTTGACAATGCAATGAATGTAACATCTTGAAATCGCGCATAGCTTAACTACTCATAAGTAGAGAACTGCATTTCACAAATGCAAGCGCACCATGGCAGGACTTTCAAGATGGGAAAAGTCCCTCTGCTTCTGGAAGCATCTGACACGGACAAACGTAGAATGCGGACATATAGTGGCACATGTCAACTTAACTCTGGTGCTTATAAAAAAAGACACTCTCAGCACAGCCATTTTATTCAGCCTGGCTGTCACCAAAAACTCATAATTACCATCAAAGGTAACAATTGCAAACCATTAGCCAATGTCAAGGAATGGTAGCAACAGACAGCTTTTACACACAACTTTAATGAGGCATAAAGGTGATATTCAAAAAAACACAAAACGATCAGGGAAGTAGGGAAAATGGGTTCAATATAAACAGAACTGGTTCACTTGAGAGAATGCAGCTATCCATCAACAAAAGGGGTTCCCTTCCCTTAACCATTACGTGGTCTAATCTGCAAGATCCTATGTTTAGGGGTATATATGGACAACCTCCATTTTCATACAGGTAGTTCTCCCCCTCCTCCCATCGCCTGTAATTGGGGAGACGGTTTTCCTGACTTGAAATGCCCCAAACCCTAGTATTTAGCACATATGCGGTCTAGGGTCAGGGTAAGGGTAAGGTGAGACGTTCTTCATGGACCAAGGGGAAGAACTAAACCAAAAGGATGACGTTTCGTCAAGTGAAACGTGTCAGGCTGAAAGGGTAGTTAAAATCCAGTGATGGGCCTCTGCTTGGGATACCTATCCTTCCCAAGTCACGTCTGAACCTGATACTACTTCATTCGGTCCAGGGTGCCTATTACCAAGAAAACATCCTTTAAATCATCACAGTCCCAGGGAGATTTTAACTTCTTGAATTGGCCTTGGCAGAGGAAACCAACGTTCAGTCCTTCGGGAATCTAAAGCCTTGAACTGCTACCTGGGCAAGTCTTGCTCCGTCACCCCACTTTTCTAAGTCTTCTCTGGATGCTTTACGAAAGCAACAGCTTGGGGTTCCCTCTTGTCCTAGCAGTGGTCTTCTCTATATAGGTATTTATCAGGCTGCAATCATTGTAACTTCAGAAAAGGTTTTCCCTTGTATTTATTTGAAGAACAATAATGTTAATTTCAAAGGGAAATTACTTAAAATAGCACATTTGCAGATGAAGAAAGCAATTCCAGGTATGGTAACAATGGAATAGCACAAAGATGAGAACAAGTAGTGAGCCAGTTTATGGGGGTGTGAACAAAGAGGGAAATAGACCAGGGACAAAACAAAAAATAATGGGTGACTTACTAAGATAACATTAACCTAGAGGGCAAGGACTGCAAATTAAAGAGTAGTACTGTACAGATATACAAAATAACATTATTCCGCAGCACTGGAGGGAGTGTTCAGGTCAGGCACTGAGGATGTGAAAGCGCCCTCTTTGGCCAGTAGGTGAAGTTTAAGCCTTGCCTTGAAGAGTTCCACAGTCAGTCTGGCTTTGTGATGGGCAGAGGCTTCCAATGAGGCAGATTGTGTAGGGAGGAAAGCAGAAGCGGGAGTAGAGATAGGGTTACGGCACAGTGTGGTTGGGTGCAGAGGAGCAGCGGCTGGAATGATATGGTGAGCAGACATTAATACAGTCAGCCAGGTATCGAGGATCAAGGCCATGGCTTGCTTTGTAGATTAGGAGAAGGATCTTGTAAATGGCACGTTTGTGTCCGCAGAGCCATCCAGCATTTAGTCAGTAGTGGTGGGATAGAAGCTGATTCGAATCTCCCGGGCCTCTGTCATTCTCTGGCTCCTGCCCTTTTTATGTTGCTACTCTGGAGCTTCCCCAGTTTTTCATCCTAGTCCCTTTTCTGTGTCAGTGATATAATTGTTATATCTCCTTTCAGTTTCTTCATCACAGTAACCACCAGATACTTATTCTTCATCATCCTTGGGGTTTTAATTGTCTCAGTATTTGAAAAGTACTTACCTTCTGTATTGACTTTACAATAACAACATCTCTCAACTGACATAGATTCGTCATACTTCTTTGTGAGATGAGAAGGGAGTTCCTCATTGTAACGGGAGTCCTTGTCTCCGGTGGAGGAGTCTCTCTCCCTGTGGGGTCCCACTTGCTGCCACCCCTAGGGGGAATGTTGCATAGCGGTCTACCTTCCCAAGACTCACAAGGACAGGCTCCACCCTGGGGAGAAGTGACAGAATCCCCTGATTCGTCACAGCTGGTAGAAAGAGGATCCAGTTGTTTGTTTAAAGGAAGGTCCAGAAAGTGGCAGAAATAGGGGAGAGTTGGACAGCAGTGGTGGTTATGAGGAAGAGGCCACAGGAAGAAAGAAGGTGGGCCGTAAGGAATAACCAATAACTGGGGAACCAATCATTCTAATAATAGAAGTGTCCAAAGGGGTGAAGAAGGGAACCATAATTGTAATTATAGAAGAGCCCAAAGGGGTGAAGAAGGGAATCAATCATAATAATAGAAGGGATCAAAGGGGTGAAGAAGTTGAAGAGTTGAAAGAGATTTGGAGTATATTACCTCCTGTGAGAGAGTGGTGCAAAGGGGTGAAGGTGAGTAGAATAAACGGCTATTGCAATAAACGATCGTTGCATAAGGAACGAAAGGGATAAAGAGGAAAGGGAAGCAGAGGGGGTGAAGAAAGTATTGGAGGAAGTAAAGAGGTAGGGAAACCTTGGAAAGGCAGAAAAGTAGGTGACAGTAAGGGCCGAAAGGGGAACGTTGGGAAACCTCCAGGAGTTGAAGTAGAAGGTATTAGGAGAAAGTGAAGTGGTGATGGAGGGGACTGTTAAAGGACTGGGGCATGGGTATTAGAACAAAGATTGGAGCAGAGAACTGTTAAAATAGAGATGGTGGTCCCCAAGACAAAAACGGGCACACCCACGAAGCCAAACAGTATAGAGCAAGAATTTGTGGAGGCGCGATGCAGGGGAGGCGAGAGAGAGATTGGTGTAGTTGGTGGGAGGAACAGGGCTCTGACAGAGGCGGTAGTGATGGACCTAGCAAGAACCCTGTCCCTACAGAAGGGAAAGACAGTTATCAGGCCCTAAATAGGGAAGCCTTTGATGCTGAGATAGCAAGAGCTCTGTGATGAATGGCAAGTCACTGGGTCAAAGGACCCGTCTGTCTGGAAGCAGGAGTCTGGAGAAGGGTGAACGTGGTTCTGAGGTATAAGGCGTTTTCCTAAAGAATGTTAATCCGGCCGTAAACAGTGGATCTGGCCCTAGGAATTTTCCAGGCACAAGCAGGGAGTTGCCCTTTGCAACCTTTGTCCCTTAGATGTAGAGCTATGGCCGGACAACTACAGGAGACTAAAATACAAGTAAGCCCGTATAACACATGACCCTCTGAGAGCTAATAAGAGTGCTCAAGAAGGCTTCTAGTGTTCCTTGGCAGCATGGGGGCAGAGTATTTGGCGTTGCATGCCCAATTGAGCTTTTCATCTGAGACAGGATCCTCCAATGTTTATCAGGGTCCTCTGGCGTGGTAGGAAATGGCAAAAAAAGACTAACATGAATTCCAGTCAAATAATGTGGTCACATGTCCCTCTGGGGGCCAATCAGATTGCTCAAGATGGCTTCCAGTCTTTTCTGGGCAGGATGGAGGCAGAGTCTTTGGTTTTGTTGGCCCAGAGGGGTTTCATTTTTGAGACAGGATCCACAGATGTTGATTAGGATCCTCAGTACTGTCTATTAGTTGGCTCTGCTGGCTTTGCACTTACTGCACCACCAGCCTCTGGGTCAAAGCCACCAGAAGGCTACTCTTAAACTGCTTCTAATTTGACACCCCTTGTGCAATGTGAAGCCCACATGCACCTATTCTCTGTATGGCTTTTCCTTGCTACCATGAGGCTCACTTGTCTAAGCAAACCTCCTGTTCTGAAGCTCTCTCAATGTGGCCCACGTTGCTTGGTCACCTCAGCTGGTTCTTCTTGGTCTCTCCTTTTCCTCCCATTGCTTTCAAAGCTACATCCTGGAAAGCAGTCTTAACACTCACATAATAAGGAGGACACTGTATATAGTTAGGCTTTGGGACCAATTATTTATCTGAGGGGTCTGGTTGGTTGGTTTGTTTCCCTATTAGCTTAGGTGGTTATGATTGGCGCATGCCTAATGGTTTCACCTCCTACTTAGGTGCCTGCCCCTTGTTTCCACTTATGCTCAGATGTTACACTCCCTCTAATAAGCTCATTCTGCCCTCATCCCTGTTCCTATCTTGGGCTCAGGCACTTGCATCATGGAGGTGGAATGATCCAGTGGTCCCGATATCAGCGGTGGTGCAAGTGAATTTGTTCTACATGACGCAGTGTGTGCATGCAGGTCGAATAATAAGTATGTGCCTTTTTTGCTTAAAATGTGCCCGCCCCATAATTTAACAGGATTTCTTAATTTATTAGAAGCCAAGTTTTGGCGTGCAATTTTAAATTTACCTCAATGTATTCCTGGTGTGTTAATAAGATATGAATTGGGAATAATTTCTCTAAGTGCATTATATAACTGGCGCCTATGTGCCTTATTTCGCAAATGTCTATTATCTACATATGGTAACTCCACATTATCCACCATTTCAAGCTATCTGCTCAATTCTACAGAAATATTTCCGAAATACAGGTCTACGAAAATATTAACAACCATGGTGCATGCCGACATATCACTTGAACTCCTTACTGCTCATCCAGAGCAAGCAAAGAAGAAGGTGTATATGATGGACTGGATTGACACCAGAACTCAGTGTCTAACTTATAAAGACTTTGATTCTACAATCTTTGGCCCAAAACTTTTAAAAACATTGCTTCTTATTTATGCTTAGCACCATCTGCTGCCTTAAGAACTGCCATTCTTCGTTTGAGGTTTAACATCTGGCCCAACCGTGAGGTTAAAACAAGAAGGAAACAAATCTCCTCTGACTTTAACTGGTGTCGGTTCTGTAAAAATGTTATGATTGTAGAATCTCTTCAACACTTAATATTGGAATGTCCGGCACTTAGTACTTTAAGAAAATTGCACTTTGTTAATCATTTTGCATACTTTGCACAACTTGATCCAAAAAATAGATGGGTCGCCTTGGCAGCCACTGAATGTATGAGTATAAGAATTGCAACGATTAATATTTTACAGGCCTTGAACCTAGAATGATGATGATTGTACAGCATGTTATGAATTTATATGGTTTTCTTAATTGGATTTTATGCTTATGAATTTTTCTAATCTGTATAAATTGAAAAAGTTGATGTAATTTCAACTATATTCAATAAATAAAAAAATAAAAATAATTTAACAGCCTCTATTTGCTTCTCCTCTCCTTTCTTCTAACCTCAAGCGCCTATCACTATTTAATATGAAATAAAAAATACATTTCCAAAGTCAAAGACCTTTCCTAAACTTGAAGCTACCCATTGATTTAAGTAATTTGAGTTTTGTTTCTTTGTATGAATACCCCATAAAGACCTGGCTATTCTTGTGCCACTTCCTTTCACATTGTAGCAGAGTATACTTCTAAAGAGGTTATTGGCTTGTCAAACTGTTACATCGAAATTAAATGCTTCTCTTGTGGTGAGAGCAGTTGTCTGGAAACTTAGCTGTGTGTTTTTGTATGCCGTAGCTTCCTGTTTTAGCATGTGTTACTCTACTTTCAAACAACTCAATATTGGATGCAGACCCCCCTATTGTGCTCATAATCTTTGTATTATGTATACTCTGTGTATACTGTTCATCTCCAGCCACAATTACATAACCCCACTGCGGTATTAAGTATGTACAGTAACACGCTAAACATTGGAAACATCTCTCTGGGGCTAAGGAAGGTTCTTGTCCCTGTTGCTGAATAAAAAAGGGGGCAGATGCCCACTTTCCTCCCTGTACTCAATGCCGACGGACTGTCTGACGGTATCAGGTAATATTATCCCCACCAAAAATATCGCCGGTTGTCTGGAACGACATAGGCGATATTTTTGGGGCGGGATCATTTGTTGGTGCGGGGGATGCAGGGTTGTCCCCCGCACATTTTAAAATAATGCAGAGGTTGTGGGTATGTCCCCCGCAGGGTCCATGCCTCAATATCACTGCAAAAATATACCGATATTTTTGTATCGCAATATTTTTGCAGGGATATTAACACATGGAACCTGTCTGACTACATACTAGTCAAAGATGAGCTATGTCTCTTATGCTAAATGACACATCTAAGTATTTTTGCAGCTGAGCTCAGGGTGATGTCTATTTTAGTTAAAAGTGTGCTGTCTCTTGCTGAGTGCATATCAGTAAGTGGTTGAACTCGAAATAAAGGAGAACGGTTAGATGGAACACTGTTATGTGTTACCTGCGCAAAGCACAAAGTGGACATTTTAAGGACAACCATAGAACCATCATGTTGGACTTGTATTACGTAACTAGGTTTTATTTTTTTTAAAAAATTTTTTTATTGTTTTATACAAACCACACAACAAACCAACAAAACATAATCAACACAATTTAACATACTCAACAAATTTTAACCATAAACACTGCACTCACCTCCCCCCTCCCCTTATGAGCCTGTCTGTTCTTCACATTCAATATCCTCCTCGTGTGTCAGGGTATCGCTGCCCACAGATTCAGCTGGAGCCACTCCTGCCCCAAACATTTCCGCTATCAATGATTTCCATGCCATGAGGGAGCCCAATTCCTCATCCCCACTAGTGTTAATGGCCTCTTGCCACACCGCTGTTTCAGCCTCCGCCCATTTTTGTAGGTCCTTCCACCAGACCTCCACTCTAGGCTTATGACATTCCTTCCATTCCATGGCGATCCGTCGTTTCACGAGCACATATGCCAAATCCTTCAATTTCGCTACATGTTTAAGTTTTCGGGCTCTAGGGTATCCTCCCAACAAGCAGGCCCAGGCCGAGTCTATTACGAGCGTGACCCCCCTCTCTGCCAGTTTCCGTGCCACTTCACACCAGAAACATTCAATAATCGGGCACGCCCAGAACATATGTATCATGTCAGCATTCTCCTCGTTACACTTAGGGCACGCTTGGCGCCCCACATTTCGGAACTTTGATATTCTGAGAGGGGTCAGGTATGCCCTGTGCGTTATATATAGCTGTATTTGTTTGAACCTGGCATTTCTCGACACCTTCTTATGATATCCCAGAGCTCGTTCCCACGCCCCATCTTCTATCGGGACTCCCATCTCTGTTTCCCACTCTAATCGCAAGCGTGCCAGGTCTTTACCAATCTTAGACATCAACATCTCGTACAGTCTGGAGACCTCATGCCCCCCTTCCGATGCGTCATATATTAACCCCACAGTGGCATCCGGTTCTTCTGCCAGCACAGTTTCAGGCCATATGCTCTGAATCTCATGCATTATCCTATAATAAGTGACATATTGGCCTCTGTGTAACCCGGTCACTTCCCCGAGTTCTCCCAGCTCCAAAATAGTTCCATCTTGCCAAATACCTCCCAACGTGACTAGCCCCATTGATTCCCAATAGGTCCTAATGCTTGCCCTCAGCTGCACATCTCTCCCTGTCAATGCGACCAACGGTATCTGTGGAACACATGGGAACGGATCGCCCATCATCCGGCAAGCTCGGCGCCACATGTTCCATCCCAACAACAACATTCTAGGGCGCTCCCTCATGTCCAAGCCAGCCACCCAGATAATTTCACGCAAGTAAAAAGGAGTGCAGTTCCCTCTGAACAACCTGTGCTTGGGGGTCTCTTCATCAGAGAGCCATTGAGCCACGTATTGTAATTGCGCAGCTACATAGTAGGCTTCAAAATTGGGCAGTTTAATACCGCCTTTCTCGTAGAAGTTCTGCAGCTTCCATAATGCAACTCTATTTCGGGTGCCGTGCCACAAAAATTCTCTGCACATACTGTGCAGTTTAGTGAAAAACTTCTTGGGTATCATGTGTGGGATATTGTTGAAATAGTGTAGAAGCTTAGGCAGAACCACCATTTTGAGCATAGCACTTCGGCCCATCATTGTTAAAGGTAACCTTTCCCAAAACCTCATGCAATTCTCGATTTTCCCGACAGCCATTTCAGTGTTGCACTTGTGTTCTTCCTCCGTCGTGTGATACACATCTATTCCGAGGTAGCGGAAAGAGCTAACTGCCCACGGAATCTGTAGAACCGGCAATCTTTCTACTGGAATACCCATGTATCTACCCAGCGGGAACAAACTGGATTTCTGGGGGTTCACCGCTATACCCGACAGCTTGGCATACCTCTCCATTACCTCCAGGACATATCGAAGATTTTCTTCAGGGTATTTCAAATATAGTAACAAGTCATCCGCATACAAGGATATAAGGTGAGTCTTCCCTCCCACCCGATACCAATCGGGTCATATTGATGCCTGAGGTAGATTGCCAATGGCTCCATGGCCAAGATATATAGCATCGGGGACCAAGGGCACCCCTGCCTCGTACCTCTGCCCAGCCGCCACCTCTCAGACACTACTGAACCCGTACGAACCCTGGCCAGCGGTTCACTGTATAACATCCTAGCCCATTTAATATAGCCTGGCCCCAATCCATACCACTCTAGAGCCGCCAACAACCACTGCCACTTGACAGAGTCAAACGCTTTAACTGCATCCAGTGCCACGACTGTCATTTCATCCTCAGTACTACACCACCATTCGACCACTCGATGGAGTCGTCTATGGTTGTGAGTGATGTTCCTGCTCGGGACATAGCCCGTTTGGTCTGGGTGAATTAATTTGCCAATTACCCTCCGCATTCTGTTGGCCAGGACAGCTGTCAAAATCTTACTGTCCTGGGTCAGCATCGACAATGGCCTGTAAGAGCCGCAGCTTCGCTCCGGTTTGTTGGGCTTGGGGAGTGGCACTATGATCGCCTCCCTGAGCGACTCCGGCAACCGCCCCACCTCAAACGCCTCGTTGAGCATAGCTAGCATACACCTTATAAAATTCGCTAGGAAGCCCGTCTGCCCCTGCAGCCTTGCTGGTAGGTAGCTGCCTTACAATCTCTTTCAATTCCTCTAAAGTGATCGGTGCATCCAGCTCCTCTCTCTCCTCCTCACTGACCTTAGGCAGGCCTACTTCCCACCTCATCCTCATATAATGCCTTATAGTATTTTGCAAATGCCTTATTTACACCTTATTTACACCTTCTTGGGTGTCTACTGTCTCACCCTCTTCATCGACTATAGTCCGAATCTGGGACCTAGGGGCTTCGGTCTTGTACAACCACGACAGAAGCCGGCCCGTTTTGTCCCCTCCTGCATGCTGCCTTTCTATGTACTTTTTGTAATTCAAGTTACAGAGCCTATCCCAGTATTCCACACACTGTTGTTGCAATTTGCTTACTGCCTCCGCATCAGCCCCGCCCCTTCCCAGTTCTCTTTCCAGCTCAGTCTCAACTCTGTGTAGGTCAGCTAAAACTCCCCCCAGTAATCCCTTAGACTTAGCAATGGCGATCCCACGCATCACCACCTTAAAGGCCTCCCATACAGTACCCGCTGACTTCACACTACCATTGTTCACCTCAAAATAAGCAACAATCTCATCTCTCATGTCCTCCCTGAAGGCTATGTCTTTGAGCGCCTCTGCCCGGAGGCGCCATGTAGGTATTCGCGCCCTAGGGGGGCAGTACTGCCACCCCAGGACCAGGGGCGAGTGATCCGAGAGGACTCTGGCTCTATAGTCTACATAAATACTCTCAGCCACCACATCTGAAGTGGCAAAGATATAATCAAGCCTCGTGTGCAGCTGGTGCGGGGCTGAATAATGCGAGTACTGCCTTTCATCAGGGTGCTTCACTCTCCACACATCCACTAAGCCAAAGTTCGTCAGCAGCGTCTGCAATACCTTGGCCGCTGGACTGGGCTTGGCCGTCTTATCATCCGACCTGTCTACTTTTGGGTTCAATACACAATTGAAATCCCCCACCCCAGATCACTGCTCCCCCTACACTTGCACTTAGCTTGGTACACAACGTCCTGAAGTGTGCTACTGTGTTTTGGTTAGGGGCATATGTATTAACGATACATACTTCCCTGTTCTCTATCAACCCCCTCAATATAACCAACCTCCCCTCTGCATCCACAACCTTTACAGTCAACTTAAATGGGACATGTGGCGCCACCCAGACAAGTACCCCTCTTGGATAGGCAGAGTGCGATGAACCCACCGTTATCCCTTTCCATTTCCTCCCCACCAATTCCATTTTCTCTCTCGTCAGATGTGTCTCTTGCAGCAAGGCAACGTCTATCTTCTGTCGCTTCAAATACAGCATAACCTTATTACGCTTCAGGTAACTGTTGAGCCCTCTAACATTCCACGTTAATATCTTAAGGTCTCCCATGGTACATCAATAGTATTCCCTCCCACTTCCGAACAGCCCTCCCCCACACTCCAAGTGGATAACTGATTCTAAGTCTACCTTCATGGCTCATAGTTAAACTAAACCCCCCCAAACCCCACACCCAAACAACTGCCCAGCTCCATCCCTGGATCTCAGGCATCCCCGCGTTTGGTTCTATCTTGGAAACCCAAATTAAGAACCCAGCAGGGTGTCACCTAACTATCAGTGACCTAACTAAACTCTAAATGGGGATATTAAGATCGGCCCAGAGGGGCTCTCTCCACGTGCAACCGTTATAGTGCTACCGGATCATGTTTCCTGCCAGCTAGAGCGGGCTTGCCATCCAGTTACATCATCGACTATATTTAAGTCCCACAAAACAAGGTCCCACCAGATTCTCAGCCTTACTTATCTCGTCCTTCTCCATCTCCTTCTTGAACATCTGGCTCCTGGGGGCAGCATTGCGTGTCCAGCCACCCCATGGCCTCTTCCGGGGTCTCGAAGAACAGCATCTTACTCTTGTGGAAAACCTTTAGCCTGGCCGGGTAGAGCAACATATATTTGTGTCCAGCTTCCCGCAATCTTCTCTTGACCGATCCAAAGTTCATACGGCTCCGCTGTACATGAAGGGTGTAGTCCGGGTAGGCAGTAATGCTTGCAGCTCCTCGCTTTATTGTTCCTCCTTTACGGAAGTGTTCAAGAATTTTCTCTCGGTCTCAATAATTGAGGATCTTGGCAATCAGTGGCCTGGGCGGATTTCCCGGCGGCGGCTTCCTTTTCAGGGCCCTGTGTGCTCTCTCCACCGCGAATCCCTGGGGCAGGATTCCCCCAGTGATTTCTTGTAACAACATGGTTTAGATGAATTCCGTAGAGTTGTGGCCCTCGGTCCCCTCCGGCAGTCCAACAATGCGAATGTTATTCCTCCCGGCACGCCCCTCCGCCTCCTCTGCTCTATTCTCCAAATTGCCCACCCGTTGCACCAGGGCGTGTAGCTCCCGTTTGTGTGTCGCACAGTCCGCAACGGTTGGACTCATCTCTCTTTCCAGAGTCTCCGTACGTTCCGCTAAGGTCCTTACATCCTGCCTAAGGAGATTCACATCTTCCTGTACTACGCCCACTTGGAGTTCCATCGCCGTCTTCAGTTCTGTCACAGCCAACTGGAGTTTGGTTTCCCAGGCCGCTTTCAGGTCCGCGATCGCCTCAAGGACCTCCTGGTTTGTTCCCGCCGCAGCCATTCCCCCTGCTGAGGTCTTGTCCTTATTCCTGGCCCCATCCGGGCCAGTCGGTGTCCTAGTATATTCGTCAAGCGTGGACTGTTTGGCCTTCGCCCTCAGGGGCTTACTGGACATTTTTCTTCGGCTAGGGGCGGTATCCTATCCACATCGAGGTACTAAGGGAGGACCCACCACACCGGTGACCCCCACCTTCTTTTATAATACAGGCTGGGTATACCCTGCACCAAGCGACCTCCAGCGCCTTGTCACTTCCTGCCGTGTACACTCCTGTAATGGGCCTCAGGGGCCTGGCACTGGCTCCCGGGGCCACTGCTGTAGTCCAGTATCACCAGGGTTTGTGACCTCTTGCACACTCTTCCACCAGTATTGTCCCTCAACTGCGACTTGCTCTGCGCGCCGCTGCATGCGACCGAACTCACTGCGCACATCTGTTCACATCCTCCATGCACCTAGCTCGTGCATTTGCTTATTTCGGTTCACTGTTAATGTCCGTGTGCGCTTCTTGTAGGCACAGCTGACTGCGAGCTTAACGCATTTAGCGGACCATGTGCGTGTGCTGCCCAGCTGCTTCTCGGCTTTAATCCAGATCGGGCTACCAGCCTCCGTTCACTGCGCCTCGCTGGGTCCCGCCGTACACACGGAGCGATCCTGCCCAGTTTTGTTATATGTGTCCCACTGGGAGGAGAATCGCCAACATTTCACACGCATGCAGCCCCATGCGACCGCAGTCTCCAGCTTGGGAGGTCTCACCGCAACTCACTACTCTGCCGCTTCGGCCGCACACAGCCCTAACCGACCCCCAGTCCAGGGGCCCCCGCCGCATGCGCCAGGCACCGCACGCGCTTACTCCGGCTGGCTTATAAGCCTACCGGCCCCCGTGTCATTGCACACGGAGCGTCTCGGTAACGCCTCCAAGGCCACGGTCCGTCTCCCAGGCGGCACCTTCTTACTCCATTCTTCCGCCGCATCAACGAGTCCAGGGGTCCCTCCAGCGTGCGTCAGGCACAACACACGCCTGGTCACACAGGGCCACAGATCTCTAGACACCGCAAGCACGCGTGTCTCGTTGCAAAAGCGTCACAGTGTGCCTTTCAGCCGGATCGCTCTCCTTCTGCAACTGTAGCGATTCCGTCATGAAGCGGACAAAGTCCTTTGTTCTCGGACCAAGCCGGCCATTTTGTATCTCTTTCTCCCTCCGGCATCCGTAATCTGGTAACGGGTGAAACTTCGTTTCTGTTTGTTAAAAACGTCTCAAAAGTTCTGAAGGCGCTCCAGGCACCTTCATGAGCAGCTATACATATTTTCAGCAGCCGCCGGCGTCGGTAGGTGCACTTATACAGCCGGATCATGAACGGATCACGGGAGCTCCCCAAAGGCATGTCCCTCTACATGGCCACGAAGCCACGCCCCTATGTAACTAGTTAATGAACACTTTTGTGTGCTTTGAGTTGGGCCTTGCAGGTGCCCGATGAAGGGGAAGTGCGGGGTTGATTGCACACTGTTCCATCTTTTTGTCATGTATTTTTTAACTAATTGATTTCAAGCGACAGCAACAAATAATGAAGACAAAACTCTTGAAAGACCGAATACCTTTGGAAGTTTTTTTATTTAGGACCTTTTTCCAACGACTGAATATAAGATATATTTTTTCGGGTGTGTATTCTATTGATGCACACCTTTAAATTGTCTTAAATCCACACTGAACTTAGATAATGCCATAATATAGGGAAACAGCTGGGCAAAATAAACCAGTTTGGCCCTTTGACCTATGTTTATGCCCCATTCCCACCCCATAGTTTTGCTCGTGTCCCTTGGCTTGCCCTGCCTAATATTGATGTTTAGAGACTCCACTGCTCAGTGAACGCAGCAGCATGGATTTCAACCTGGGAGTTCTCACTTGACCATGATCTGAAACAGTTCATTACCCCCTTGTCAGTGGCTGCAATGCTGAAATCCCTGACATCATTCACTATGTTAAGACTCATCACCCTAGAACTCAATAGACTGGACTAATGCACCAGCCTGAAGGAAATCCTTCAGTAAACCTTTCCCCACTTGACATGGTACTGAACTTTGCCAGCCCCCTCTTCCTAGATCCTCGCCCACCTCCATCCACTGCCTCCAATTCGGATGGCTGTCTATGCACTATCCGTCTCTCTTTAGATTCCTTCTTCTGGTACGCATATCTATCCACAGACTAGCACATCCCACAACCTGGCTAACGCCATCTTCTGACATTCACGTTCTCACACTCTGCAATCTCAACCCCTCTTCAACATCTGTGTTCCGGTCCTCCCAGAATTACCTAACATTCTAACTCCTTCAACCTGCGTACTCAGCACCCTATGTTGAGGATGCTGTGAGGAATTGCCATCTGGTAAGGGTGTACAGCCCTGGCCTTTTTGATATGTATCAATTAATAAAAATTATATGTTACTCACCGTAGTGACTAACGTAAGTCACCTTTCCTCCATACTGCATGGCCGTCCCTTCCTAGAGACGGGTGACAGAACATTTTTCACCAGAAAACCTTCTTCCCCATTAAATTTAGAGGAGCACGGGGTGCGGCCCCAGGAGCATGCGCTACCCTAACTCCAGCCGCCGGCGCCACTCCTCAGTCCCCACTGACACGTCGACAATATTTAACATTGCCTAATGACACCAGTATTATTGGGGGGGGAGGACAGAGGGACGTATAGAGGAAAGGGGACTAAGGACTAAGAGTACGTTAGTCACTACGGTGAGTTACTTATAATTACTCTTACGTCCCGTCCCTTTTCCTCCATACTGTAGGGGTGATTACAGCTGAATGTAGACTTAAGCAAATAAGTTCCTCAGAACCACCTGTCTGAAAGCCGTGTCTGACTTACAGCTGGTGTCCAAACAGTAATTCTACAGAAAGCCAACGGGGTGGCAGCCCTACTTATGACTTGCCACAGGACCTGCCGTTGGAAGGCGATGACCATGGCCTTGACCCTGATGGCGTGAGCGTGCATGTGGGCTGGCAGCGGTTTTACGCTGCCCCTCCATAGGCCTCCTTGATGACCGCAACCATCCATCAAGCAATAGAAGCCTTGGATGCTTGATAGCCTGGCCTGGATCCTCCAAATGTGACCAAGAGAGCAGCTGACTTGCGGAAGCCCTTGGTCCTGTCCAGATAGAATTTCAGAGCATGCCTGCCATCCAGTCAGTGCAAGACTCTCTGAGCCTCGTCCTTGGGGTCAGCGAAAAATGTAGGCAAGACTATTTCCTCGTTCAGATGGAACGCGGAGGGTACCTTAGGGAGGAATTCCGAGTGAGTCTGGAGAACCACCTTATCCCTGTAGATAATGGTAAAGGGTTCTGAGGCCATTGGTTTTTTAGAGAGGCTTCCTACTTGCTTAATAAGATGCCGGTTTTTATTCATGCTTTTCTTTACTGCATTACATCTTTCTTTACTGCACTACATCTTTCTTTACTGCATTACTTTGGAGTGAGTACGTGGAGACACAAATAAGTGGATTGTTAACCGGTTTTATTCTGGGGGCCAGGCACACCTCTCGATCTGTGTTGAGTGCCCCCTTGTAGTTTTGTCTCAGTAACTTCTTAGGATATCTCCTATCGGTTAGTCTTCCCTTCAGTTTGACAGCATGATCATTGAATTCATCTTTTCTCTTACAATTTCTCTGAAATTGTCTGTATGGTAGATTAAGTTTTAAACCATCCGGATGAAAGCTTGAATAATGTAAAATGGAGTTCTTATCCTTAGGTTTTTATACAGCGTGGTTTCTAGTTTCCCCTTAGCTGTTCGAATGAGTAAATCTAGAAAACTCACTTGTGTCAAATCCCATTCAATGGTGAATTTGATATGGGAGTCACATGTATTAACTCATTCAAAGAAATCTATGAGTGAAACACTAGACCCTCTCCAGATCAAGAAAACAGTCAATAAAACCTTTGCAAACAACCAGATTTTCTCCAAATTGTTGTTGTTTCAATGCGTTTTCTTGACCCAGGACATATAGATTTTCAGTTTGCTATATACAAATTGGCCAGGTCGGGTGCAAATGTTGCACCCATTCTCACTCCTCTCAATTGTTTAAATAGTTGTTTTTTAAACAAAAATATATTTTCGGACATCGCTAAGCATGCACATTCCAGAATAAAGCCTGTTGGAGGAATATGTGGCAAGGTGCGTTGATCAAGGCATCTACCTAATAAATACATCAAGGCATTCCATTTGAGGAATCTATGTATACAATGATTCAAAGTCCATTGTTACAAGGCTATCACTCTGATTTATTCTAATCTCACTGATGATATTGATCATATTGGTGGTGTCCTTAATATACGCAGGCATTTGTAGCACAAAAGGCTTCATAAAAAAATCTGTGTAGATTGATAAAGGCTCCAAAAGGGAGTCTACGGCACATAGGTTCGGTCTACCCAGGGGGTTCTCCTTGTTTTTATTGACTTTTGGTAATGTATAAATAGCCCATTTCTTGGGATGGTTTTTACATAAGAAAGCACATTCCTCTTTACTCACTCACTTTTCCTTTGTTGCATGTCTCATCAAGCTGGATTATGATACCAGTGTGAGGCGACATCAACATCTGCCCATATCCTGAAGAAGGTCGAAAAATACACGGCTAATCCTGGATAGCCCTTTTTTCTAATGACTGAAACACATGTAGATCATGTCAATAAACCTGGGATACTATTGAACAAAAATACACACTGACAGTTTATATATGGGTGTGAATGAATGATATATCGTTGTGATTGGTAGGGTTCTATGTTGAGGATAAATCTCTGCATTGTGAAGTGGATATTGGATATGTGAGAGGAAGTATACATATATATATAGTGGAATACATTTAAAGATGTCGAATGTATGTAAGGTTATGTGTTTTATGACCAAACAAGTGTTGCCGAATTTGTATATTTTTGGAATAAATTCAATTTTTTATTACAAGAGAGTATCAGTAGTATCTACGCAACCACATTACCTAGGTCCATTGTTTTTATTACTGTATCATTTGCCTGGAGGACCTGGGGTATTACAGACGCCCTTATATTTGACACAGTAACCTGAATGGCCATGCCCCTTCTCTGAACACTTTTTGAGGGTAGCTAATGTCCTCCCTGCGATGCTGGAAATGCATCGGAGGGACAGGGCCTCCGTATCCTTGTCCTTTACTGCTTTTCATCGTGTGTTCTGTCGTGTTTTCCACGCAGGAGTTCATGTGGGACTCCTGGCTGGCAGCTCTCTTTCTTTTGGTTTGGTGACGGACCCGTGGGATACCCTTATGGCACCTGTAGGGGAGGAGTGGTCCAAAAGACCCTCCTTGCCTGCATCCCCTCCCCAGGTGAGGGCCATGGCTCATTGGGCGTCCCCTCAGACCACCCGGGCCCAGGTGGTGGAGGGTTCACCTGCTGATGACATTGGCCACACGTATTGAATTTAGCTAGGCCCAGAAACCATTTTGTCTATCAAAGATGGTGTGAGCTCAGCGCACTGTAGCGCGGCCCCCACCCTCGGAGAGTTTCAATCATCCCTGTCGCCACAGCACCCTGGCAGATCCGCTGTGAGCCCGTTCCCACGAACAAGACGGACATGAACAAGCATAAGATACTAATACACTGTGGACGGTGAAATGTTACAGTATCACTGCTCCCAGCATGACCCGGTCAGCGAGGCCTGGGTGATGGGGAGATCTGTAGAATGGTCATCCGATGAAAGCAGAAAAACACCCAAATACGAATGTCAAAAACTACTTTTAATACGTGTATCCTTTCCATAAAACTACTTCTACTAAAGAAACCTGTAAAATTGTGTAATGATTGTAAGAAACGCATGTTTACATGACACCAGCAATGAAGGACACACACCCCTGCAGGGGTGTGCAAATGATAAAAGCATTCCGGGGGATTATTCTCTATATGTATCATTGAAAACCGTACACCCCGCGGTCCCGCGCCATAACTGAACTAATGCTGCTAGAGTACACAAGAAGACGAATGTAACCATGCAGAGGGCTCACGTGAAGGATGTGCGAGAATGCACTTGTCATGCGTGTATGTCTAAGCCCCTTATGTGCCACCACCGTCACATACAGTGGCGGGTCATTTTCTATGTACTCCACCAACCTCAATACTACCTCACTTACTGCAAATGTATATGCATATAACTAAATACTGTAATTGTTAAAACATAGTGTACGAATAAGGTGTTCAGACTGGATATAATTGAGACACATCCAACAAAGTGAAATGTATGTTTTCAAGTGATTCAAACAAATATTATAAAGTGTTCAAATGATTGTGATGTTTTCACCTCTAAAAGCCGGCAACACACGAGGAAGATACCTTTGTGAATATGTGCAAGGCCATTCCCCCTCCCACCCTGCGAAGACTGCCAAACATGAGAGCAGAGGCCCGCGCCGCGCTGCTCCACCTCCCCCAACCAGACTGGAGCCGCTTCAAAGATTTGTAGCCCCCTCTGCAGCACCCAAGGCCGCGGCCCGCCACCTGCATTATTTACAGCACAGCAGTAAACCTCTGCCTGAACACACACTTCCAAAGGCGCCCCCTCGTAAACCCCACAACCCACCGGATCATCTTAATCTTATGGCCCTGTGCAATCAGGACACCCAACACTGTGGCAACACACGGCGGCACATTTATAACCACATCTAACAAGACAGGGAGGCATGCACCGCCCGTCCCATGCCCTAAAGCTTAGCCCCTCAACCTATGGCTCCGGTCAACAGGACACTGGTAACCTTGCCCATGACGAATGACCATCAGACCCCTCACAAGGTGCATTCCTCCTGTGTTGCATTAACCTGTAGAATAACCTATTGGAAGATTTACTAAAGAAGATAAGATTGTAATGACTGAATGACTGCGGTGTTCATGGCCTAGGGCAAATAAGTCAGGAAACGACATTCATCTCTGACACTGGCTGCGATGGCATAACAACACCGCCCGGATGAACTCAGCCAACCTGCTAGGCCCAGCCCAACCCACGAGGCTGACCAGTGACGTCTTCCAGCCAAAGCCAACCGCATCGCAGCAGCACCTATAGTTAGTCATCGCCACCCAATCCCATCGAACTTGTCCCCCCTATAGTATGTAGGTTCTTATGACGTTTTTTGTAAATATATACGCCTGTCTTTGCTATTGTCAGACAGAGCGCTCTCGGAGTTTGCAGAGTTCTTTGCATGCCCTATTCTGATTGATAAACTCCCATTTAAGCTCACCCGCACTCTGTCTTGGCTTTATTCCCGACTTGGGAGAGTCTTGCGGGGAGGATCGTGCTGGTTGGGGACGCTTGCCTTCAGTGGTGACCCCGAAAGCGTGATTATTACTATTATTATTTTTTCCCGACCTAACATTACCGTCCCATTTTGGCACGAGAATCTCTGGTCGAAAAGGGATACGCACGGTGAGCCGGCTCCGGGAGGCTGCCCGCCAACGGCGACCGGTACACTAAGAAGTGCGCACTCAAAAGAGAGAGGGTACGGGATCCCGGTTGAAAAATCCCCTTTGAGTACCGCTCGCCGGAGCCGGGGCTGACTGTTGAGCGGACGGCAACACTGCCTGGACGGACCCAGTTTCGGAGACTATCGGTTGAAGACGGGCACGTGAGTATTGAGTGCGAGCGATCGTAAAGGGAGTGGGGGAAGAAGTCTAGGACAGAGAACGAAGAGGGGTAGAAAAGGGGGTACGCAGATCTACTAAGGATCATCCTAAAATTTCTTTGCTTTTTCTTTGCATATGGCCATTAGGATCAAGAGGTGAATAAGAGATAAAAGTGACGGGAACCTAGCTCCGAAAGGGGGTGGAAGGCGGCGCCGCATAGTGCTATCTTGACTAGTACTGGGAATATATGAAGAAGTGGATTATAAAATAAAAGTGTCTGGCAAAGGGGGACACAGAGAATATATTAGTGACTGCTATTTCTTCCTTCTTTTCTTTTCTTTCGGGTTGGGGGGAAAATAAAAGTGAGATCAGTACAAAATGTTAGGGAGAAAGTAAAAGAGAGAGAGTCTTACTAGAAGAGGGAAGAGCAGACCAATATATATATATGCGCATCCATATATCTGAATAAGACGGACAGGGACAGCCGGCTATGGAGGAAAGGGAGGGCAGCTTGAATTGTGAATAGAGTGTTACAGAGAGGTGTGTGCACCTCGTATGCGTCAGAAGACAATTTGGTGCTGTGGGTGTGTAAAGTGGTTATAAATGTATAGTAATTGCATGGTCATGGTAAGTGTGGCCGGATAAAGCTTCTTGAAGGAAAAAATGACAAGGTGAAGTGAGTGTGTACCTTTTTGATTTCCGGGTTAATATTGTCAAAATCACTGATGGTTTGCTCTTGTATGTGCCCCCCCCAAAGAGAATAAAATAGAGATTGTGTACAGCCAGTTTTTGTATTGCGCAGGCAGGGGGAACAGCACAAAGGAGCCCATTATTGAATGTGAAGAAGAAAACGAAACCCATATTGGTAATAGGTTTACATTGTAATTGTGGACACACAGAGACACACAAATACTAGGAAAACGCAAAGATGGGGGCCGAAACACCCTTATCACATATTTGTAAGAACCTACCAGGGTACGCGGAGCGAATTAAGAAATATCATGACCAATGGATAACAGAGCTGAAAGGAGAGGGGTTACCCCATATATGGCCCGAGGGGGGGTCCTTTGATAAAAGTGTTCTGGATATGGTGGCCACATGCATTTGTTTGAAATACAAGGGGAAGCAGTTGCACAATAGGAGGGAAATATTAGATCTCTGGAGGTTATTTGAAGAGATACCACCGCCTAAAGCACCAGCATTAAATCCTGACCTCCCATCCACCACTGACAATCCACTGATGATACAGAAAGATGCTAAAGAATCGTCAAATGTAGCGCCACCGATAGAGGTAATAAGCTTGTACCCGATATTAAACAAACCTGTGCCCGCAGAAGGGTATAGTGACCCCACTTATGTGCCTCCCCCGACAACTACTACACCCCACCGGCCAACGGCACCCCCGCCATATGAAAGTACAAGGGAGCGAGCCCAGGCAAGTACACAAAGGGTGGACATAGAAAAGCTAACAGATGATTTACAATCCAGACTCTCAATAGCGAAAGATGAGCTCTCAAGGATAAAAGACATATGTGAACAGACAGCACTTAATGCAGCAAGATCAGGGCGCACGTCTAGAGCGCCGAGTGAGAATAGAACACTCGAAGATGGGTGGAAAAAAGGTGAGATACTGTTCAGAATTGAGGAAGAACCGACACGAATAATTGAAGTAGGGGCACGAGAGGGAGGTATTGATAATGAAGAAAGGCCTATAGGGGACAGAGAGGAACTACTATGTGACATAAGGGACGATTTAGAGGAAAGCGACAGGTTGAGCATGGCAATAGGAGGGGGAAGTGAAGGGGTGGATGGTACATGTTCAATGAGAACACTGGATGATGAGTGGACGGGGCGATTAAGGAACAGGGTGGGGAAAATGGCATCACTGGGAACATCAGCAGCCAAAACGGGTGTAGATGCAACGACAAAAGGAAGACTACAGCTCCCATTGATACATAGGGGAGGAGGGAGGCCGAATTATATCCCATGGGCTCAGATGGATAAAGCCAATTTATTAAAGCTATAGCCCCCGTTATCAGGAGGGGCAAGTAAGTGGATATACGCCTTTGAGAAACACACTGCCGGGGTACCCCTAGCAATAGGAGATGTAAAGAGCTTGCTCGTATCAGCAGTGGGGGATCAGGCTGAGAGAGTATGGGTTAAGGCCGGTTTCCCGGGAGTAACATTAGACTGCAACCGCCATGACGGGGCCTCCTTTAACACAGTGCGTGCAAGGGTGTGGGATGCCTTGCGAGAAATGTTTCCAGATACGTCAGACTTACAGTCAGTAATGCAGTGTACAATGAATGACGGGGAGGAGGCGATGGATTACATTTTTCGGGTCGAAGAGATGTGGAGAGCAGAAACGGGCACGCCCTGGTATCAATCGACTTCTTTATTTTACTGCATTATAAAAAAAGGGCTCCCAAAGGAGGTGCAAAAGGCGCTTGACAAAATAGCGGGCATTGAAGCTAAGGGATGGCCTGAGATCCAGAGCATAATAGTACACCATTGTAAGCGAATAAAGGAAAGGGAGAAGGAGGTGGCGCAGAGGAGATTGGCAGACGAAGCAAAACTAGTGCAGACAAAGTTGGCGAAGGTCGCAGCGGCTGTAGCCGCACTCCCCCACAGTAGGGAGGGAGATGAGGAGGAGGAGGGGCTGATAGCAATACAAGGAAGGATGGCAACTAATTGGGCTAGAGCAGGACAGCGGCAGTGGAACGAGCAGGAGCAAGGCGGAGGTCTGCAGTGGCAAGAGTGGACCCCTCGAGGGGGACGAGGTGGGTACAGAGGCCGAAGAGGAGGTGGACCAGGGTACGGGGGAATGGGAGGAAATGGATGGCAGGGCCCTAGAGGTGCACAAGGGAGTTGCTGGAACTGTGGAAGATGGGGGCATTATTCTAGGGAATGCAGAGCCAGACCCAATAATGGGTTCCAAGAGGTAGAACAGTATGGCCATCCCCACCCGGGAAGCCCATATGGTCTTCCAATGGGACAACAACAACCGAGAAACGTAGGCCAAGGTAATAATGAGCAACAACCGGGGCACCAGTATAGAACACAGAACCACCCAGAAAACAATGACAATATGCAGTACACGCCAGGCAACCCTTTTGCGACAACGGCAAACGGGGCCCCAGCACCAGCACCCTATAGCGGCGTATCAGTAGTTTCAGGGAGTGTCTTCAATCAAGGGGGGGCGATGAGACACCCCGCATAGGACAGCCCACAGAGAACACTTGCGTGTCCAGTTCTATCTACCACCTACGATGCAGCAGAGGAACCATTGGTAGGGGCTCAGATAGGAGACAAGCAGTTCATATTCATGGTGGATTCGGGAGCGGAGAAATCATGTATCAGGGAGGGCCGGTTCCCGTTATCTAACAGGAAGTTAGAGACGCAGGGGTTCTCTGGGGCTGTAATTGAAGTTCCTTACACAGAAGTATTGGATGTAACAGTGGGGGGTAAGACTGTAAAGACACCCTTACTGTATTTTGAACACTCACCAATAAATTTATTAGGGAGGGATCTCCTGAGTAAACTCAACATGACCATATCATTTACCGAGAGAGGAATAGTGTGTTCAACACCCGGAATATGCCCCTTGCGCGCAATGTTGGTAGTGCAAGCCTACACAACCACACAAGAAGTACGAGGGTTGCCGGAAAATGAGGAAATGTTTATTAAAGGGCTAAAGACATTGGCCCTCATAATTCCAGAGCTGAGAAGAATGGACTGGAGGATTCCAGCGGAGTTCCACTTCCGCCCCATAGTGTGCCCCGACACAGCACCAGGATCAGTGGTATCATTAGACTTGCACGCTGTACAGGTATCAGCGAAAAGGATTACTGTGATTGGATTAGATAGGGAAGGATGTGAGTGGCGTACAGTGCTGTGTACAAATGCCAACATCGCTCTAAGAGAGTTAACAGATGAGGATCTCTTTTCAGATGCAGAAGGGGATGGTGAAATAGTAATGGAAATAGCGATGCCCTGTGACATTTTGATTCAAGCCAGGGAAATCCCCGTTCAACTGATGGCAGTGGTGGGAGCACCGCCGTCATTTTTTGATGACGACATGAGGCTCGTACCAAATAATTTGTGGACAACAGGCCCCCATGATGTAGGGCTGTTGCATGGAGTACAACCTGTGGTAATAAAACTAAAGCAAGGAGCAATTTTACCTCGAGTGAAACAGTATCCATTGTCCCGTGAAGCTGAAGAAGGGATAAAAGAGACAATAAATGCACTACTAGCACAAGGGATAATAGTGCCTTCAAACTCCCCATGCAACACATGTATTTATCCAATCAAAAAAGCAAAAGGAGGGTCTTGGAGGATGATACAGGATTTACGCCCCCTAAATGATGTAATTCAGAAAGAGTTCCCTTTGGTCCCGAACCCTGCATCAATATTATGCAGCATCCCAAAAACGGCATCACACTTCACAGTAGTAGACTTGAAAAACACATTTTTCTCAATCCCCCTGGCTGAAGAGAGTAGATACCTGACAGCATTTACACTGGGGGGAAAGAGATTTGAACACTGCAGATTACCACAGGGATACTGTGAGAGCCAAAGCATATTCAACCGCATATTGCATGAAGATTTGGGGAACCTATCAGTTGAGAGTACGATCATTCAGTACGTAGACGATTTACTAGTGTGTGCACAAGACGGAGAAATATGTAGGAAGGATTCAACAACACTCCTGACTATTGGCCAATAAGGGGTACAAAGTAGACAAGGAGAAACTACAGTACTGCCTGACAGAGGTCTTATACTTGGGACAGCTGATATCAAAAGATGGAAAGAGAATAATACCCGACAGGGTAGAAGCAATAAGATCAGTACGAGAACCCACAACAGTGAAAGACATGCAGAAATTCTTGGGAATGTGCAACTATTGCCGAGCATGGATATTAGACTATGCAGCATACACGAGACCCCTACTACAAGCGCTCAAAGAAGCACAACAGGAAAATAAAAATATCGAATGGTCAGAAGAAATGAGCACGTCATTCCAATCATTAAAAGAGTTAATTTCAAGCGCTCCAGTGCTAGCAAATCCTGATTATGGACGCAAATTTTACCTATTCTCACACTGCAAGGGAACACTCATGACAGCTGTTCTGACACAAAAGACGTCCCTAGGACACAAGCCTTTGGCTTACTATAGTGGTACTTTAGATGCCGTGATGCAAGGCCATTTCGCGTGCGAGCAATCGCTCGCTGCAGCCGCGTTCACGATTGAGAAAAGTGCCACAATAGTAATGGGTTTCCCTGTGACATTGTTTGTGGAACACTCATTATTTGCAATACTTGAGAGGTCAAAAAGCACACTGACAACACAGCGGGCAACAACCTATGAGATCATATTGTCTAGCGCCAATATTCATGTGGTGAGATGCAAAACAGTGAACCCTGCAACATTCATTACAGAAGTATGCACACTTGAGGACATGCAGGACCACGATTGTGCAACTTACACAGGAGAAAGAGGGGAGGACACAGTGGTGTGTGAGAACGCTCTAAGCGAGGGGGAAGTGTACTTCGTGGATGGGTCTGCATCCATTGATGTGGACACGGGAGAAAAACATGTTGGTATGGCAGTGGTGAGGTTAGAAGACGGTGAGTATGAAACACTAGTGCAGTACCGCCTCCCATCACATTACTCCGCACAAGCAGCAGAACTGATTGCACTCATAGAAGCACTACATGCAGCAAAGGGTTGCGCAGTGACAATATATACAGACTCGGCCTACATGACAACGGCAGTACATGGAGGTCTAGCGAGATGGGGGCGGAGGGGATTCCGACGGGCAGATGGAACGCAAGTACAACATGCGGAATTACTGAAAGAGTTAATTGAGGCCCTCCAAAACCCTACTGCAGTAGCAATAGTGAAGTGCCAAGCACATACATCCAACACAGACGTTGTGTCTTTGGGAAACGCGGCAGCGGACGCTGCCGCCAAGGAGGCTTCCTATTTTCAGAAATATGAAGCAGGTGAGTACATACTGCAGCACAAGACAAACGAAGAGCTCCCAGAAGGCTACAACATGATGCCTATATCACAAATACTAGAATTACAGGAAGGAGCTAGTGCAGACGAAAAATTGATGTGGACAAAACGAGGGTGCAGCAAGTCGGCAACAGACTTACTGTGGCGACAAAACAACTCAGGGAAAGTGGTTATGCCAATAAAGTTACTGGAAATTGCGTTTCAACAACTACACTTCCCTGCACACAATACCAAACAGCACATTGCAGCAGAAATACAGGAAGAATGGTTCGTGCCCTGTCTCCAGGAGCACGTATCACGATTGGCAATGGAATGCACAACATGTCAGATCTACAATTCAGGAATGACATTACGCACGCTCCGGGGAACAATTCCAAAACCCAATGGCCCATTCAGAGAGCTACATATTGATTACGCCGACATGGGGGAAAGGTGTAATGGCGCACGATACATGATTGTGGTTGTATGCCCATTCTCAAGGTGGGTGGAAGCAGGACCATGTGCACGACCTGATGCCAAAAGTGCTGCAAAGTTCCTAGTGAGGGAAGTGTTCCCGCGCTGGGGAATTTGTGACGTGATTCGCTCAGATAATGGCACTCATTTTGTAAATGAACTTTTCAAGGAAGTCACTACATTATTGGGAATAAAACACAAGTTGTGTTCGATTTATCATCCTCCAAGTAATGGCGTAGTGGAAAAGATGAACGGACTGTTAAAAGGCAGGTTATCAAAACTATGCTTCTCACTGAAAAAGAATTGGATTTACTGTCTGCCCCTTGCGCTATTTGAGCTAAGGAATCAGCCAAGCAAAGACCACCATTTGTCCCCGCACGAGATCGTGACTGGGAGACGAATGTGCACAGCACACTCGCCACTGCGCGAACACTCAGATGCACACAGAAGCGCTGCGATATTGAGGGATGAGTTTACAGTCTATTTGAAGAAAATGACAAGGGCAGCGCGCGCAATATCAAAGCAGCTCTCTCCACCCTTCACGAGAGAGGAGGGAAACATAACAGGGTCTGTCACGGAGCTTGAGCAACAGCTACAGCTGATGCCGGGCGAATTGATTTATGTCAGGAGTTTTGTGCGTCGATGGAATGCACCACGGTTCCATGGCCCGTACGAGGTAGTGTTCTGCACGCCCACGGCAGTAAAAGTGAAGGGCCTGAAGTACTGGGTACACTTGACAGATGTACGAAAAGCATATAGTAATGTGCAAGCGGAGGTAGATGAGGAGGCACAGACAACAGCAAACGATACAACTGAGCAGAATGTTTGAAAATGAATTTGTGTATGTGTGTTAGTACTGGACCTGAATGGGAAAATGGCTGATAAGTATACTTGCATTCTTTTTAAGATGTTACTGGAAAGGAAAAAAAAAAAAAAAAAAAAAGTTTTTTTTCTTTTTTATCTTGTAGACTTATATGTAATTAATGAAGTGACCAAAGTATTGCGTGTTTACACCCTTGTCTGTGAATACCCTTCCCTGCATCCCTACCCGCTTCCATTCCCCGTCAATATATTTATTGGCACTGACGGTGCCAGCAAAATGTTTACATGCATGCACTTAATGCACTTTTGTATCTCGAACAGGAACTACCATGGCATCTAACGGGCAGCCTGCAACGGATAGAATTAGTAGAATGAGAGAATTACTAAATGAGAGATGCAGATATTCGTATGAGTGTGGACTATCTGTGTGCATTACGTTGTTTTTTATAATAATGTTTGGCCTGGTTACATATTGGTTTGTAGCGTTCATCTCTATCGAGATGAACGAGGGGGGAGGGATTAACAGCACTACTGGGATTAACAGCACTACTGGGACCAATGCAACTGCAAGTGCCAATACGAGGGAAGGTGATTTTCTGGTATGGGACGGAACTAAACTTGTATGGGGTTACTATACTACACCATCCAATGCTGTCATCTCAGAAAAGAAAGAGCCGCAGGGTGGAATGCAAAACAACACACTGTCTCCACCAAAGATATCTAATTATAATGCTCGCAGTTTAAATGATCGAAACCCGTCTGCCATATTGTGGTTGTATGATACCCCCACCAGCCAACCTGCCCCCATATTAAAAAACAACCTGCAAGATAGCGTCAGGGACGAAAAGGAAAAGATGCAAGCAGCACACGATATCTTGTATGATGAATGGGCCAAGGGGGGCGGGAATGAGAAAGGGGGGTCTATTTTGTCACTCGCCCAGGAGGCTGGGAAATACATGAGGAACAAGAACAACAGACGAAAAAGAGACACAGGGGGAAGGAGGTATGATGAGTACTATGGGTTAGGACTCGATAAAATGGAAGACCCACGACACCCCCACCAGACAAATAAATGGTATGCGGATATGAGTGCTACAGCTAAACAAACAACAAATGAGAGCTATGTTTGCTCCCTCATTCCTCATGCTTCAGGTACACCCAAAGTATTGCTACCCAGAGAGTTGCCAATTATAGATGCCCAATGTCTCCTTCATCTCACGTTATGCAGGATTAAGAACACCTTCCAGGCACATGGAGTTACTTTCAGAATGCTGCAGAACGAGAAAACTTGCTACCCGAAGACGGCAGGGGTGGTATGTCTGGAGGAACCATTTTTTGTAATACAAGGGACACTTTTTTCGGACAAGTGGAAGGATGAAGAAGTAATGTGCAAAGCTGAAGCGCTGAGAGGTGTGGCACCAGAGAAATTGCAGTGGATAGAAGAAACATGCACACCAGTATGGAAGGAACACATTTCAAAACTAACTTGGGTAACCGCCATTGAAAAACCCTTCAAACTACAGAACGAAATAGACTATGATCTATGTTTTAAAGGAGAGGGGAAGACCTCCATGGGAACAAACAAGAACTGTAACAAGACCCTCACCATCCCAGATCTGAGAAAAGGGACAGCGGCCTTGATGGACTCGTACTGGGTATGCGGCAACCAGGCATACCTGCACCTTCCCCCGTCATGGAGTGGCAGCTGCTCAATGGCCACTCTGCACTCAGCCCTAATGGTAATACCAGAAAGCCACATCGATGGGAGCAAAAAGACACAGGAACGCATACAACAGAGCGCAGCCCAGCCGACTGCAGAGTCACAAATGTATGTCCTATCTTCCGGGAGCAAGGGAGAGGTGCTGATCCGTAACAGACGAGCATCAAACTGCATATCAAAGGCATCATCAGAACTGTTGGCTCAGATCCCAGACAGATATTGATTGTTCAGCTCAGCAGAAACATTCTTTGCCTCACTCATCTCAAGTGTCCAAGCAAGGGCAAACGCAAAATGGCTCTAGATAACACGTTGGGAATTGATTCAGCTGGCCAATGACACTGAAGAAGGGTTCAACGTAATAAAAGTGGAACTAAGGGCTTTACGGCTGATGACAATGCAAAACAGGTATGTCATGGACCTGTTGACGGCGATGGATGGAGGTGTTTGCCGAAAAATTGGAAGTGCCTGCTGCACTTTCGTACCTTCCGAAGACGCAGAAAACGGCTCCCTGTCTCATGTGATCGAAGCAGTACACAACCTAGGAGAAAAAATGAAAATGGAAGGTGGAGCAGAAGACAGTACGTGGTTCGATAACATCTTCTCCTGGGTCCCTTCATGGCTTGGAACAACTGTAAAATTTTTGATGCCAGCTGTGGTGTTCCTTCTTTTAATATTTTGCCTGTGCCAGGTGGGTCTTCGATGTTGTGCTAACGCAGTACCTAATGGTGCAATGATGATGGTGACAATGGGCAACACCCGTGGGACAATGCAAACTATGCAGGAAGTGCAGGTGCAAACTGGAACTGATGACGCGCCAAGGTATCAACTAGTGCCTAGGTATCATGACAAGGATATCATAGACAAATTATGGCACACCACCATCAGAGAGCCCCGTGTATTAGAATGGTACCAGGAGGTGTGGGTAGATTTGGCGGGAGATGGCGGATGTATCTACCTGACTTGTACCCCAGATGAATATGCCAGAAGAGGGGAGAGCTTAAGGGGGGTGTGCAGAGCATGGATGCCCATAAAAGGCACACCTGCATGGGATGAGGCAGTGATGGACGAAGAAGAATGTAGAAGGCTGGAGGACTTAAAGTATTCGTTAATTAAGTAACGAAAGGGGGGAAATGTAGGGGAAGAGTGGTCCAAAAGACCCTCCTTGCCTGCATCCCCTCCCCAGGTGAGGGCCATGGCTCATTGGGCGTCCCCTCAGACCACCCGGGCCCAGGTGGTGGAGGGTTCACCTGCTGATGACATTGCCCACACGTATTGAATTTAGCTAGGCCCAGAAACCATTTTGTCTATCAAAGATGGTGTGAGCTCAGCGCACTGTAGCGCGGCCCCCACC
This sequence comes from Ambystoma mexicanum, assembly GCF_040938575.1. Taxonomy (NCBI): domain Eukaryota; kingdom Metazoa; phylum Chordata; class Amphibia; order Caudata; family Ambystomatidae; genus Ambystoma; species Ambystoma mexicanum. Next base: position 405,547,234 of record NC_090941.1, read on the forward strand.
CTCGGAGAGTTTTCAATTATCCCTGTCGCCACAGCACCCTGGCAGATCCGCTGTGAGCCCGTTCCCACGAACAAGATGGACATGAACTAGCATAAGATACTAATACTGTAACATTTCACCGTCCACAGTGTATCACTGCTCCCAGCATGACCCGGTCAGCGAGGCCTGGGTGATGGGGAGATCTGTAGAATGGTCATCCGATGAAAGCAGAAAAACACCCAAATACGAATGTCAAAAACTACTTTTAATACGTGTATCCTTTCCATAAAACTACTTCTACTAAAGAAACCTGTAAAATTGTGTAATGATTGTAAGAAACGCATTTTTACATGACACCAGCAATGAAGGACCCACACCCCTGCAGGGGTGTGCAAATGATAAAAGCATTCCGGGGGATTATTCTCTATATGTATCATTGAAAACCGTACACCCCGCGGTCCCGCGCCATAACTGAACTAATGCTGCTAGAGTACACAAGAAGACGAATGTAATCATGCAGAGGGCTCACGTGAAGGATGTGCGAGAATGCACTTGTCATGCGTGTATGTCTAAGCCCCTTATGTGCCACCACCGTCACATACAGTGGCGGGTCATTTTCTATGTACTCCACCAACCTCAATACTACCTCACTTACTGCAAATGTATATGCATATAACTAAATACTGTAATTGTTAAAACATAGTGTACGAATAAGGTGTTCAGACTGGATATAATTGAGACACATCCAACAAAGTGAAATGTATGTTTTCAAGTGATTCAAACAAATATTATAAAGTGTTCAAATGATTGTGATGTTTTCACCTCTAAAAGCCGGCAACACACGCGGAAGATACCTTTGTGAATATGTGCAAGGCCATTCCCCCTCCCACCCTGCGAAGACTGCCAAACATGAGAGCAGAGGCCCGCGCCGCGCTGCTCCACCTCCCCCAACCAGACTGGAGCCGCTTCAAAGATTTGCAGCCCCCTCTGCAGCACCCAAGGCCGCGGCCCGCCACCTGCATTATTTACAGCACAGCAGTAAACCTCTGCCTGAACACACACTTCCAAAGGCGCCCCCTCGTAAACCCCACAACCCACCGGATCATCTTAGACTTATGGCCCTGTGCAATCAGGACACCCAACACTGTGGCAACACACGGCGGCACATTTATAACCACATCTAACAAGACAGGGAGGCATGCACCGCCCGTCCCATGCCCTGAAGCTTAGCCCCTCAACCTATGGCTCCGGTCAACAGGACACTGGTAACCTTGCCCATGACGAATGACCATCAGACCCCTCACAAGGTGCATTCCTCCTGTGTTGCATTAACCTGTAGAATAACCTATTGGAAGATTTACTAAAGAAGATAAGATTGTAATGACTGAATGACTGCGGTGTGTATGGCCTAGGGCAAATAAGTCAGGAAACGACATTCATCTCTGACACTGGCTGCGATGGCATAACAACACCGCCCGGATGAACTCAGCCAGCCAACCTGCCAGGCCCAGCCCAACCCACGAGGCTGACCAGTGACGTCTTCCAGCCAAAGCCAACCGCATCGCAGCAGCACCTATAGTTAGTCATCGCCACCCAATACCATCGAACTTGTGCCCCCTATAGTATGTAGGTTCTTATGACGTTTTTTGTAAATATATACGCCTGTCTTTGCTATTGTCAGACAGAGCGCTCTCGGAGTTTGCAGAGTTCTTTGCATGCCCTATTCTGATTGATAAACTCCCATTTAAGCTCACCCGCACTCTGTCTTGGCTTTATTCCCGACTTGGGAGAGTCCTTCATTGTCTCTCATTGCGGGGAGGATCGTGCTGGTTGGGGACGCTTGCCTTCACACCCATGGGTGGGGGTACGACCCTGTGCCCCTAGTGTATGTTTTTTGGCACCTGTGGGTGGCCCACAGAGCAGGGTATGGGCTGGTGGCAGCTCCATGCTGAATTTGACAGGTGCGCGGAGTATCCTCCATTTTGGGATACCCCAGCCCTGCCATTGGGATCAGTTGATTCCTGATGGAAAACAAGATGGCCCCGGTGGACTCTTGCTTTCTATTACCCATTACCTTGTTTTCCCAAAGTCCTGGGAAGCCCTGACTCTGTCCCTTCCCCCTGACTGGCTGTTGGGTGGAAGTGCCATATATGGTGTTATTGTGAAGGCCCAGTCAGACTAGCTGGAGCCTTCCCGGTGATGTATGTTGTGGGTACCTCCTGTGGGTGGGACCTGGGTGAATACAGTGTGTGACGAATATGCATTCTGTGTTGTGGGTGTCTAGTATCTGGTGGTTGACACAATGACTGAGACAACCCTGCCCGAAACGGGTATGAATGCAGCTTGGAGTGTTGAATGGCTCGGTACTTGTCCCAATACACATAACTTGTTGTGAATGTCTGGAGAGAAGTGAATGGCCTGAATACCTTGTGTGCCTGATTGGCTGCCTGCCTGCATGAATGCCCGTAGTCGTGATTGGATGCTTGAGTGTGACCCAGCGGAATGAATGGGAGATCAACAGTATATCTGGGGACCTCTCACTGCTAGGAATTGTGTTCAGAAGCTGAAGTCCACTACGACGAGTAACTGGATTAACTGACGCTTGACCTTGAAGCCCTGCTGGACGAGAAGAATTGCTGTTGCTCTCCTTCACAATCCGAAAGCTGCTGTGCCTCCAAGGACTGACCCAGAGAGGACCTGGTAAGGCGCCCTCTACCCGAGGGACCATCGTGCACAGCTGATCTTTGCCAACGCTCCCTGGTAGACAGACCTTCGACAGGCTGCCGACCCGATACGGGGACTGCTGCGGAACTCCAAGGAGAAGCACCCGGACTGTTGTCCGTCACTGTCGACGACCGCCGTCGCCGACCGGAGCCGCCGTGCTCCTGTTTGCCTAAGAACTTCAATTGATCATCGGACGCTCTCGTCTGCATCGGCATCCGCTTGTCTCCCGCTGGAGAAGGCCCGACCGTCGACGAACCGAGGAGCATCCACCAGTGGGTTTCCCGCCACCTACAGACCGCAGAGACGCCGACAACTCGACGCCCTTGCTGGGCCACAGTTCTTCATCATCTCTTTGCGGTCCAGAAGTATCGTCACCGAGGTGCCCCGCACGCCTCTTCCTTGCAGGACTCCGACGCTCTGTCATCGACGAGCACCGCCAGGAACGAAGCTGTCACTTCCCTGCCGTAGTTCACCCTGTTCACCGTCGGACGTTCGACGACCCGTGACTCCCGCCTTAAAGGGAGGGCACTCAAGAAGGGCCGTCAATTCCTCAACACCGAACCCCAAGTTCCCCGACACCTCTCGACGATCCATGGCTCCCGCCTGAAAGGGAGGCACTCAAGAAGGATCGGTCGGTGCATCGTCGGAGAACTCTACTCCACCAGGTACATTGAGGGGGTAAAACCTTAATAGGAAGAAGTAAGACTATCGAACATTATATGGACTGGGCTTGTGCTATATATCTTTATTTACAGGTTGCCCAGGTGGGGGGATCTCCACACAGAACTGTGTCTAGGTAACGGGCCAGCATTCTGCCTATTGTTTCAAGCATTTTACGTTCCTGCCTATCTCTATTTCTGGTTTACTCGTTATTGATCTGTGTGACATTTTAACCGTACAGTTGATGCACTTTAATGAGATTTGATAACATTAGTGGTACCACTCTAGACGTGTATATATTTATCATTATTGACTTCCAAGTACAAAGTGCGTTATTGTGATCGTGTACATACCTTTGAATATTAATTATATAAAGACTGTGTTTTCAGTAATAAAGTGTGTGGACATTCCTTTGTGAGGGTTCGGGGACTACACTGTACTTAAGAACCAGCCCGCATCACCTCCTGAGAAGCTAGGCCTTGATTGCTCGTCTATTGCTACCTTATAGAGAATCTTGGCTGGGGTCTTCTGTGCCTCTCCGCTACCATATAGAGAGCAGAAGTACAGACACCCCCTACCAGTCTTTACACTCCCACAGGGACAACCACTCCACAAGATGCTGGCCTGGGCACAGGAGTCAAAGGAGCACACCCATTGAAAAGGAATAGATTCACTACAGGTTGCTGCATACCAAAGAGACCTTTGACCCTATTGAGAACAGAAGGGTGCGGGGTAAGTGTAGACAGGGGGAGATATGTACAGTTGGGGAAAGATTCCAACATCTTGTTCATCTTTGCCTCTCTCTCCTTCTTGTCACAAGGGCAAAGTTCACTCATGCCAAGAGCAGGGTTTGGACCCTGAAAGCAGGCTAGCTTTAGTCCAAACACCTGTGGACATTTGCCTTTAAAGGAGGGGTCTCACACCACTTCTTTGATTTAATCTGGAATAAACATCTGCGAAGGATTCATTGGACCTCCTTTGGGAGAAATGTACTTTCCAAAGCCCTCAACCACTGAGGTGAAGAAGGAGCAGTCCAGAACAGAAGAGAGCTCTGCAGCAGCGCAGAACAGAAGAGAGCTCTTCCCCTAACCACTCCCAGGGCACACTAGGGTTGACTCATGCTGTGGACCAGAACCTACCACTAAGCACCAAAATCTCCAAAGGCTGGGAGAGCAGACCCTGAAAGGACTCATCTTGTTCTCAAGCCCCTGAAGCGGGTCTCACAGCATCTGGAGTGCCAGATCAGCCAAGGCTCCCCGTTCTGCTACATCAAAGCCAGTCAAACTACCACTGACGCTAAGAGATCCCACCAGTACTACTTTCTTGCACTCTTCTGAAATTTTGAACTACAGTGCCTGCATCTTGAGCCCGCTCAACGCTGCAATGTGCCCTTGCTGAGCCCGTCACTTGCTAGGCTCGAATCAACCGCTGGATGCCGGAACCCGACTCAAACTGCTGGAGAGCCACTTGCCGACTCGAACAAGGGTTACAACACGACTCGATCCGACTTCGAACTGCCGCTTTGCCGAACTGCACACTGGAGCAACAGGAACATCATTCGTAATCCTCACCACCTGCTGACTCAAACCGCTGGAGCGTTACTCACCGACCTTTCCTGGCGGCTACAACCGCAAGGTTACATGTCATTATGTGGAATCCCAAAATAACTAATGCAATTACAACAAATACAAAACAACTAATATCAACATAACACATTCAATTTTTGTTGTTTTGGGGGGCAAGGGAGGCCCCCAAAACCCCTCCTTTATTTTTTTCCTAATACTTTTCCCCAACCCCCAAATCCACTATTCCCATTCCCAGCCCCATTTTTAGTCCCCCCACCCCCAAATGTGTTATTTTCGTTTTCACTGTTTTGGATTTGTTCTAATTGCATTAGTTATTTTGGGATTAAATACAATCAATACATACCCAACCGGACTGATCTGTTTCAACTTCGAGCAGATCCTGGTGCGCGGCCCAACCTACTTCGCCGAAAGGCGCCTTGAAAGAGCACAGAGATACTGCATTTACATCTACTAGACGCTGCTTGCCGCTTGGACAGACACGATCCAACGTACCGGAACGGAGCTCGATCCGCTTGCATTACTGCTTGAAGCCAGGTTCGATGCCGGCGGCCCGCTAAGGACCCAAAACCAGGTACTATCAACCGATAACTGCCCCCTTAGTCCATTTTAGGAACCGTAGACTGGTTAGGTCATTTTTGCACCTTTTTCATCCAAAGATGTATTCTTTTTGTTGTTAATAATGTGCCTATCACCCTGTCTTCAAACTCAGAGAGTGCTGCATCTATCTGTTGCATCTTCTCTGTTCTTTCAACACGGGCAGGTTTTGTACAGTGCCTTCCTAGTTAGTTTTCGTGCAAATAGTGTGCTTGATTAAAATATTTATATATACTTATAGAAACTTGATTGGGCATTCCCTTTATTTTGGACTGCGAGGTTTGGGTCACTATTGGATCACGCTTACACCATTTTTAAGAGCATAGCCTTGCCCAAGTTACCACAAAAGTCTAAGGAGGTATTATCCCTTAACTATGCCTGTTTTACCTGTATGATTGCATGGGTTCATGGTTTGTACAAATTTGATAGGGTGACAGTGCAATTTAGCCTCTACTCATCCGTATGCTCCTGTAGGGCAGAAGTCAATTCATCAAAGGTATCACTACTATCTACCTCCTGAATTTAAGTCCATCCCTACAGTATCAGGATTTAAAACAGTCTCTGAAAAAGCACATCTTCTCTATTGAATAAGCAGCTGATGAGTTTGGTAGTATTTCCCCTCCAACACTGATCAAGTTGCCTGCACTAATACATAAACAGAAATCGTGATCTTTTGTTAGGTTCGTCTGGACTCATTTCATGTCGGTGTCGTGCCTTCTTTCTGTCTTAATGCCTGCCTTATCAGCAACCACTTCATGTATCTTTCAATGCATCTTGTTCACTATATTAAAGCAAATACATTTGGGAATGCTTGGACAGCCCAGAGGTGCTAATGTACAGCTTTTTGAAGCTTCTCTATTTCTAAGAACTGCAAAAACAGAAAAGAAAATATCTATAGATTGAGTGAAAGAAACCTTGGTTAAGAGAGAGTTAAGGTGATCAGGTTGAATGCAATAAACCCCCTGAAATTCAGCAATCGAATTTCGAGTAAGTCTACCTTAACTATGCGCCCGCTTTTGTGCAACGTATGACCACAATGATGACATAACCAATGATATCACTGATGACATTACTAATTACATAATATGTCACCACCGATGACATCATTGATGGAGTCATTAATTACATCATGCATGACATCACTGGTGTCAATGGTTTGATTAATTACATTTTGAAATATGACATTTGTCTTTTAACATAACATATATGTACATATTTCATACTTAGACAGTACAATGTATTCTGCCCTTGTTTCTTTAAATGTAACGTGCGCTATACAATTATGTACCATGCATATTAACCAAACGGCGAATTCGTAGATTAAAGATCATCAAAATGCACACAGGCACGTACTTTCTTTTGTATGTGATTTTTTAAAATAAAGCTGGTCATTTAGAAAATAATGTGTTCATGTAATCTTATTACAGTAAGGAGAATTGTAAATGTAAATGTGAACATTGACTATTTTCATAACATTTACTATTAACCATATTTCTACTTCTATCTATTTGTACTGCTCCATATACTTATTATATTATGTTTGAAATACCTGAAGCAGATATACCAGAATCAGGTACTTTCCTTGCAATGAAGTATTGTAATTGTTTACTAATATGTGAAATTCAAAACATTTGTATACCGTTGCATATTTTTATTTTAAAGTGTATACGTTGATAAGTACTACAAATTAATGCTCCACGCGTAATCATATCATACTTCTGTATCAGTGTATTTGTTCATGTCATATTATTATTGTTGTGTAATAAAATATGTATCAAAAGAGGTCAACAAAAATATTCAAACTTGTTTAATCAGTAATGTCACAATTGATGTAATTATTGATCTCATCGGTGATGTCATGTATGATTTAACTAGTAATGACACCAGTGATGTCATCAGTGATATAAATGTGGTCATATACTACGCAACAGAGGGCACATAGTTAAGGTGGACTTGCTCGAAATGCGATTGCTGAATTTCAGGGGTTCAGTTGCGACAATCCTGATCACCTTAACTCTTCCTAACAAATGTTTTTTCACTGAATGGCCATGGAAGGGGCCTCGGCTTTCAGCTGTGGCCACTGTACATGTTACACCAATAGGTCTCATTGGGGTCCCCTGATCTTCGCCACAGAGACCCATTACCTCCTGCCTAGCAGCTGTGATCACTGCAGGTGTAAAACATGTTTTTTTTCACTCTCTCTGCTTTCCTATGGGATTCCCCCGATTTTGGCAATAAACTACGCATACAGTGGCATTAAAATATCCATGCCCGCAAGGCTTCCCTGATAACGCTGGAAAATCCTAAACTCTTCACTGTCTTCACATGCGCTTACCATATGATCCCCTCCTCTTTTCCATGGTCCCCCACTCCCGTAAATTGCTTTTTTTCTCCTTGGCACTCTACTGGCCATTATCCTGCATCACTGTTTGGTTCGTGTGACGCCTTTTTTTCTCCAAGGTGGACTTGATTGAAATGTGAGTGCTGAATTTCATGGGTTTTGTTAAATCTGATCACTTTAACTCTCTCTTAACAAATGCGTTTTCACTGAATTTCAATGGTTTTGCTATATTTTGGTTTCCTCAGGGCCAACTAGCTACGGACTTCGGCCGCGGCCACCCTACATGTTGTACCAAAGGTTTTCTTTTGGCCCCACTAGCCATGCCCTTCTACAATGGCCAGTGGCCATGGCCAAACATGTTGCATAGTTTCTTAAGGTCTCGCTTGCTATGGCCTACGCGTTTCACCAATATATTTTTTTGGGCCAACTACTCATGGCCACTGGCCATACCACACCATTAATTTGTTACCAAACACCCATTGCCCCAGCCCAGTAGATGTAGGCACTGCAGATGTTAAAGCTTTTTTTTGTTATTCATTATTTCTGCAATCATTTCACAGTAATAATTTCTAATAACAAATTCCTGTGGTACAGTGGCGGTTCGCCGATTCCCACGATAACGGGAAAAATTGCTCAGAATTAAAAGGTTAGCTACATCCTCACATTTCCCACTCCCTAACCCTCTTCCATTAACCACTATCACTCATCGCTTCGTGTGACGCACATCTTTCTGCTAGCGCTTCTTGCGGCATTGCCGCTGTAATCTCATGAGATTCAAAAGGTCTTCCCCAGAAAGACCGAAAACATTCGATCCGCAACTTGCTCCCTGCAACTGGCTCCCCAACCCACTCCCAACTTCACATGATGTCTTCTTTCCTACAGCCTTTTCGAACAGCTTGAAGTTCCCATCCGATAGATCCAGGTGTCTGAAAGTTAATGCATCAGGAACCAGCTGACAGGAGTGAAGAACTGGAGACAGGCCCTGTCACAAATGCGTCCCAGCAGTGGTCGGGACTGAGACACTCACAACAGAATGAGTGTGAGTCCTGCTCGGAGCAGTGACGCATGCCCGACCTGCAGACTGAAAAATCTGCTTTTATCCCAGACATAAAACAGGACAAGGAAAGGCAAGTGCCTGGAAAAGAAATTGATAAAAAGAAATGATGAAAAAAAGGCTGACCGCAGCACTGCTATGTGTAGTCAGCCTCTTTTGCTTGGAAAAGGGGACCTACAGGCATTGACAGTGGATGGAGTCAGTAGGCACCAGGACCATTCCTCACGTGGGGTCCACTCCAAAATGTAAATTTGGAGGAAATAGTTTGCAGTACAAATGCGCCAGTTCAGCCCCAATAGGAATGAAACCCCCTGAGTATTGAAGAAATGAAACGTGACATTAGAGTACTGATGTTTGTGAGGTAGAGTCTGGCTGCAGCGGCTATGACGAACTGGACGTTTTGGAGTGTTTGCATGTGTCTGGTTTCACAAGTGGATTTAAGTGTTCTACAATATTATTTATAACAGGGCTGAGATCCAGTTGGATGAGAGAGATTTATAACCTGTCCTATTTGCTGTTTGCACTTTATAGTTATCAGACTATCATGGATTTGGCTATTTGCTTAGTGTTGGCTCTAGGCAATCGGTTGTTTGGAGGATGTATTCAGGTGTCGTTTGCAGTTTTCTTTAGGTACAACAGGTAAATCTGCCCTCTCATTTGGCAGTGAGATACATTATCTCCCTGGCAACTGCTGCTCTTATAAATTGCTGTAAAATAGTCATTGCTTTTGTTATATTTCGGAGGATGACAATGCTGTATGAAAACAACTCCTGATCATGTGTAACTGTTTATATTTATGTTTGTTAATTTGTACCGCGCTCCCGGTACCCTCGGGCTAGGGGCACAAACAAAAAACATACAAGACAAATACAAACCAGTTCATGGGGCTAAAGATAGTTTATATTGAAGTAACAAGAAGTGAGCCTTAAAGAGAAAGAATCTAACAGAACAGTAAGGTCTTCAATTTTTTCTTTAAAACTTCTATGGATTCAACAGATCTAATGTCAGGGGGCAGCGCTTTCCAGGCTGACGGGGCTGCTATGTTGAAAGCTATGTTGAAAGCTCCGTTACGGGATTTGGCTGAATTACAGCGGGGGATTTTTAAGATGTTCGTGTTGTCTCATCTTAAAGATCAGGTATTTTGCTTTTTTCCCAATGGCTTTCATTAAGTAGAGTGGCATTTGGCATTTGAGGCATTTATGGGCGATTAGTATCATCCTGAAACGCACTCTTGCCTGGATAGGCAACCAATGCAGACTCCGTCTTGCATCAGACACATGGTCCCTGCAACCGAGTCCTTTGACCACCCTGACTGCCCCGTCCTGAATAATCTGGAGCCGGTGAAGGCCTGCCTGCAAGATGCCAACTAGAAGGCTGCAGCAATAATCCAACTTGGAGCCGACAATGGCTCTGGCTAAGGTCTCTGAATTCTTCTCGGAGATGAGTGGGCCAAGATGATGGAGCAGCTTGATGAAGTAGGATGAGGATGAGACTAGGCTATTGACCTGCGCCTTCATGTTCAGGTTCTTATCTAGGAAGATGCCCAAGGTCTTTATCTTTGTCTTAACCTCGATTTTGAAGTTGTCTATAATGAAATTATTGTACAATGGGCTTAGTTTCGCCAACCTATTGTCAGACCCGACTATCAAGAGCTTTGTTTTTGAACTGTTCAGTGCCATACTATTCAAGACCATCCATCATTGAATGGCTTGATACTCTTTGTTGATATTTATTTCGTCCTCACTATGTGAGCCTGAGGTAGGGATGAGACATTTTGAACAGAATCCACTCTTGTTCTAACATATGAAAAAAAAGGTATCATAAAAATATTGTAAAAACAAGGAGAAACACAGGCTCCCTGCGGGACCCCGAACAGCAAAGGCATTGGTTTGGCCTCTGCACTCTCACTTGCCCCTCAGAAATGAGGTGACCCATTGGGTAGCTTGAAGTGAGAAATGGACAATGTCCCTTAACCTGGTGGACAAGATGGCATAATCCACCAGGTCAAAGGCCGCCGAAAGATCTAATATCATCAATAGGGCTGATTGGCCTCCATCCAGTATTTGAAGTAACTGTGATCTTAGGGCTAAAAGATCGGTCTCGGTCCCGTGACATTGCCGAAAGCCCGACTGGAATTTATGAACAATCTAGGAGTTATTGAGATGATGTGAAATCCGATTATACGCAACTCTAGCCAGTATCTTCAGCAGAAAGGGGGTGTTAGTGATCGGTCTATAGTTGGTATAAGTCATTGGGCAGAGATTTGGGTTTTTTCAATAGAGGAGTGATCTAAGCGTTCTTAAAATCATCCAGAATAGGATTCTGCTCAAACAAAGCATTCACACATTTTGTGATAGATGTAATAAGTGAGGAAGAGCACTCCTTGATCACAACTGCTGAACATGGGTCACCCTGACAGCTGGTGGTTTTTAGCTGTGACATTATTTTTGATAGTTCTGCTTCTGAGACAGATGAAAAATTGAAGGTCTGAGACTTCTTATCGATAATAGAGGACGAAGGAAAGTTGGCTTCAAGATCCTTTTTGCTCAAAAGCGCTGTTAGGCTGGGTCCTCACCTCAGGTAAGTACCATCACAGTCCTACGTTACTATTCATAAAGTTCCCTTTGTTTTGTCTATGGTGGCTCATTTCAATGGTTCCAGTTGCTTTGCCCTAGGTTCTAAATCACAACACACACTGGACAAGAAATATCAAAAATTTAAATGGGTGTAGGATGAGCAGAACAAAATAAACATCTTCCGTAATGATCTTTGTGATGTATTTAATATACCTCCTACAGGTTCCTTTTCTTAAAAACAGTTTGGACATAAACTAGATCTGAAGACTTGAAACATCTGCCATGAGGCACTAACCAGGCAACATTACCCCTCTATGGTGCCATATAGTACCGGATGTTATATCCCAGCAACACATATGGAGCTGCTCGTTCTCCTTGATTCTAGTTCCACCCAATTGATCCTGTTTTAGAGTGAAGCACCTATGTCTCAGTAACTAGAAACTGCTAAAGTAAGGGGCACTGAAACAAAGTGTCTTTCCTTGGCAAGGATGCTATAGGGTAATGGGTGGCAGAAACCTGTGAAAAGAGGACCAGGTAGTCTCCTGACAGATGTCCAAAATAGGGAAACCTTATGGAAGGCACAATCCACTGAATGGCCTTTCACAGAACGGAATGAGACTCCTTAAGGCTCCTGCTCATTCACAAATACAAAAGAGGTTTACATTTAAAAGATCAGCCTCCTAGAGACAGTCTTCTTAGTTAGTGCCCATCCCTTGTGATTTCCAGTGAAACCAATGAAGAGTTGGTAATTGAATCTGTACTTCATAGAACTAGAGATATAGAACCTGAGATTAGGAATGCTCTGTGAAGGAATTGCAGGAGAAAAGACCACCAAAATAATGATTCAGAAAAAGCATAACTGACACAACCTTGGGGAGAAACGGGTTCCAAATCCTCATAATCACCTTCTTTTTTGAAAAGACTATGAACGGCGATACCAAATAAAGTTTCAGCTCACAATTGGAAACCAGATACAATAACCTTGAATAAAAATCACTGTAATAGTCACATGTAGCAAATGGCAAGAATAAGGTGGCTGACGAGTAGCAGAATTAAACAAAAAGAAAAATTCAGTGCTATGACCAGGTCCTAAAAATGGAACCTCAAATAGTTTAGATGAACTGTAGGAATATAAAAGAAAGCATCCTGTTCGGGCATCCTGCTAAAAGAAGAGGTGACAGCCAAATAGCCTTAAACTGAGTCCAACTTTAGGAATATTCCTGGCTCATGACATCAAATAATCCAATGCAACAGCTGTTGGGGCAAAGGAATGGGTCAATAACTACCACAACACCAACTAGAAATCCCTGCACCTGAAAGAATAGATGGCTGTAAAGTAGATAACTCCCAAGACTTTGCCTTACCTTTTGTGATCTTTCATTTTTCAAGAGACTTGTCAACCATACTTCAGAATAGGGGAATGGCATCAAAGGCATATGCCACACCTTTGGCTGTATATCAGCTGTAAACGAAGAGGTACACATCCAAAAATGCCACCACCTGACAACATCCATGTCCATGGATTTGCCCATGCACATCCTCTTCAGCGCATCTTTGCCCTTGGCAATCATTTGCAGTAACAGACACTACATGTCAGTGGAGAGACCTCATTTTTAACATCTCAAAGGATGTGTGTGTGTTTCTGTGAGAAAGCAATATGCACTTTACATTAGATGCTCCGAGGGAAAGGCTGAGTGAGGTGAAGGCATTCAGTCAAAGTGTGTGCAGATTCCTTGACTCAAAATCGTCTAGCAGATTAGGAAAAGAATTTGATCCTGGGCTCAGAGCTTCAAGCCTGACCTACTGAAGTCTCAGATGACTGATGCATTTGACATGATTGTTATCATACCCTGCTTGCCAGAACCTAACCTCCATCTCAAATGTATTCAACACACCCTTACTTAGGCTTTGGCAGATAATAGTGCTATACCAGTGTCATGAATCGTACTTCTTGGAAGTTTTGGCTTACATGGAGGATTCTCAATTAACGCTCCGCTACGTTGTTCATCTCTACGTGGTTATTAGTCTAGTTCTTTTCCCAAAATGGCACCTGCCTGACTGCTTATAGTCAGTCCGGATTCACCGCTTGTCGCGTTTCAACCCTCGTCTTTGCTCACAGGGTAAGACGCTAGCTCGCCTCTTGTTTCTGCTTTTTCCTGCTACGTCTCCTACTTTCCCCCACTTTGCCTCACTGGCTTTGTGCGACTGCTGTTGCTCCCATTGTTATTCCGCTCCAGCTCTGTCATTTGCTCAGTTCGGGTTGCTCCAGCATTGATTTAGGATTCTCCCTTCAAAATTCGATCACGTTGGTGGCTTCGACTCTTTCTGCAACCCGATTATGATCGTCCGGATTTTACTGACTCTTCAATCAGATTTTTTTTTTTTTTTGCTTCACAGCCTTTTCCCCTTGCTGGGTTACACCTGAGTGGAGATCCCTAGCTTGTGCTGGTTCCTTCAGCTATCATAGTGGCTTCATCTTGGGGATATGATATGGCCTTTATAAGGCGGATGTACACAAGAGTTTCTAGACGCCAAGAGATAGGAGAGACCCTATCTCTCAGAGGGCCAGAGATCAGCTCGCCGAAAGGCTACTACTGCAGCATCTGAGGGGGGCTCTATTGATTCCTAAGTCAGCGAGGAGGAAGATAAAGATTTAAAGAGTTTGCAACGCAATGTTAATATGGCCACCGCTGAACAAATCCAAAAATTGATTGCTGATGTACATAGTCTCTCTTTGGAAGTCCAGGGACTGAAGACAAAGAATGCTGTGCTAAAGCAGTTAGTAACTGCAAGAGATGCACACCCTAAGGTCTTCCTCCGTTGGGATTGGCTTTAGGCAAATTCACTGATTCTCAGAAGAAACTGTGTGAATTTCTGGATGCATGTGTGGTATTTTCACCTTTTGCACCACGATATATGCATCAGACAGATTACGTGTTGGTTTTATGATATCAAACATGGTGGGGAATGCCTTAGCTTGGGCTACCCCATTGATTACAGCTGCTAACCCAGTGTTATAGGATTATGCTGCCTTCGTTGCTCTTCTTAAGCAGACCATCGAGCGACAAGAAGTGGTATATTTGGCTTGGGAGTCCCTTTTAGACATAAGACAAGGCTCTTCCGATCTCATGTCCTACATATCAGCCTTTAAACGGATAGCTGCCGAGGCAGGATGGTCAGAAGCAGCCCATTACACAGTGTTTAGAAGGGGGTTGTATGAGGAAATCAAAGATGAACTTGCTGGCTCTAATCGACCTACGACTTTGGTAGAGTTAATCACTCTGGGGCTCCAGATAGACTACTGGTTGCCTGAACGGAAAGCGGAAAGGAACAGAGGCAAGAATGTACCCTTTTCTTACTCCTGCTCCTCCATCAAACAGTCCTTCTGTTACTGAAGGAGTGGCCAAGGAAAAACCAATGCAGATAGGTTCTGCTAGAGGACCATTAACAGATACAGAAAGAAAGAGAAGATGAGATAATGGTTTATGTCTATACTGAGGTTCAGGAGCCCATCTGCCCCAGGAGTGCCCTGAGGTTCCGCCAAGGAGAAACTGAAATGAAAGACTTCGGTCTTAGATGTGACCACTAACCAGGGTACTCAGGACGGTCCCTTCCTCTCTACTCTACAAGGGTTAGATAACCGCTTACTAGTGGTTTGAGTTCATGTGAGGATCCATGTGGGAAGAAGCACCAAAGTCTTGGCCTTACTGGATAGTTGGGCAGCCAGTAATATCATGGATAGAAAGGAATGCAGGGAAGGTCAACCCGTAGAAGGGGTCGATGGTCAACCATCGTCTTCGGGTCCCATCACTCATATGTCTGAACCTATTTCTGTATCCATGTTTGACCACCATGAAACTTTATGTTTGATATCATCCGGGCAGCTTATTTTCACCTTATTGTGGGGATACCCTGGCTTCGCCTACAGATCCCTACTATAGACTTGTCAAAAAACACACTAAAATTCTCATCAGAGTACCGTTTGTTTCATTGCCTCGGTTCCACCTTAGAGGCCGATAGACACCCTTCTGCAACTTCTGCAACACCTTGCTGTAACCAAACAGTGGCAATAAGTGTCTGTTGTATAAAGATATCAGGAATTTTTGGATGTTTTTCAAAACCAGATACCTAAAGAAATGCCACCACATCGGCCTGAGGATTGCACGTTAGATCTTCTTCCAGAGGCTATGGTACCTTTCGGACGCATGTATTCACTTTCCTTACCAGAGAAAAACGCACTGAAGGAGTACCTTGATAGAAGGCTGAATGAGGCCATTGTGAAAATTGCTAAGTCTCCAGCAGGCATATCCTTTTTTTTATACCCAAGAAGGATACCAAAGAATGAAGGCCCTGTATTCACTACCAAGGTCTTAATACAGTCACCATCCAGGACAAATACCCCATACCCCTTATAAAGGACATTTTAGAGGCGGTACAGGGAGCCATCATTTTCTCCAGGTTGGATCTTCGTGGGGCATACCACCTCCTCAGGATACGCAGAGGGGACGAATGGAAGACGGCATTTAGGACACCCTATGGGCATTATGAGTACCAGGTAATGCTCTTTGTCCTTGTCAAAGCTCCAGCTGTGTTTCAGCACGTCACAGACAGGCTTTCTTTCGGATGTACTATACCATTCGGTCATCATTTATCTTGATGACATTCTTGTCTTCTCCGCGTCCAAGGACCTTCACCAAGAACATCTTGTGGAGGCACTGAAAAGGCTCTGTCAATATAATCTTCTGGTCAAGTCAGAAAAGTGTCTATTTGAAGTTACTTCAGTACCCTAACTAGGCTTTGCGCTATCAGATAGAGGAATCGAAATGGATCACCGTAAGATCACTACCACCCTGCAGTGGCCCTCCCCATCCTCGGTGAAGGATATTTACACTTCCTAGGATTAGCCAATTTGTATCTAAAATTCTTTAACAACTTCTCCAGGATTGTTCTTCGGAGAACAGCTTTACTTAAGAAAGACGTTCTTTTTTTGAATGAAGGAGCGGAAGGGGTCTTTCAGAAGTTCAAATCCCTATTCTGCTCTGCACCCATCTTGAGACAACCCAACCAAGTCTCAACATTTATTGTGGAGACTGATGCTACATTGGCGCTGTCCTTAAGCAGTCGATTAATAATCAAGAACATACTATTGCTTACTTCTCTAAGACACTAGTTCCAAGTGAACAATCCTGTTCTGTAATTGAATAGTAACTTCTGGCTATAAAACAGGCCTGTGCTGAGTGGCACCATCTTCTGCAGAGAGCAGCTTACCCTTTTACCATACAGACGGACCATAGAAACCTTAGAATCCTCCAACAGATGGTCTGCCAAAACGCACAACAGGCACGCTGGGTGTATATCTTTGCCCACTTTGATTTTACCATTACTTACATCCCTGGGAGTGAAAACATTGTAGCGGATTGTTTATCCAGATGTCCAGCGGTCACCTTGGATACCCATGTTCCTTCTGAGCAGATCCTTCAGGACAAAAGATTCCTATGTATGAGTTCTACGTTTCTACAGGAGGTAAAGGACGTCTCGACCAAAATTGATTCCTTGGTTTCTGAGCAGAGGGATAGGGAGTATACTAGGGAAAACTGACTCAGTCTTCGGAGACCAACTGTTGATTCCCACTCGTTCTCTGCAAGAAAGGATAACAGCTGGCTGTCAGGATTTAAACGGTTCTGGACATAAGGGTTTTTCAGCCACATTAGGTGTCATCTTACTATCTGTCTGGTGGCCAACAATTCAAAAAGATGTAAAGAACTATGGTATGACCTGCCCGGGTTTGTGTTCAGAGTAAGTACATCACTGCCCATCCAATAGGTTTGTTGGAACAAGGACCCACAGCTGCTCGTTCTTCCCTCCACAGATTTTCTTGTCGACCTACCTCGTAAGCAAGGTTATACTGTCATTATGGTGGAAGTAGACTCCTTCAGCAAGATAGCGCATTTCATACCTCAGCACATACATAAAAGTCTGGGTTTAGTATGGATCTGTACAGTGGACTAAAATATATGAATTGAGACCTCAACAACAATACTCCAACCAAAGCAGCAGGAGACTGTACGCATCTCATTTTTTAGACAGGGACCAGATAGCATGGGAGTATGAACCACGTTAAAAAAGAAGCAGGATAGCTTACTGATCAACCTCTCATCCTACTCCCCCCTCAGTAGATGAAGTTTCAGTATTGGACAAAGGCTTCAGGTATGTTCCTACCACGGAGTACGACAGCTTCACCACAAGATTAGAAATCGACAACTATTATGTAAAGTCCATCTCAAACAATATTTTAAAGACAATAGGCCTCATTACGAGGTTGGAGGTAGCCTTGCCAGTTTTACCGGCAAGGCTACCCCCAAACTCGTATCCGGCTCCGGCACCCGCAAACGGGGAATCACCGGGCCATTCTGGCCTCGATGGACCCAGTAATTCCCCTTGCGTGGGTGCCGGAGCTGGTACGTCCCCATTCCCATTTGAGCCCCCGAAGGCTCAATGGGAATGGGGAGGATGGTAACAGCGGTACTCTTCATAACGGTACCGTTGCTACCATCATGTTCTGCTCGCGGGTGCCGGTACGGCCACCTGGTCAGACCAGGTGGCTGCAAGGGCTCCCGCGAGCAGAAGTCCTAGTATGGCTGTACAGTAGCTACGGTGCCGGTAGTGATACCAGCGCCGTTGTTGCCTTAGCGACATACTCCTAATCAGGCCCAATGTATTTGAAAAAGAAAATACCGGTGGGCTTCAAAGGCAGTCATCTTTTACTCCACCCACGGCGAGTCATAGACCCGAATAGTGTTTTTTATAATTGTTCTAATAAACAGCTGAAGGGCATTGCCTCATTGAAAACAAAGAGATTGTTATCAGAGGAGCGGACTAGGGAGGTTCCATAGTACTACAGAACCTACATTAATGAATGTAACAGACATCTAGGCGATGCCTCATTCTACAAAGTGTTGGAATCTGATCCAATAAAACGGTTGCAATCGTTGATATTGAACTAAGTAGAAAAAGCATGTGGTCGGCATTGGATCATTAAAACGGAAGGCGAATACTTGATGATTATCAATCCGAGTGCATACTTGCCAACCCTACAGATTTAGGCAGTAAGCTACTGCTTTTGAAGCAGTCCTACCGCCAACAGATTTCAGTGACAGATCCTACTGCTTTTTACAGTGGCACGTAATTTATTTGACTCTAAGGCAGGCTCCAGGACCAAGCATGCAACACATTAGTTAGTCTGTCTATACAGTGGACTAGTAGGTGAATACTTGGATTGCACTCAGACCAATCCACTAAGCTGACAGCTACTTGACTCTGTTTATTTATTTATTTATATTTATATAGCGCGCAGACAGCCCAGGGGCATTGTGGCGCTGTTACTTGCAGGAACTTAGTTACAGGGGGTACAGGATTGGTAGCAGTCGTTGGCACATTATGATTGCTACAAACAGATTAGTCATTACAGCTCATGCATCTTTGGTTATTACATTACAGACAGTTTATTGGCACTCTTGCCGGGGCAACCCTTAGGTGAACCACCAGTGAAAGCAACTGCCGACAATTTGGTGTTACCATTCAGAATTATACATTTTAAACATTCCAACATCTTTCCATGTTGTGCTGTTTGTAAATTTTGGATTTTCCTGTGATGACATTGTTATGGGAATTATTATTTTTCAAACTTGACAAATCCTACATCTTTTTGGTCACAGAATGTTGGAAAGTATGCAAGTATACCTACATTTTACACATTGCCGAAAGTCCCCTAAACCGTAATTCTGCCTCCAGGTAGACCCATAGTCTCTGGCACAGGCTCTATACTAGACATCTTGCGAAATTTGCTGATCACTTTCTAAAGGGTTATGTGAAAGAAATGCCTTCATATATACAAGACACCACAAGTGTAATACATCTAATAGAAGAGTATCCCTTTGACAATTTTTACGTCTAAAGCGTAATAGCACCAACTAGAGTGAATTTGAGAAGGAAGATCAAGTGCTAAGTGGCAATTTGAAAGATAGAGGCTATCCTACCAAGATTATAAAAAAAAAACTAAAACATGCATCTAATAACTACTGAGGTGCTTTATTAGAATATAGAAAGATGTTAAGTCTGATGACATTGTCTTTGTGAGTACTTACAACCCGTTGACTAATCAAATCAATAAAATAAGAACAAATTGGCACAGCTTACTGAAAGGACCTAATCCAATACAAACAACCAGATGCGCATATCTCAAACAAATGTTAACTACCAACTATGTGTCGGATTCACATGTGAGACAGAAGACCATTACTGAACAGTGGGGACTAGACAAACCTGTAGACATAGTCCTTGTGGCAGTTGTAGATGCTGCTCACAAACTGAGAGAACCACTGAAATTGATATTGGCTTAAAACAACCATAGGTACAAAGGAGTTAAATTGTAATACCATATGGGTCAGTTATGTCATCTGGTGCCCTTGTCAGAAAATATACATAGGCAAAACTGAACGAGAAATTAAAACACGCATAGGAGAGCATAAAAGCTGTATCAGGAACAAGATTCTTACAGCCCACATGGTGGGACACTTTGTGACAGCGAGTCATGGCTGCGATTAATTAAAATGGTCTGTCTTGAAAAAAATGTATGTAACCATTAATAAAAATGCAGATCAAACCAGACTAACTAAAGAAGAAATGCAGTTAATTTTCTTGAGCAGAAGCTATGAGATAGGTCTTAATGAGCATCTGGATTGGTCTAGTATAACTAATTGATACGTGGATCACAATGCACCATGTTCTGTTTGATAGGAAGAATTTAAAAGATTTTCACTGGATATATATTTAAAGCGTTGCATATGAATTTGTTTCATTATAAACAACATGAATCAGATGGCGAGCTTTACAAAAAGTAGATTGTACAAGATGGCCGCCAGTTTTTTCTATATCCATTCGTTTTATTTTTATTCATTTATTTGCATTTATAAAGTGCCAAAAGGCCCTGAGGAATCGAGGCGCTGTTACAGAGGGCTTACTTGAATACATAAGTGCATAAGGTAGTGTACAAGGTTAAGTAAAGTAGATCAGGTGGGCGCAACACATTACAAGCCGCACCTCATGTTACAGGGGGTTCTAGCAAAGGTTGCAAGTAAAATCAGTGGGAGCAACATATTACAGTCAATCAGGTGGGCGCAACACATTACAAGCCACACCTCAAGTTACGGGGGCTCTAGCAAAGGATGCAGGTAAAATCAGTGGGAGCAAGATATTACAGTCAATCAGGTGGGCGCAACACCTTACAAGCCGCACCTCATATAACGGGGAGCTCAGCAGACATGTGCAATGGGGAGCTAGGCTCTTATAGCACAGCTACATTGTATACATATAAATCATACTGAGGGAAGCAGGCACATGCAATGGAAGGCTCGCCTCCTATAGAGGGGAGCTGCATACGTTGTATAACAAGTCATAGTCAGAGTAGCGGACATATGTGGGGTTGCCTTTAGTAAATAAGCATTAAGATGAAACAAGGAGGATGAGTCAAGAGGAGGCTACCCAAGGAACAGAGTATAATAAAGGCTATATATATGTAGTGGCGTGCTAATAGATATACAGTAGTTGTTGCCAAGAATATGATAAGGGTGCTTCACATGAGATAACATTAAAGGTAATAATGCTTGTATAGGTGCAGTAGAGGAGGCAGAGGATCGCATTCCGAATATAAACAAGCTTTAAGATAATGTGAGTCAATGGCGTGCTATACTTGTTGCATGAAGGCAGTTTGAGAATGACATTACAACGGTAAAATAGATGAATAATCTAAGTGAGGCAGCAAGGACAGATGTTGTAATATGACGTATGGAGACAGTCGAGCAAGATGCATAACAATAATGAAAGCGGCGGACATTACGGTGATCGCAGTTAATAATGGCATCAGACGGAACGGGATTTAGTGCAGCATCACACATTAAGAGCAGTAAATCAAGCATAGAATGTCGCAGCATAGCATTGGAAGTATATGTGAGTACAGCGAATATGGTAGTGAGCAGTTCAGTATGGTAGTTGCCTACCGGTTTCAGCGACTCACGTTTGTTGGGGACACTTTCTTCAGGACAGTCTTTTTCTATGTATTGACAACATACAGGTGACCTGAGTCAGCATCAGGTCACCTGTCTGTTACAGCCCTGCCGCACCGAGGAGGTGGTAAAGTATTGATTATCCACTTTTCCTGACTAGAATTTACACACGGAGGTATAGAACTTAGCTCTCTTACACCTGTGTTGTCAATACATAGAAAAAGACTGTCCTGAAGAAAGCGTCCCCAACAAACATGAGTCGCTGAAACCGGTAGACAGCAATTGCTACATATGATAGATACCTTCTATACATGAGCAGTTTTTTTATCATCCTCCAACTGCCATACTAATAGGAAGACGGCAAAGTGGAGAGTGTTGTATTGTATTGTTTGTCTTTTGATGTTGGTCTAACTCAATTTCCGAGTGATTGCAACCTGACTTTGTGTTAGTCCTTTTAAAACTACAGTGGATGGGGTGTGACAGACAATCCTTGGGCAAATAAACGTATACAACCCAGTGGATGTATGTTCGCCTCATCACGTAAACACTGTTTTTAGATCGGGTACTTGTCTCTTACCATGCTAACACATAAGGGGAGAGAGTGGTTGACGGGCACATTTGATGCAAGGCTGAATGGTGCATAACATCTAGAAGGAGTTAGTGTCTCTTCTTATCCTATCCCCTGTTTTTGTAGGCGGCCCAGCAGCGCTACACAGGGACAGAAGAGTCCACAAGGAAGGGTAATTTAGAACTCAACTCTATCCTTTCCTGTCTTCCTACACAGCCTTGCCCCTGTGGGCGTTAAAACCCAGAGAAGTTTCTTTTTCTGTGATATGATATGATATGGCATTTGTATTTGTGAGAAATAACTGTGCCCTCAACCACAGTGATTTTATTCAAAAGAACAGGCTTACTACCTGGCTTTGGAAAACAGACTATTCTTTGGTTACTCTCACTTCAACTCGAATACAGTTGGCAATTGCCCAAACCTTCGTGTTACACACCTGATTTAAGAAGGGCATTCCCTGTTAACTTAACTAACTGCCCCCTTATAGTTTGTAAAGTCTTTATATTACTAAACCAGGAACGAAGAGTTGCATCTAATCCTGGTGTCCCCCCCCTTCCTACTAGGGTTTGCATTTCATACCTCTACCTGGCGTTCCATCAGCCCCGGAAATGGCCCAAGTCTTCTTTAAAGAGATTTTTTGACTACACAGTCTCCCAGAAACCATACTATATCACTGGGGTTCACAGTGCACCTCATTGTTTTGGAAGAAGTTGTGCAACATCCTTGGCATAAAACGACCCCTCTCTTCTGGATATGATCGCCAGCAAAATGGCCAAACAGAGAGACTCAAATATAAGAAGCAGTACCTCTGATGCTTTATCAATAGCAAACAGGATAATTGGGTAGCTCTTCTACCAACCGCCGAGTTTTCATACAACAACACTGTCCATTCGGCTACCAAGATCAGCCCTTTCTTCTGTTCTTATGGCATACACCCACGAACCTTACCCTGTACTGTGTACCCCTCCACCCGTTTACCTTCTATTGATTCTCTGATGAATGACATCTCGAGTTCATATAAGGTTGCACACGATAACCTGGTTTGGAGTAAGCAAAGAAACAAGGAGCAAGCCGACAAGAATAGGAGGGATGTACCTGAATGGGAAGTAGGCACCAAGGTATGGCCGTCAATTATGTTTCTGCCCGATGGGTTCACCCTACCAAGCTATCGCCCAGATACATTGGCACATATGAAATCATAGCTAAGATAAATCCGGTGGCGTTTAAACTTTGTCTGCCCAAGTCTTTTGGCTGAATACACCCTGTTTTCCATTCATCTCTATTACAATTATTATTTCCATTCGCCCGAAGGAAACCGCTATTACCTAAATGCCTCCAGTGGAACATGAAGAGTATGAAGTCTCTCGCATTTATGACTCAAGATATTTCAGGGGTACCCTGCAGTTTCTTGTACAACGGAAAGGATACCCTATATCTGAGAACTCTTGGGAACCCCATTTTCATGTAAAGGCGCCCCTCTTGTCATAGCGGTTTTACCGCCTGCACCAGGGCAAACCCGGAATGACCAGATATAGAGGGGGCATCCTGTCATGAATCATACTTTTTGGAAGTTTTGGCATACTTGGAGGATCCGTCATTAAATCTCTGCTACATTGTTCATCTCTACGTGGTTAACGGTCTAATTCTTTTCTCAACATGGCACCCGCCTGACAGCTTACAGTCAGTCCGGATTCAACGCTCTTCGCGTTGCAACCCTCCTCTTTGCTCACAGGGAAAGACGCTAGTTCTCCTCTCGTTTCTGCCTTTTGTTGCTAAATCTCCTCATTATCCCCAATTTGCCTTATTGGCTGTGTGAGACTGGTGTCGCTCTCCTTGTTATTCCGCTCTATCTCTGTTATTTGCTCCGCTCCGGTTGCTCCAGCGTTGATTTTGGATTCTTCCTTCAACATTCGTTCACATTGGTGGCTTTGACTCTTTCTGCAACCCGATTCTGATTGTCCGTATTTTACCAAATCTTCAATAAGTCGAGTTTTATTTTGCTTCACAGCCTTTTCCCCTTGCTGGGTTACACCGGAGAGGAGATGCCTAGCTTATGCTGGTTTCTTCAGCTGGGCATAGGGGCTTCTTCTGGGGGTAGACCCTATCTCTTCGATGGACGGAGATCGGTTCAACCAAAGGCTACTACTGCAGCATCTGAGCGGTGCTCTTTCGATTCCCAAGTCAGCGACTCAGGTGCGGAGGAAGATAATGATTTTGAGAACCAGACACAAGTCTCCAGAGAGTTAGATCACTGTGCTGTATGGCATGCAACCCTCCACCCTCAAGGGCCTACTATTAGTTACCAAAAGTGGCATAGGGCTACCCTCAGAACATCTAGGAACTAAATCTTATTACAGAGGTGTACCTGATCAACATTAAATGGCAAACTTCCCTACACTGTTTTATCACTTGCAATATAATGCTTCTTTTAACACATAATATAGGAACACATCAAGTATGCCCTCACACATCTTTTGAGCATTTACGTATATTTATTCTCGCCTAGAGATAATACAGGAATGTCAACAATAGTATAGTGTCAAACAATAAGCGATTACCAATATCAGCAATAGCATACTTGGATATTGAAGTAGCATCCTACTCTTCTCCTTTTCACTTCTAAGACTCTAAAGCCTACAGTCAATCAACAATGTGAAAAGCCATCTAAAAATATGACACAGTACAAGGGAGGATATACGCACATTAGAGCAGTCAGGATAGATGAGCCAGTAGTCATGTGATCTTATTTCAGCCACTGTAAAGCCATTAACCTGAGGGCTAAAACCTTATAATACCATGACTACTAAGGGCAATGACCTGAAAGCAAACTAAACCAATGGATAAAAACACAGGTAAACCAGGAGTAATTCATCTGTTGGATTCCTCTCTCGCATCCACAAATATATTGATGGGGTCACTTATCTTGGCAAGAGAAAATACATGGAGAAAGTACAGGTTTTGAAATGCACTGTACCCAAACGTGTACCACAAACGGCAGTTGGCAGCCAATACCTAACGTAATCAAAAATATCATGGCC